>NC_133929.1:15388552-15731059 GCF_964199755.1 Larus michahellis | reverse complement strand
AACATATATGACTATAGCACTCGTCTCTCCACCCAAATCATACTACATGTCACCCAGGGGAGGGAAACCTCGTAATTGTGGGGATAAAAGGATGGAGAAAATGACTGTTAAATTGGGAGAGAAGAAACTTGATACCCGATGGACCAGTCAACAGGCTGCGTTCTCTTCCTCCACCCCAGGCAGGGACGCCTTTCTGGGTAATAAGCGCTGCGCCTTTCACCCCCTGGTGAATGTTACCCCGGGTTGTTGTACTATCGTTATTTTTGCTAGCAATATTAACCTTAAGTAATTAGCGCTATTGTAGTCAGTGAATTTATCAACGGCAATCTCGAATCTGCGACTGTCGCTCTCAATAAAGTAAAAATAAAATAATGTAATGTAATAAAATAAATTACATCTGAGCTTTTAAGCCCCTCTGCTGATGCTACAGTACAACTTCATGTTTTATGGGTTCTTCTTTTGGTTAAAAAATTTACTGTGAAACAAAATTCTGAAATAAAGTAGTTCTGTAAGTCATTGCAGAATAAGAAATGTACTACTTGGGCACATACATTTCCTGATCTTTTTGCCAAAGTACCTCTGTTTCTGTCTGTAGCATTAAATTACTGAGCAATATGGTACACCTATAATATATGTATGCCAGGGTCTATGCCTGGGCTTGCACCTTCATCCACTGCCTTTTTGAGAAGTTACGGCTATGATCCTGGTACTCGATAGTCTCCAGTATCTCAAAATCCCTCTTGCTACAGGATAAATGGGAAAATGGGACAAAGACGAGTCTGAATGTTTGTGAGATTTAAACAGGTCAAGAAAGAAATCAAAGCAGTTAGCTCAAGTCACCAGGATAACAGAATAGTATGGAGAAGGGAGGTAAGTGCTGCAGCTGTCACCTTCAAGCTGAGACCAAAGTCCTAATTTGAAAACAACAGTGATGTCTCAGTAGGCTTGCTGGGTTAAAGCTTAGGGCTGTGTCTTTGAAAAATAATTTTTTTTTTAATAACAGAATCTAAACAAAATTGTGCTTACTAACATTCACTTGGACATTTTCAAAAATCCAATAATGCATTTTCTCAGTATCAGCTAAGTTCTGTCATTCAGTGGAAAGACCGTATATATATATATTTATATTATAAGCTGCAAATATCATAATGATGCACATATACAGAAACACCAATGGCAGTAGAAGACCGGCAAAAGGCAAAATTATTTTGTACATGAATGTGGAAAGGCAGCAGAGACAAAGATGAAAAGGCCTTTTCTAGGCATTATCTCCTTATTTCAGACACTGAATTAAATTAATTATGTAGTTTCAGTAAGTCTGTGAATATTTTGGACTCTGAAAGAAAGATACGGTAGCATAACTTACTCCCTGTGCTGCTACTGGTTTCCTGAAAGTCTACTTTTAGTCTTCTCCACCATGAATACAAATGCCTTAGTTTATTACAGATATTGAATAGGTACAATTAAGAAATTATTTAATCTAGTTTCTCCTTTCTTGGTGAGAGTCATAAAATAGAGAGGCACAGAACAGTGCCCTTGTTGCTGTTTTTAGCATTTTTAATGAATACTTCAGTATCTCTCTACCCTTATTCTGAAGGCAAAAGCTTTTACCTATTACGCAGGCAGAATAAGTGCAAGTCTCATCTCGTTAACTGTCATTACCAAGCTCAATGCCATACCATTCAAGTTTCACTGAGCATTCAGAATCGCTTAATTACGTACAGTAAAAACAGTCTTCTGACACTTTCCTTTTCAGATTAATATGGTGGCATAAGACTAAAGGGATATTCCATACCATATGATGTCGTGCCCAGCAATAAAAGCTGGGGGAAAAGAAGGAGGAAGAGGGGACATTCATGGTTATGGTATTTGTCTTTCCAAATAATGGTTTCCCTGCTTTCCAGGAACTGGCTGGACATATGCCAACCGATGGGAAGTAGTGAATGAATTCACTTTGTTTGCATGTGCAACTTCTGCTTCACCTTTTAAACTGTCTTTGTCTTCATCCAAGAATCTTCTTGCCTTCCTTGTATTTTCTCCCCATCTCACAGGAGAGGAGAGTGAAAGAACAACTGTGTAGGTACTTGGCTGATGTCTGGGGTCAACCCAGCACAGATAATTAACATGTATTTTTCACATGCATGTTTTTCATGTTAAAAAAAAAAAAGGAGCGGATAAGTTTGAGAATCAGCTTTCAATTATACTCAGTCTGATTACTGCCATAAACCAGTAATAATTGCAGAAGCCCGAGTAATTCTCATTTTCTCCAATTTGAGATTATATTTTTTTTTCCTCTTCCTATATCTAATCTGTCAAAAACTGAGATACTGCTTTAAATAACATACTCTGACCTGGTAAACACCTCAGCGCTAACATTTCAAACCCTAGCTTACACAAAGAGCTCGATGCACAGAAGTGATCCAATTCAATTAAACAAGCAAGACTTAAAAACATGTAAAATGTTTAAAAATATAACATAAAATATAAGTCATACAAAATAAAATTAAACTGGGTACAACACAATGTTACTCATATTGCAAGAAGATGAAATTAATATCATCATACAAATGAATTAAGTAACCTGCTCGATATATTATTGTCTGTTCTCTGAGTCAGGTAGTTAAAATATTTCTGATGATTAAGAGAATAAATATGGCAAAGGACAAGGACCAGAGGTGGTCATATAAAGTCTGAAAGGTGGCAAGCTTCAGCTCAATCCAGTTGTTTAAGAATACATTAGGGTGCTGACGGAGGGTGGACAAAGCTACCTTCAACTCAATAGTTGACTCTTTCTATAAGCTTCAGACATAGAAGGCTGCAAGAAAACAAAATTTACTCGCATTCTTCAGTCTATGCCATGGTCACACAGGATCTGTGTATCCTGAAAAAAATACAAAAAAAAATATAGACTACTCATACACACTAGCAGCATTTTTATTTTATTTTCAAACAGATACCTGATCTATTGTGGTAGCTGCTTGACTTGCCACAGCTTATACCAAAAAAGTCAACGTGCTCTTGTTCTTTTTTTAAGGAAGGCACATAGATATTTCCTCTATAGAAGATCTTCTTTTCCTTACAGAGACATGATCTAACTCAGCTTTTCTCTCTTAAACAACACTATAAAAGATAAAAAAGTCCTTATGATGATTTCTGCCTGCTTGGTAGCTAATAACCTACCATTCAATCATAGAATATGTTGGGTTGGAAGGGACCTTTAAAGGTCATCTAGTCCAACCCCCCTGCAGTAAGCAGGGACATCTTTCACTAGATCAGATTGCTCAGAGCCTCATCAAGCCTGGCCTTGAATGTCTCCAGGGATGGGGCCTCCACCACCTCTCTGGGCAACCTGTGCCAGTGCCTCACCACCCTCGTTGTAAAGAACTTCTTCCTAATGTCTAATCTAAACCTACCTGCTCTAGTTTAAAACCATTGCCCCTTGTCCTATCGCTACATGCCCTTGCAAACAGCCCCTCCCCAGCTTTCTTGTCGGACCCCTTCAGGTACCGGAGGTCTCCCCGGATCCTTCTCTTCTCCAGGCTGAACAACCCCAGCTCTCTCAGCCTGTCTTCAGAGGAGAGGTGCTCCAGCCCTTTGATCATCTTCACGGTCCTCCTCTGGACCCATTTCAACAGGTCCACATCCTTCTTGTGCTGAGGACTCCAGAGCTGGACACAGTACTCCAGGTGGGGTCTCACCAGAGCAGAGTAGAGGGGGAGAATCACCTCTCTTGATTTGCTGGCCACGGTTCTTTTGATGCAGCCCAGGATGCGATGATTGGCTTTCTGGGCTGCAAGTGCACATTGCTGGCTCATGTTGAGCTTCTCTTCCACCAGTACCCCCAGGTCCTTCTCCTAAGGGCTGCTCTCTAGCCATTCTCCACCCAACCTGTATTTGTGCTTGGGATTGCCATGACCCAGGTGCAGGACCCTGTACTTGGCCTGGTTGAACTTCATGAGATTCGCATGGGCCCACCTCTCAAGCCTGGCCAGGTCCCTCTGGATGGCATCCCTTCCCTCCAGCGTGTCGACCGCAACACACAGCTTGGTGTCATTGGCAAACTTGCTGAGGGTGCACTCAATCCCACCGTTCCTGTCACCAACAAAGATGTTAAACAACACAAGTCCCAGTACCGACCCCTGACGAATGCCACTCATCACTGGTTTCCACTTGGACATCGAGCCATTGACCGCAACCCTTTGAGTGCGGCCATCTAGCCAGTACCTTATCCACCAAGTGGTCCATCCATCAAATCCATGTCTCTCCAGTTTAGAGACAAGGATGTCATGCAGGACAGTGTCAAATGCTTTGCATAGGTCCAGGTAGATGACGTCTGTTGCTCTCCCCTTATCCACCAATGCTGTAAAGCCTTCATAGAAGGCCACTAGATTTGTCAGGCATGACTTGCCTTTGGTGAAGCCATGTTGGCTGTCACCAATCACCTCCTTATTTTCCATGTACCTTAGCAGAGTTTCCAGGAGGATCTGCTCCATGATCTTGCCAGGCACAGAGGTAAGACTCACCAGCCTGTAATTCCCCAGGTCCTCCTTTTTTCCCCCTTTTTGAAAATGCAGGTTACGTTTCCCCTTTTCCAGTCAGTGGGAACTTCACTACAACTGTGACCTGCGTCACCTGCCGCAACTTTTCAAATATAATGTATTCAAATATGATGGATAGCAGCTTACAGCTTGTCCTGGTTTGAGGTAAAACAGAACCAACTTTCTGTTCAGTAATTTTACTTCTTAGCTAGGCCTCTCCTAACGCTCTGAAACTAATAGCATATTGTGCAAAAAACCGTTCATTCTCAGAGTGATAAGACCAATGTTTACAGTTTGTGCCAAGGAATGGTACGCAGAGAGGCTCTTGCCTATACTTATTGCTATAACAACCAAGGTCAGCTAACTTTCCTATTTGCCCCATTAGAGGGTCAGAAGCAGAGAAGTGTAGAGGGGTCCCACCTGCAGGAAGGAGCAGACAGGACAGGTGACCAAAAACTGACCAACAGGGTATTCCATCCCATCTGTATCACGCTCAGTATAAAAGCTAAGGGATCAAAAGGACAAGTCTCTCTTTCTTCAATGGCCGACGTCTGAGGAGGACCCTGTCTGTTCGTCTGCCTTTGATCCCAATCCATGTGTTCCTGACTCCAGCTCTGGAATCCAGTTCCCATCCATCGCTGAGTCCAGTCTGGGACTTCCCCAGTGCCTGCTGGTGACATCATCCTGGGAGCTTGATACGGTTTTGTATATACTGTATCTGTTTTATTTTTTTTTATTTTATTATTAATATTTCATTCAAGTAGTTTGCTTTCTTCTAAACTCATAAATCTCTATCTTTCCTCCTCCTCTCTGTGTGCGGGAGGTGGGGGGAGAGCATCTGTGGCCAGCCATTGGCCAATTCGGCCAAAACCACGACACAACTTCATCTGCCAGTTGCATCAGGACCCACAGATGGATTTCATAAGGTCCTATGGACTTGCGTACCTTCAGGTTCCTTAGATGGTCTCGTACTTGATCTCCACCCGCAGTGGGCAGTTCTTCATTCTCATAGACCCTGCCTTTGCATTCTGCAACTTGGGTGGTGTAGTTAGAGCCCTTGCTGGTGAAGACCAAGGCAAAAATGTCATTGAGTACCTCAGCCTTCTCCATATCCTGGGTCACCAGATGTCTTGTTTCCTTCCAGAGAGGGCCCACATCTTCCCTAGTCTTCCTTTTCTCACTGACATAGTTTTTCTTGTTGTCCTTGATGGCTCTGGCCAGATTTAATTCTATCTGGGCTTTAGCTTGCCTAATCTGGTTCCTGGTCACTCGGACAGTTTCTCTGTATTCCTCCCAGTTAACCTGTCCTTGCTTCCACCCTCTGTAGGCCTCCTTTTTACTGTTGAGTGTGTCTTGGAGCTCCTTGTTCATCCATGCAGGCCTCCTGGCATTTTTGCCTGATTTCCTCTTTGTTGGGATACATCGCTACTGAGCTTGGAGGAGGTGATCCTTGAATACCAATCAGCTTTCTTGGGCCCCTCTCCCCTCCAGTGCTTTTTCCCATGGTACCCTGCCAAGCAGATCTCTCAAGAGGCCAAAGTCTGCTCTCCTGAAGTCCAAGGTAGTGAGCTTGCTGCACGCCCTCCTCACTTCCCTAAGGATCTTGAATTCTACCATTTCATGATCACTGCAGCCAAGGCTGCCCTTGAGCTTGACATTCCCCACCAGCCCCTCCTTGTTGGTAAGGGCAAGGTCCAGCATAGCTCCTCTCCTTGTTGGCTCCTCTACCATTTGAAGAAGAAAGTTGTCATCGACACATTCCAAGAACTTCCTGGATTTCTTGTGCCCTGCTGTGTTGTCCCTCCAACAGATATTGGGGTGGCTGAAGTCCCCATGAGGACCAGGGCTTGTGAATGTGAGGCTGCTCCTATCTGTCTATAGAGGGCCTCATCCACTCAGTCTTCCTTGTCAGGTGGCCTGTAGCAGACCCCCACTGTAACATCACCTGTCCCTGCCCTCCCTTTAATCCTGACTGGTAAACTCTCAGTCAGCTCCTCATCCATCCCCAGGTGGAGCTCCATGCACTCCAGCTGGTCCTTGACATAGAGGGCAACACCCCCTCCTTGTCTCCCCTGCCTGTCCTTCCTGAAGAGCCTGTATCCCTCCATTCCAACTCTCCAGTCATAAGAGTCATCCCACCACATCTCTGTGATGCCAATGAGATCGTAGTCCTGGAGGCTTGCGCACATCTCTAACTGCTCTTGTTTGTTGCCCATGCTGGGTGGATTTGCATAGAGCACTTAAGTTGGGTCCCCTTTGAAGCTGACTTAATGGCTGGAGTGGCTGCAGTTCCTTTTTGCTGCTCTTCAGGTGTCTTTCGTTTTCAGGTCTTTTACCCATGTTTCCCTGTTGGCTTCTTTTGCCCCAGGAACCCCTGGCTCCTCTCCATGAGGCTTCGAGTGTGCTGCTGTGTACCCAGCACATCTCGGAGCAATAGGCCCTCGCTAGCGCCCCATCCCTCAAAGCCCTTCAGGCTTAACTGAAAATCACAGAATTACAGAATCTTCAGAGTTGGAAGGGACCTCTAGAGATCATCTAGTCCAACTCCCCTGCTAAAGCAGGATTGCCTAGAGCACATCACTCAGGACTGCATCCAGGCGAGTCTTGAAAGTCTCCAGAGAAGGGGACTCCACAACCTCCCTGGGCAGCCTGTTCCAGTGCTCTGTCACCCTCACTGTAAAGAAGTTTTTCCATGTATTTGAACGGAACTTCCTGTGTTCTAACTTGTGCCCATTGCCCCTCGTCCTGTCACTGGGAACCACTGAAAAGAGTCTGGCTCCGTCCTCCTTCAACCCACCCTTTAGATACTTGTATGCCATAATAAGGTCTCCCCTCAGCCTTCTCTTCTCCAGGCTAAAGAGTCCCAGCTCTCTCAGCCTTTCCTCATAAGGGAGATGCTCCAGTCCCTCAATCATCTTAGTTGCCCTATGCTGGACTCGCTCCAGCAGTTCCCTGTCCCTCTTGAACTGGGGAGCCCAAAACTGGACACAGTATTCCAGTTGTGGCCTCACCAGTGCAGAGTAGAGGGGGAAAATGACCTCCTGCGACCTACTGGCCACACTCTTCCCTATGCAGCCCAGGATTCCATTGGCCTTTTTGGCAACAAGGGCACATTGTTGGCTCATGGATAATTTACTGTCTACCAGGACCCCCAGATCCTTCTCCTCAGAACTACTTCCCAGCAGGTCCACCCCTAACCTATACTGGTGCTTAGCATTCTTCCTCCCCAGGTGCAGGACCTTGCACTTGCTTTTGTTGAACCTCATTAGGTTCTTCTCTGCCCAGCTCTCCAGCCTGTCCAGGTCACGCTGGATGGCAGCACGGCCCTCTGGGGTGTCAGCCACCCCTCCCAGTTTGGTATCATCAGCAAACTTGCTGAGGATACACTCTGTCCCATCATCCAGGTCATTAATGAATATACTGAACAAAATTGGACCGAGTATTGACCCCTGGGGGACACCACTGGTTACAGGCCTCCAACTAGACTCTGTGCTGCTGATCACAACCCTCTGAGTTCTGTCACACAGCCAGCTCTCAATCCACCTCACCGTCACCTCATCTAGCCCATACTTCCTCAGCTTCGTAATGAGGATGTTATGGGAGGCAGTGTCAAAAGCCTTGCTAAAGTCAAGGTAGATGACATCTACGGCTCTCCCCTCATCCAGCCAACCCGTTATAACATCATAGAAAGCTATCAGATTGGTCAGGCATGATTTACCCTTGGTAAATCCATGTTGACCACTTCCAATGACTTCCTGTTCCTCAACGTGTTTGGAGACGACATCCAGAATGAGTCGCTCCATTACCTTCCCAGGGACAGAGGTGAGACTAACCAGCCTGTAGTTCCCTGGCTCCTCCTCCTTGCCTTTTTTGAAGATTGGAGTGATGGCAGCCTTCCTCCAGTCCTCAGGCACCTCTCCTGTTCCCCATGACCTTTCAAAGATGATGGAGAGTGGCCCAGCAATAACACCTGCCAGCTCTCTCAGCACTCGCGGGTGCATCCCATCAGGGCCCATGGACTTGTGAATGTCCAGCTTGGCCAAGTGGTCTCTGACCTGATCTTCCTCTACTGGGGAAAAATCTTCCTCTCTCCAGACCTTTCCCCTTGCCTCCAGGGCCTGGGATTCGTGAGGGACAGCTTTATCAGTGAAGACTGAAGAAAAGAAGGCATTCAGTAACTCTGCCTTCTCTGTGTCTTCCACCACTAGGGCACCCGTCTCATTCATCAGTGGGCCTACATTTTCCCTAGTCTTCCTTTTTCTATTGATATACTGATAGAAACTCTTCTTGTTGTCTTTAACTGCAGTGGCCAAGCTGAGTTCTGATTGAGCTTTGGCCCTTCTAATTTTCCCCCTACACAGCTTCGTTATATCTTGATAATCCTCATAAGTTGCCAACCCCCTTTTCCAGAGAATGTAAGCTTTCCTTTTTTTCCCCCGAGGTCCAGCCAAAGCTCTCTATTTAGCCAGGCTGGTAGTCTTCCCCGTCGGTTCGTTTTTCGAGACATGGGGATGGCCTTCTCCTGAGCTTCTAAGAGCACCTGCTTGAAGTATGACCAGCCTTCCTGGGCACCTTTGCTCTTCAGGACTGTCCCCCAAGGGACACTCTCAACCATGCTCCTAAACAGGCTAAAGTCTGCCCTTCGGAAATCCGAGGTGGCAGTTCTGCTGGCTCCCCGCCTTGCTTCACCAAGAATTGAAAATTCTACCATTTCATGGTCACTGTGCCCAAGACGACCTCCAACCTTTACATCCCCCACAAGACCTTCTCTGTTAACAAACAGTAGGTCCAGTAGGGCACTTCCCCTAGTTGGTTCCTTCACCAGCTGCGTTAGGAAGTTGTCTTCCACACACTCCAGGAACCTCCGGGACTGTTCCCTCTCCGCTGTGTTATATTTCCAGCGGACATCTGGGAAGTTGAAGTCCCCCACAAGAACAAGGGCAAATGATCATGAGACCTCTGCCAGCTGCTTATAGAATATTTCACTGGTCTCTACATCCTGATTAGGGGGTCTATAACAAACTCCCATCACGATGTCTGCCTTGTTGGCCTTCCCCTTGATTTTTATCCATACACACTCAACACTGTCATTCACACTGTTGAGTTCTAGACATTCAAAACCACCCCTGACATAGAGGGCCACCCCACCACCTCTCCTTCCTTGCCTATCCCTTCTGAAAAGTTGGTAGCCATCGATTACAGCACTCCACTTGTGTGTGTCTTCCCACCACGTTTCTGTGATGGCAACCACATCATAGTTTCCTTGCTGAACAATGGCCTCCAACTCCTCCTGTTTATTCCCCATGCTGCGTGCATTAGTGTAGATGCACTTCAGCTGGGCTAACTGTCCTGCTACTTCCTTGGGGGGACAAGCCCTAATTTGCACCTGATCATGCTCAGACACTTCTGTAGTTCCCAAATTATCACTACCCCTCATGTCTTTGCTACCACACAAATCACCATCCCCCACCATCACTGAGACAGACTGCAAGACCTTGCTAACACTTTTACCCAGAAGCACTGGTATGCTGCTCCCAGGCACCACTTTTGTAATCCTGGTTTCATCCCCATCCCCCTTCAAACCTAGTTTAAAGCCCTATGAATGAGCCCTGCTAATTCTTGTCCCAGTCTCTTTCTTCCCCTTCAGGTTAGGCTTCCCCCACCTGTTGCCAGCATGCCTGGTTTCCTGTAGATCAGCCCATGTTCAAAAAAGCCAAAGTCCTGCCAGATGCACTAGTCTCAGAGCCAGGAGTTAATTTGCTGGCTCCTCCTATTTATCCCCTCATCTACCCCTGCAACTGGTGGGATAGGGCAGAACACTATTTGTGCTCCCGATCCCTTAACCGGTCGTCCCAGGGCCCTAAAGTCATTCTTCATTGCCCTCAGACTTCTGGTACCTACTTTGTCACTGCCTACCTGAAATATCAGTAGTGGGTAGTAATCTGATGTCTGAACCAGGGAAGGGAGTTTTCTCCATATGTCCTTAATTCTGGCCCCAGGGAGGCAGCTGACTTCCCTGTGGGATGGGTCTGGTCTACAAGTTTCTTTCTTTCTTGGTTGAGGAAGTCCTGAGGCATGGGGGTGAGTGACTAGCACTGGGCAACTCACTGGGTGGATCATCCTCTCCATCCTCAATCGCCTGGTCCTCAATTTCCAAAGCCCCATACCCATTATGCAAGGGCAGTTGGGATGGTGAGGGGGGCCATGAGGGGTTGCGCTTACCTCTCCGAGGAGGGATCTGACTCCACTCCCCCTTATCCCTTAAGTCCTCTCCTTCTGCCTGGTGACAGGAGGGAAGGGGATCATCCACTTCTGATAGAGCCTCTTCCTGCTGCCTTTGCCTCAGGGTATGGCTCCACCAATCTATTACATTTTCACAGTCTCTAATGCTTCTTAACCTTTCTACCTCTTCCCTCAGTTCAGCCACCTGCCTGAGCAAATCATTTACTTGATCACACCGTATACAAGCAGTGTCTCTAGCTCCCTGAGAGAGCAGTGCCAGACTCAGGCATTCATTGCAGCCCGAGACCTGCACAGCCACATGCTTGCACGGGGGCTCAGTCCGAGTTCCCACATTCTTTCTTGCAGCAGCTTTTGACTGTTTTGCGGCCATGTTCTTCTCTTGTGCCGGGAGGTGATGAATCTCTGCTGTTAGCTTCCCGCACGCCCCGAGTCCGTGCGCCTGCACGCCGATGTTCCTCTGCTTGCGCTTGCCCAGCTTGCGCTCAGCTTAGACGCAAGGCTTCCAGTGACCTACCGTGCGAAATGCTGCGCCCTGTTCACCCGCTGCGGTGCCGCAGTGAGACCCTAAGTGACACCCACCAACTGCCTGCGTGCTGGCTCCGGGACCGCCCGTTTAGAACTGCCGTGTGTGACGTTGTCTCCGCCCCTGCCGCGTCAGCAGCCCATCCCCGAGCTGCCGGTTCCGGCACGAGCTAGCCGCCTTTTCCCGGCTACGAAAGCCCCCAAAAGAGCCCTTTTGCCGGCCTTATCCGCCGCGATCCCCTTCCCCAGTGAGGCCTTACCTGCGCTGGAGCTGGTCTCCTCGGCAACTGTC
Organism: Larus michahellis; assembly: GCF_964199755.1. Taxonomy (NCBI): domain Eukaryota; kingdom Metazoa; phylum Chordata; class Aves; order Charadriiformes; family Laridae; genus Larus; species Larus michahellis. Next base: position 15,719,464 of record NC_133929.1, on the reverse strand, counting down.
CGTTGGCATGCTTACAGCCCGTTTAGAACTGCCGCGTGTGACAGTGAAAATAAAATTACTGAAATGAAAATTGGTTCTGTTTTACTTCAAACCAGGACACCGGGCTCAACTTCACTCATGGCATCTTTACCTCCTCCCCCCGAGCAGCACAGGGGGATGGTGAATAAGGTTGCAGTCAGTTCATCACACATTGTCTCTGCCACTCCTTCCTCCTCACATTCTTCCCCTGATCCAGCATAGGGTCTCACCCATGGGAGACAATCCTCCACAAACTTTTCCAATGTGGGTCCTTCCCACAGGCTGCAGTTTTTCATGAACTGCTCCAGCATAGGTCCTTTCCCCAGAGTACAATCTTTCAGGAACAGACTGTTCCAGCGTGGGTCCTCCACAGGATCACAACTCCTGCCAGGAGCATGCTCCAGCATGGGGTCTCCATGGTGTCATTGCCTCCTTTAGACACATCCAACTGCTCCTGCATGGGATCGTCCATGGGCTGCAGGTAGATATCTGCTTCACCGTTAACCTCCATGGGCTGCAGGTGGTCCACCTGCTTCACCATAGTCTTCATGTGCTGCAGGAGAATCTCTGCTGACACCTAGAGTACCTCCTCCCCCTCCTTCTTCACTGATCTTGGTGTCTGCAGAGTTGTTTCTCTCACATGTTCTCACTCATCTTTTCTGGCTGCTGTTGCACAGCAGCTTTTCCCCCTTCTTAAATACGTTATCACAGAGAGGCTACCAGCATCTCTGATTGGCTCAGCTTTGGCCAGTTGTGGGTCCATCTTGAAGCCAGTTGGCATTCCCTCTACTGGACGTAAGGTAAGCTTCTAGCAGCTTCTCACAGAAGCCACCCCTGTAGCCCCCCATTACCAAAACCTTGCTGCACAAACCCAATACAGGCATCCACAGCTTCTCTGGGCATCCTATTCCAGTGTTTCACCACCTTCATCATTAAAAATTTCTTCCTTATATCCAGTCTAAATCTACCCTCTTTCAGTTTAAAACCATTGCCCCTTGTTCTCTCACTACAGGCCCTGGTAAAAAGCCTCTTTCTGTCTTTCTTATAAGCCCCCTTTAAGTATTGAAAGGTCACAATAAGGTCTCCCTGGAGCCTTCTCTTCTCCAGGCTGAACAACCCCAACTCTCTCAGCCTTTTTTCAGAGGAGAGATGTTCCAGACCTCTGATCATTTTTGTGGCCCTCCTCTGGACTCGCTCTAACAGGTCCATGTATTTGTTGTGCTGTGGGCCCCAGAGCTGGATGCAGTACTCCAGGCAGGGTTTTTTCATCCTCCAGTATCACCAAGTCCTTCTCTGCAGGGATGCTCTCAATCCATTCATCCCCCAGTCTCTACTGATATTGGGGATTGCCCCAACCCAGGGGCAGGACCTTGCATTTGGCCTTGTTGAACTTCATGAGGTTCACATGGGCCCTCTCTTCAAGTCTCTTGAGGTCCCTCTGGATGGCATCCCTTTCCTCTAGGCAATCAACTGCACCACTCAGCTTGGTGTCATCCACAAACTTGCTGAGGGTGCACTCAATCCCACTATCTATGTCATTGATGAAGATTTTAAATAGGATAGGTCCCAGCATGGACCCTTGAAGGACTGTGGTGGTCCCACTCTCCCCCCCTGGACCACATACAAACCTAAGTCAGACATGAATTGCGAAAGGCAACAAACCAGAACGTTAAGACTCCCCCTTAACACACCTGGCTCCTGCTTCCCCTGTTGCTTGGGAATGGTAATGACAATCAATCACCCCCTGACAGCCTAGTACACTTGTTACCTGGATCATGGCCCAAAGGGAGTGATACCAGAACTTCAAGATCTAGTTTTGGGCTTGTGCAACTGGTGGAAAGCACCAGAATATTTCATTATCTGAGTTGGGCTGCAATGGAAAAGTACCTGATCAAAGTCAATTATCTTGGACCCTATAAATAGCAACTCTAAGCGAGATCCTTTTAGCTCTCCTGGATCACAGCAGGCTGTGGCCAGTATCTCCCCCAAGTTGGTACGCCTCTCAGGCATAAACCTCCAGAGGTTTAAAGACCATCTGCCGACAAAGCTGATGAAGGCCCAGGGTGAAGTCAAACTTTTCGAGGCTCGGTTACTGTGAGTATTTACTCTAAACTCAAGAAGAGGGAAATTTTAACTATAGGCTAGCCTCTTCCATCTACCTCTCTATGTGTTTGAATATACACATTTGCCTTCATGAGTGTGTGTATCTATATATTTCACTGGATCCAAATATTTCTGCCTGTGTGTGTGTGTATGGAGCCTTAAGGGGCACCCATCAGAGTGCCGGCTGCGAAGGGACTCTAGTCCTAGCAGTTAAGGACTTGGGCGGTGTGTGTGCAACTCCATGAGTGGTGTGTGTTTGTATGTTTTGTGTTTATACATATGTGTGTATATATATATTGATTCAGGATACCTTGTAGTAAGTTAGTGTGAATCTTGTTATTGTTGAATCTGTATTTAAGTTGCTGTTTTAATCATAAGATATTCTACTGAATCACCTTGTTAATCTTTAAGTTGGTTAATGATTAACTGCTGCTAAAATTCAACCTTTTGATCCACCTCAATCCATTAATAAATCTTGAATTGCTGCTAAATCATAACTGTGTCAAATATTTAATCTGCGACAAGGACACCACTTGTTACTGCTTTCCACTTGGACTTTGAGCCATTGTCTTTAACTCTTTGGACACGGACACATAGCCAATTCCTTATCCATCTAACAGCCCATCAAACCCATATCTTTCCAATTTAGTGGAAAGAATGTTATGGGGGACCGTATCAAGGCCTTACAGAAGTCCAGGTAGATGACATCCACAGCTCTTCCCTTTTCCACTGATGCAGTCAAATTGGCCAAAGGGATATTCCATGCCATATAACATCATGCTCAGCAATAAAAATCCTGGGGGTAGGGTAGAGTTGTCTTCCAAGGTTGCTCAGAGTCACTTGGCATAGATCTGCTTGTAGGAGCTGGTGAATGATTATCTTGCATCACTTGTTTTTCTTCCCCTCTTTCCTTCATTTATAAAACCTCTTTATCTCAACCCACACATTTTCTTGCTTTTGCTCTTCCTATTCTCTCCTCCGTCCCGCTGTGGGGAGTAGTAAGCGAGCAGCTGCGTGGGTGTTTAGCTGCTGGCTGGGGTCAACCCACAATAACATATTTTAGAAATCTATTTTTTCTTCCAATTCACTGTTTAACATAAATAATAATGGTCTGGTCTTAACCTCAAATCCAGTGAATTTAAAGCAGATAAAAAAATCCCTACAATCAAGGAACGCTTAGCAAAGATAGGCAAGGATGATGTGCTCATGAAGCTCAGAAAAGAATGTAGGTAGTAACCACAGCTATCATAAAGGAAGCTGAACTTAACACTGAGGTGCCCAAACCACGACACAAAGGGACCAGTGGGCGGCCTTTGTTGTAGATAAATGTCTGTATCAGTTGAGTGGGTCAAGTCGTTATATAAACGGTGTTCCTAAAATAATCAATAGAAAGTGTGAATGTGTTCCTGAGCCAGTCAGACCAACACTGAGGAAGTGTATATGTGGCTCAGGGATCCAACTGTATATTGTAATTTCTATATTGTGCTTGTTTTGTGATTTCAGTATATTGCTGTATCACCCTGCTAAATCAAAATCCCATGTAACATCAAAAATCTTCAAATAAGTAAATTCGGTATTAAAACATTAAAACCCACCTTGTGTGGAATATCTAAAAGAACCTGGTCAGAGAGTATTGGACTCTGAAAGGGACAGACTGGAAAAAAAAGAAAGCCTTGACGCTGCGCAAGTACTCTTCAGGAACAGACAAAATATTGGTGCGGTATCAACACTGTTTTAACCACAAAACCAAAACATAATACCATGTGGGTTGCTATAAAGAAAATTATTCCTATATAGTGTCTGATTCTGAGTGCATCACAAGCAAAAGAGCCATAAGTCAGTCCATAGCACTATCACCATGTTCCTACCAGTATTACTTCATTTCACAGAATGACAGGGGTTGGAAGGGACCTCTGGAGATCATCTAGTCCAACCCCCCTGCCAGAGCAGGGTCACCTAGAGCAGGTTACACAGGAATGGGTCCAGGCAGGTTTTGAATGTCTCCAGAGAAGGAGACTCCACCACCTCTCTGGGCAGCCTGTTCCAGTGCTCTGCCACCCTCAAAGTAAAGAAGTTCCTCCTCATGTTTAGGTGGAACTTCCTATGCTCAAGTTTGTGCCCATTACCTCTCGTGCTGTCCCCGGGCACCACTGAAAAGAGCCTGGCCCCATCCTCCTGACACCCACCCTTTAAGTATTTACAAGTGGTGATAAGGTCCCCCCTCAGCCATCTATTTTTCCAGACTGAAGAGACCCAAGTCCCTCAGCCTTTCTTCATAAGAGAGGTATTCCAGTCCCTTAATCATCTTGGTAGCCCTTTGCTGTACCCTCTCCAGCAGTTCCCTGTCCTTCTTGAACCGGGGAGCCCAGAACTGGACACAGGACTCCAGATGTGGCCTCACCAGGGCAGAGTAGAGGGGGAGGATGACCTGCCTCCCTCGACCTGCTGGCCACACTCTTCTTGATGCACCCCAGGATGCCCTTGGCCTTCTTGGCCACAAGGGCACATTGCTGGCTCATGGTCATCCTGTTGTCCACCAGGACTCCCAGGTCTCTTTCCACAGGGCTGCTCTCCAGCAGGTCAGCCCCCAACCTGTACTGGTGCATGGGGTTATTCCTTCCCAGGTGCAGCACCCTACACTTGCCCTTGTTGAATTTCATAAGGTTCCTCTCTGCCCAACTCTCCAGCCTGTCCAGGTCTCTCTGTATGGCAGCACAGCCTTCTGGTGTGTCAGCCACCCCTCCCAGCTGTGGGTTTCATGGGTTTCACATTTCACAGAGAGCTGTGGGTTTCATGGCACGTAGCTCCGCTCCCCTGAGGTTTCCCTGGTTCAGGAAACCCCCCTCTACACTGCGGTAGAGCACTGTGGTTCGGATTGTGCCAGCACTGGAGCTGCTCGCCTCGGCGACTGAGGTTTTGCCTGTAAATGCCATTGTCACTACAAGTTTAGCTGACAGGATATACCAAAAGAGAAGGCATTTGGGTGGGAAAGGTGCTAAATGATGGATCATGGAAAGAGGCTTATATAACACAATTGCTGTCCAGAAAGACGCTTGACAAAAATGCACTATACTTACTAAGCTGGCCCCACAACTTTTGGAAGGACCTAGAGGGCAGCTTTGCCCAGACACCAAGACTGCAGAAATATGGCTAGTAGATTATGTAGATTCTTTACCAGAGAGTGTATTGGGTTTGTGTGGCAAGGTTTTGGTAGTGGAGAGGCTACAGGGGTGGTTTCTGTGAGAAGCTGCTAGAAGTTTCCCCTATGTCCAACAGAGACAATGCCAGTCAGCTCCAAGATGGACCCGCTGCTGGCCAAAGATGCGCCAATCAGCAACAGGGGTAGCGCCTCTGTGATAACATATTTAAGAAGGGTAAAAAAGTTACCGTGTGGCAGCAATTGCAGCCAGAGCAAGGCATGAGAATATGTGAGAGAAACAACTCTGCAGACACCAAGGTCAGTGAAGAAGGAGGGGGAGGAGGTACTCCAGGCTCCAGACCAGAGATTCTCCTGCAGCCTATGGACAAGACCATGGTGAGGCAGGCTGTCCTCCTGCAGTCCATGGAGGTTAACTGTGAAGCAGATATCCACCTGCAGCCCGTGGAGGACCCCAGGCCTAGCAGGTGGATGCCTGAAGGAGGCTTTGACCCTGTGGGAAGCCCATACTGGAGCAGATTTGCTGGCAGGACTCATGACCCCACAGGAGACCCATGCTGGAGAAGTCTGTTCCTGAAGGACTGCACCCTGTGGAAGGGACCCATGCTGGAGCAGTTTTTGTAAAACTGCAGTCCATGGGAAGGACTCACGTTGGAGAAGTTCATGGAGAACTGTCTCCCATGGGAGGGACCCTGTCCTGGTTTGAAGTAAAAAAGAACCATTTTTCTGTTCAATAATTTTACTTCTTAGCTAAGCCTCTTCTAACTAACTGAACTCTCTGAAATTAACAGCATATTGTCCAGACACTGTTCGCTCCCAAAGTGATAAGACCTGATTGCTTATAATTTATACCAAGGAATGGTATGCAGAGAGGCTCTTGCTTATACTTATTGCTATAACAACCAACCAAGCTATAACAATAACCAAGCTGAGGGATCTCTCTCTTCCTACTCTCCCTGAAGGTTGGAGACCATCCGTTGTTCATTTTCAGTGGCCAGTCCAGCCCAAACCACAACAGACCCCTCGCTGGAGCAGGGGAAGAGTGTAAGGAGTCCTCCCCCTGAGGAGGACAGAACGGCAGGAATGACGTGTGATGAACTGACTGCAACCCCCATTCCCTGTCCCCCTGCGCCGCTTGAGGGGAGGAGGTATAGAATTTAGGAGTAAAGTTAAGTCCAGGAAGAAGAGAGGGGTGGGGGGAAGGTGTTTTAAGATTTAGGTTTATTTCTCATTACCCTACTCTGATTTTATTGGTAATAAATTAAACTCATTTTCCCGAGCCGAGTCTGTTTTGCCCATGACAGTAATGGGTGAATGATATCTCCCTGTCCTTATCTCGACCCACGAGGCTTTCATTATATTTTCTCTCCCCTGTCCAGCTGAGGAGGGGAGAGATTATTATCTCCCCTTATTCCGTACCATTTGCATCATGCTCAGATCACTATTACTTTTATATCTATCAAATCTATACACACACATATAGTGTATATATACACACGTCACTCATTTATGATTTATCTTTATACACAAAAGTTTGCTAAGTTCATTTAGTTCATAATAGCAGGATTTCATCTATCCTAGTAGACTCTCAGGCCAGGAACAAATGGTATGAAATTCATCATGGTTCGTGCCCACGGGTAGCATATCCACCTTGAAGAATTTGCTGGACGCCACTTGATGAAGCTAGCTCAGGTTTCATCACTACTATGTTATCCTGAAAAACACTTATTGAACACTTAGTATTATGTAGCAATTAACATCATACAGCTCAGAACTGAGTATTCTCACCAAGGGTTAAATTTCCTTGAGGTACACATTGATTTTCTCCATTCTCCAGCATCACCCACCAAGTACATCCAGGTCCTTGAGCAAAAACAGTCCCATGAATGGGTTTGCCTTTGTGCAAAGTAGGGAAAACCCAAACAGTTTTCCCCAGCATATTCCTTTCATGCACCACAGGGACTTTATCCCTTTCTACTGTATGTAAAAAGAATGATTGAGCAGGACCAGCTCAATTGATGGATCCCCTGGTGTTAACTAACCAGGTAGTTTGTGCTAAATGCTTGTCCCAATTTTTAAAGGATCCACCACCACCCATTGCTTTCAGGGTGGTTTTTAACAATCCATTGTATCGCTCAGTTTTCCCAGAAGCTGGTGCATGATAGGGGATATGATAGACCCACTCAATGCCATGTTCTTTGGCACAATTTCTTATAAGACTGTTTTTGAAATGAGTCCCATTGTCTGATTCAATTCTTTCTGGAGTACCATGTCACCACAAGACTTGCCTTTCAAGGCCCAGGATGGTATTCTGGGCAGTGGCATGGGGTACAGCATAGGTTTCCAACCATCCGGTGCTTGCTTCCACCATTGTAAGCACATAACGCTTACCCTAGCGGGTTTGAGGGAGTGTGATGTAGTTAATTTGCCAAGCCTCCCCATACTTCTATTTCAGCCATCATCCCCCATACCACAAAGGTTTTAACCTTTTAGCTTGCTTGATTTTGGCGCATGATTCACCATCATGGATAACCTGCGCATCAGCATCAATAGCTAAGACCACCCCTCGGTCACAGGCCCATTTATATGTTGCATCCCTTCCTTGATGACCTGAAGTGTCATGGACCCACCAAGCTAAAAAACAATTCACCTTTATGTTCCTAGTCTAAATCTGTCTGGAAAATCTTAGCAGCCTAGTCCACTTCCTGATTGTTTTGATGTTCCTCAGTGGCCTAACTCATGGGTACATGGGCATCTACATGTCAGACCTTTACGACTAGTTTCCCTAGCCACATAGGCTTTCATCTCTGTGCTGCCAGTTGCTCTGCTTCCACTGCTTTAACCACCCCCACAGAGCATTTGCCACCATCCATGAGTCAGTATAGAGATAGAGCATTGGCCACTTTTCTCATTCAGCAATGTCTAAAGCCAGCTGGATGGCTTTTACCTCTGCCAATTGACTCAATTCACCTTCTCCTTCAGCAGGTTCTGCAACTCATTCTGTAGGACTCCATACAGCAGCTTTCTACTTTCTATGTTTCCCTACAATATGACAAGACCCATCAGTGAAGAAGGCATACTGTTTCTCATTATCTGAGAGTTCATTATATGGTGGGGCCTCCTCAGCATGAGTCACCACGTCCTCTGGCGGCATTCCAAAGTCTTTGCCTTCAGGCCAGTTTGTGATCACTTCTATGATTCCTGGACGTTTGGGGTTTCCTATTCAAGCTCACTGTGTGATTAAGGCAACCCACTTACTCCAGGTAGCATCGGTGGCATGATGAGCAGAAGGAACTTTACCCTTGAACATCCAGCCCAGCACTGGTAATCAGGGTGCTAAGAGCAGCTGTGCTTCAGTACCAATTACCTCTGAAGCAGCTCTAACCCCTTCATATGCTGCCAAGATTTCTTTCTCAGTTGGAGTATAGTTGGCTTCAGATCCTCTGTATCCCCGACTCCGAAATCCCAGGGGTCGACCTCGAGACTCCCCATGTGCTTTCTGCCAGAGTCTCCAGGTAGGGCCATTGTCCCCAGCTGCAGTGTAGAGCACATTTTTAATGTCCTGTCCTGTTCAGACTGGTCCAAGGGCTACTGCATGCACAATCTCTTGTTTAATTTATTCAAGGCCTGTCATTGCTCAGGACCCCACATAAACTCATTTTTCTTTCGAGTCACTTCATAGAGAGGTTTCACAATCTGACTATAACCTGGAATATGCACTCTCCAGAAACCCACAACCCCTAAGAAGGCTTGTGTTTCCTCTTTGTTAGTAGGTGGGGACATAGCTGCTGTTTTGTAAATCACATCCATTGGGATCTGGTGATGCCCATCTTGCCATTTTATCCCCAAGAACTGGATGTCTCATGCACTCCCTTGACCCTACCTCTTTTTACAGCAAAACCTGCTTTCAGAAGAATCTTGATTATTTTCTTACCTTTCTTGAAAACTTCTTCTGCTGTGTTTCCCCACACAATGATGTCATCACTGTATTGCAGGTGTTCTGGAGCTCCACCCTTCTCCAGTGCAGTCTGGATCAGTCCATGGCAAATAGTAGGGCTGTGTTTCCACCCCTGGGGCAGTTGATTCCAGGTGTACTGGACACCCCTCCAGGTGAACGCAAACTGTGGCCTGCACTCCGCTGCTAAAGGAATAGAGAAAAAAGCATTAGCAATGTCAGTTGTAGCATAGCATTTGGCTGCCTTTGACTCCAGTTCATACTGGAGTTCTAGCATGTCTGGCACAGCAGCACTCAGTGGTGGTGTGACTTCGTTCAGGCCACGATAGTCTACTGTTAATCTCCAGTCTCCGTCAGACTTCTGCACTGGCCATCTAGGGCTGTTAAAGGGTGAGTGAGTCTTGCTGATCACTCCTTGGGTCTCCAGCCAAGAAATCAGGTTCTGGATGGGAATCAGGGTGTCTCGGTTGGTGCGATACTGTCATCAGTGCACTGTGGCAGTAGCAATTTGCACCTGCTGTTCTTTAACCCTCAGCAGTCCCACCACAGAAGGGTCATCTGAAAGGCCAGGTAAGGTAGACAGCTGTGTAATGTCCTCAGTCTCTACAGCTGCTATACCAAAAGCCCACCAATACCCTTTCAGGTCTTTGAAATACCCTCTCTTGAGGAAGTCTATGCCAAGGATGCACAGAGCATCTGGGCCAGTCACAATTGGGTGCTTCTCCCATTTATTCCCAGTTAGGCTCACTTTGGCCTCCAATGCAGTCAGTTCTTGAGACCCACCTGTCACTCCAGAAAGTCACGGATTCTGTCCCTTTATGATTCCATGGCAATAGGGTACACTGTGCACCAGTGTCCACCAGGGCTTTATACTTTTGTGGCTCTAATGTGCCAGGCCATCGAATCCACAGAGTCCAATGAGTACCTACATGGATTGGAGCTTCGCTTACCATGGACTGGAGCAGCCACCCTCCTGCAGGAATTCTTTCTTTCAACTGCTTTACCTTGCAACTCAAGCACTCGTGCCTGTAGGGCTGGAGTAGATTTTTCATCCCACTTACTCATGTCCTCTCCGTAATTGCAGAGGCAAAGGCACAGGAAATCTCGGAGCAGGTCCTGTTTCCCTTGAGTTGATTTCATAGGAGGGCGTTTTTTCTTAATGACTTCGACATGTGTCTGTTCAGGGGAAGAGTGGGATTCTTTCCCCTTCTCAGTCAGTTTTTCAAGCAGTTGATGAAAAAGTTCATCATGTTTCTCCTTTTGCTCGGCTATTGTCTTAGTAATTTTCTCCATTGTCTCAGCCATGGTCTTAGTTTGCTCAGTCATTGTCTTGGTTTGCTCAGCCATTGTTTCCATGGCTGCCAAAGTAAGGGTACAAGAGAGACTGCCTTCATACTGTTACACATTATTAGCTACCTCATTTACAGTATCAGCATCAGATCCTCCCCAAACCATTGTTGGCAATGTGTGGGAATACTTTGATGGTGCACTCTGCACAAACTTTCTCAACAAAGATCCTTTGCATGGCATTTCATCAGGGTCTACATTCACTCGCCAGTCACCATAAATCACCTCTCGCACAGCCAGTTCCTTCAGGTACTTAATACCTTTTTCCATGCTGGTCCATTTGCTTGGACAGCATTCAATATCATCCTTAAAGGGATACCTGCCCTTCACAGCTGATAGCAGTGCCTCCAGAGACTGAGGACGTCTGCCTTTCTCCCAATGGCTTTATCAATCCCTCCATCTGTGGCCAGGTTTCCCAACTGCCTAGCTTCTCTACCATCTAGGTCTATGGTATCAGCTCCATTGTCCCAGCATCGGTGCAACCAGGAGATAAGTGTCTCCCCTTCATGACGACTAAAGTTCTTCCTCATATTTCGCAAATCCTTCATAGAGAAGGATTTAATTACTATCTCTGGATCTGAGTCCTCCTCCTGCATTAATGCTGCCTGAGAAGGACCCTCTCCTCTTTTGCAGGACCTTTTCCTTTGTCTACATGAGAAGGACCCTCTCCTGGATCTTTGTCAGAGGAACCCTCTCCTATGGTGTCTGGCTTGGACTGGTCTTTGTCGTCAGAGGCAGGGGAACAAGCTGACTTTCTTTTCTACTTCCTGGTCACCGGGACAACTTGTGCTGGTTCTGGCGGAGTTTGGGTAGCAGCAGTGCTCGTTGTCGGAGCAGCCGGAGCAGTGACAGTGCTCCTCGTTGTGGCTGGGGCTGGTGATACAGGTGTTGGTGGCGGGGGGCAGGCGGCGGAGTAACTTTGACCACAGGCTGCTGAGTGACTGTTGCCGGGATGGGCTGGGGCGTGGCTTGTGCCGGTGTTGGTGCCGTGGCTTTTGCCGTGGCTTTTGCCGGGGCCGGTGGGGGGCAGCCGATGCCGCTCAGGCTGGTGTCGTGGCCGGTGGCGTTGTTTGTGTCTGTGTTGTTGCTTTGTCAGTAGTTTGAGTTGTTTGTGTTTCTTCTGTGGCTTTTGGTGGGGGGGTCGTCTGAATTTCTGCTGTCTTTGATTTCGGCCATGGGGTTTGAGTAGCAATATCACGTCACATAATACTCACTCCTGCACTGATATTTAACAATAAACCACCCCTGCAACACATTCAGGAAAACCGACAACAAAATCACGTATGAATGAAAGTAACATTCACTCTCTAAACAGCCCAAAGGTTTCTCATCCCCTAATTCTGTTAGTGTCACTTTGGCATAATCATCAAAGGGCAAAGTAAACTTTTACCAGGTAAGACCAAAAGTGTAATTAGTAAAAGAATCCATCACGTGATACCCGAGATATGCAGGTAGAACTGTTATCCAAGCAATTATATTATGCATCTGAAGGCCAATCCACACCAACATAGCACGCTTAACCTACTGCATCCGAACACAAAGAAGAAATAAACCATGCAATATATATTTGGCCAGTTAAACACCACTGCATCAATTAACTTCATACAAAGCTCTCTAGAGGCACGATATAAGATTTCGTGTAAGAATGACATGATGTGAACTGTCTGGTCTCCCTGAGCAAACTGGAATTCAAACTATTCAGGCAATCTATCAGAGCTCTGGTCAAGCTCTGTTCGCTCCCCACTTTGGGTGCCAATAAATCTGTCGTGGTTTTGGCCAAATTGGCCAATGGCTAGCCACAGATGCTCTCCCCCCACCTCTCGCACACGGAGAGGAGGAGGAAAGATAAAGAGATTTACAAGTTTAGAAGAAACTAAACTACTTTAATGGAATATAAATAATAAAATAAAAAGGAAAATAATTAAATAGATACAGTATTTACAAAATCATATTAAGCTCCCAGGATGACGTCACCAGCAGGCACTGGGGAAGTCCCAGGCTGGACTCAGCAACGGATGGGAACTGGATTCCAGAGCTGGAGTCAGGAACCCACGGATTGGGATCAAAGGCAGATGAACAGGCAGGGTCCTCCTCGGACGTTGGCCACTGAAGAAAAGAGACCCTGACCCTTTGATCCCTCAGCTTTTATACTGAGCATGGGGCAGATGGGATGGAATACCCCTGTTGGTCAGTTTTGGGTCACCTGTCCTGTCCACTCCTCCCCGCAGGTGGGACCCCTCTATGCTTTTTCATTTCTGACCCTCCAATGGGGCAAATAACTAAATTAGCTGACCTTGGTTGTTATAGCAATAAGTATAAGCAAGAGCCTCTCCGCATACCATTCCTTGGCACAAACTGTAAACATTGGTCTTATCACTCTGAATGAACCATTTTAGACACAACATGCTGTTAATTTCAGAGTGTTAGAAGAGGCCTAGCTAAGAAGTAAAATTACTGAAAGAAAAGTTGATTCTGTTTTACCTCAAACCAGGACATGTCCGGATATTAATAACCATAAAACACACACAAATGCTTTCTATGCAACTGTAGTGAATGTTTATTAATATTTTTTAAAATTAATTTCAGTACATACTCCAAGATCTATGAGAAAATTGTATTTTTCTCATCTAAAATTTCCTTTGTTTTTCAAAAATATTACATTAAACCTCACTTCTGTCTTTGAACAGGCTGAATTTATTTTAACACCTTTTGGGAATATATAAATATCTTTAACATGAACCTAATGCCCATTTATTTTATAGTGTTAGACTTGTCAGCAAGACCATTTTAAGTCAATGGAATTGCATCAGCAATAAATGGATATGGGCCTTTTGGTCTCCATATATTTTTCAGTCATTGAGAGCTTACCCACAACTTTCTGCTTTTAGCAAGGTAGGTATATGGTGAACATTCAGGAAATCAAGAAATATTTTAGGGAGCTCTTTATTTTCTAAAATGACTGCCTGTAATAAAAAAGGGACACAAAAAGCAGAAGGTTTTTTTCCTATTTAAACTATCTCACACCTTTATTCAAACTACCAAAACACTTCTCACTTGCAGCACTGTTCAAGTCTTCTCTAGGTTTTTTGTATTTATTCTGTAATGCTTAATTTCAATAGGAAAACCAGAATTCTTAATGCATCACATTCACCCCAGGCTACTACTTTCTTGGACTTTAGGAAATATTTTCACTTGCCATCACCAGTGACAAGCTAGATGCCTCTCAAGCAGAGATGTCTGATTCCGAAACTAAGTTTCACACTCATTTGTGAATAAAATTCTGTTTATATAAAACATAAAATAAAGCAGCTACAGCTCAGTGCTTTCACATTCACCTTCCAAAAGGTTCCTGTCTGGCACATCAGTGGACAAAAGTAAGTATCCACTTTGCACAATTTTCTTAATGCATGCCTTAGTACATGTTAACAACGTAAACTGCTTGGCTTGACAGATCAGCTTACAATGTACTCCTTACGTCTACGCTGTGAACCCTAATGACAAAGCTCTGACAAAAGAACTGCTGGCTAGACCTGCCACATTTTTCCATAGCATAGGCATAATGGCTGGACTCCATTCTCCTTTCTTTTTTCACTGATGATTTACAATTTTAAGTAAATTAATTAGCAGTACAGTTATTTAAAAATATATAGCAAGTAAATGAGATGCTTAGGCTCACCTTCATCATGAAAGAATGACTTTTAAAGAAAACAATAAATCTCCAACAGTTTTATAGAAGCAGACCAAAAATAATTGTACATCTTCAATTTTAGCATAAGGCAAACAAAACAGTTATAAATTCAACCAATGTCTCATCTGAAGGATTAAGCCCCCATTTATACATTCTGATAACACATTTATATCTATGTAGACTTTAGAGTACAGTACTTTACAGACAAATGAAAGCCACAAGCTCTTCCCTAAAGAGCTTTCCTTCATAAAGGTCTGATCCTGAGTGAACTTCAAATTCATAATTAAATGTTTAAACAAAACTACTTGCACAAGTAAATCTCAGATCTGAATTCAGAGTCTACATTTCTTCAACAACAGTTGAGGTCTTCACTAACAAGTTAAAAAAAGCAAGAACAGGGAAAAATGAGCTTTTGAACTGTTCTGTTATGGATTTTAATGACTATATCAACTCTTGCAGAAGAAACAGTAAGGTCTGAGATGTTGGCAAGTTTTTAGCCTTTCAGTTCACCTCTATATGAAGATGCTGTATCATTTGCATTCTGTAAAATCAGCACTTTGCTGCTGAAAAATTCATCTTGCTCTGCATTCAAGTTATGCATAGAAGGAGGGGTGAAGAGAGTTGCAAATTCAGAGGGTGTGTGAATTGTATAACGATGTACGTGATTTGCTCAAACAAAACCATCTTACTAACAGTATGCAAAAAGTTGTATAAAGATGTTTAAAGGCATCTAATACTCATGTGCAACTTCATACTTACACTTCTTGACAGCTTCTTCCAAAAGTTCATTTGCCTGTTGAGGCTGATGAACAGAATAGTGATTGTCAGGGAAGAAGAGAAGGATACATCGCTGTATAAAAGGAATAGTCCCGACAGTGCTATTTGTTGCTACTTCCACTCAATTCAGGTTAATATCTCATTATATGTTTTTCAATTTTTTTTCATAATTGCTATACATCTCATCAGTCCAAAACCTGCTAACCAGCTATAAAGTCTGCCCTGATTTTATCATTTTTTCACAAAAGGATTGTCGTGATTTAACCCCAGCTGGCAGCTAGGGCCACACAGTCGCTCGTGCAGTTCTTCCCCCTTCTCCCAGAAGGGCAGGGAGAAGAGGGAGAAGACAGGAAAGGGAAAGGAAAAAACCTCATGGGTTGAAATAAAGACAGTTTAATAGGAAAATAACAATAACAATGACACAAGCCACTCTCACCACTCCCCGAGCAGCGATCACAAGTACCTGCCTCCCCAGCTGACCCCATTTATATACTGAGCATGATGTCTATGGTATGGAATATTCCACTGGCCATTCCATCATTCTGTCTAGGCAACTTTTCAGCTTCTATGGGAACCTGAGAAAAGTCCTTGAAAAATATAAACAACACCTTGCAACAACTAAAACAATATGCATGCATTATTGACATTCCTTTCATACCACATCTGAAACACAGCAACCAGTAGAAAGAAAATTAACTCTGCCCCAGCTGAAACCAGGACAAGGATATAAGAAAATAGCAATTGTTTCTGCATCTTACTCCAAGCAGTTTGTTAACTGTCACTAAATCTACTTTGGCAATCAATAAATTTGTAGAATTTGCAAAGAAGCAAAATCAATTTTGCACTGCACTGTATTTTGGACCCTGCCTCTGCTGGTATGGAATTGTGTCATTTCCAGAATTTCATGAGAGGAGATATGTGTTATGAAAATTCCCTTCCCTAACTATTATATCAACCAGTCTTTATAGTATGAAAGTGTATTGACTTTGTTAATATATATTAGTTCACTGTAATGACGTAGACGGCCTGGCCCTGGAAATAAGGACTTTGCTTCTTGGAAGCTTAGAGCTGTCCATGAAGGATAAAGGATACCCCTGGACAACCAAGATAATGCCAGCATCCTAGCCCCTCTAACATGTCTTTGAAACCCTCACAGCGTCATCTGGCATCACAGATAAGTAACTATAGCAAGACTGACTCCAGGGACTTTTGGATTAACAGACAAGCAGCAAGAATGCTGCAGAAATATAGTTGCTTTACAAAATTTTACTATGATTAGTAATTGGTAGTGTGGATGTTAGTGATTAGTCAAATCATGTTGTACCTGAATGCTTGAAGGGTATAAGAACCCTGTGTAAAACCACATTCGGGGTTCCCCAATTTGGCTGGGACACCTTAGTGCGTGAATAAAAGAATTAGTCTTATAATTTGATATTTTGCATTCTAGCCTCTCTCTCCTTGGTCAACACAGGCCAGTTGCAATTTTTTGTAACATATGAGTGCATTGAACAAAGAAGGATTTTGCAATTAATGTAATGTGATGTGATATACATGTTAAGGAATTAAAAATTATTAAATGAATGTAAAAAAAGTTAAATTAAGTTAAATTTGTTATTAAATTAATATTAAATTTAAAAATATTAATTGATATAAAATAAATAAAGGTAAAATTTAATTACACTATAATTAAGGGTCAAATTATCTTCTTGCTTGACTTCATTGGCTTCAATGGAGAAGGGCCAGCACATAATTCAGCCTTTTAATATACATAGAAGAAACTGAAGGAAAAGAGAAAAAAGTTGTAAATAACAAAAGAACAGCCACGCTGTATTACTTAGCCTGTCTAGACACATTTCCTGTATCTGGTAGTGTCCCAAAGTTGATGTCTAGAGAAAAATATAAGTATTCTCAACTTTGTATTTCTTTAAATCATTCAAAAAGTACTCTTAAATCAGAAAGGAATGCAATCATTATTGGTTTAATTTACTTGTATGTATTGGGTTTACACAGCAAGCTTCTGGTAGCGGGAACAGCTGCAGGTATGGCTTTTGTGAGAAGAGACAAGGGACTGCCCCCATGTTGGACAATTTCAGCCAGCTGTGTAATGGACGCACTGCTGCCCAAAGCTGAACTAATGAACACTGCTGGTGGTGCTTCTGTGATAACATATTTAAGAAAGTGTAAATAAACACTGTGCAGCAGCTGTGAGGCAGAGGAGTGAGAAAAATGTGAGAGAAAAAACCCTGCAGATCACAAGGTCAGTGAAGGAGGAGGAGGAGGAGGAGGTCCTCCAGGCACTGGAGCTGAGATTCCTCTGCAGCCCGTGGTGAAGACCAAGGTGAAGCGGGTTGTCCCCACGCAGCCCATGGAGGACCACAGTCGAGCAGATATCTGCACTGCAGGATGTAGAGGACCCCATGCCGCAGCAGGTGGATGTGCCCTGAAAGAAGCTGCAGACTGTGGAGAGCCCATGCAAGAGCAAGTTTTCTGGCAGGAACTATGATCCCATGGGGGACCCACGCTGGAGCAGTCTGTTCCTGAATGACTATACCTCATGGAAAAGGATTTATGCTGGAGTAGTTCTTGAAGAACTGCAGCCTGTAGGAAGGACTCACGTGGAAGTTCGTGAAGGACTGCCTCCCATGGGAGAGACCCCATGCTGGATCAGGCGAACAGTGGGAGGAGGAAGGAGCATCAGAGACAAAGTGTTATGAACTGACCGCAACCCCCATTCCCCATCCCACCTGCTCTGCTAGGGGCAGGGGGGAGGATGTAGAAGAGTCATGAGTGAAGTTGAGCCTGGGAAGAAGTGAGGGGTGGGGGGAAGGTGTTTTTAGTTTTGCTTATATTTCTCACTATCCTCCTCTGTTATTAATTGACAATAAATTAAATTAATCTTCCCCAAGTCTAGTCTGTTTTTTCTTGTCACAGTAATTGGTAAGTTATCTCCCTGTCCTTATTTCAACCCATGAGCTTTTTCATCATATTTTCTCCCCCTGTCCTATTGAGGAGAGGGAGTGAGAGTAGCAGCTTGATGGGCACCTTGCGGCCAGTCAAAGTTAACCCACCACAATTTAACAACCCATATCATGAAAAATTTTTAATTTCTGACTAAAAACTTTAAGAAATGCATATTTTGCAAAGTCTATAAACTTTAAATAGTTGAGCATAAAAGGAACCAGGAGGTCCAGTCTCTAAATCACTGCATATCATTTGTGATATAATATTCCTGAAATAGTATTTGTTCACGTTAATATATGACATTGCCTTGTAAACATTACTACCTGCTATGTTCTGTGATCAGAAAATTACAGCAATTCCTTTTTTTTCCTACTTCATCAGTTTCATAAAATCATGTTCCTTAGGAATGTCATGGATTAGTTGCACATGTTCTTTCAGTGACATCCAAAATGCTTAATTTTTTATCATCTTTTCTCCTTCAGCAAGTAAAACAATGTCACAAAACTGCAAAGGGACTTGTTCTGCCTTAACCTTAACTAGATGCCATCATGCAGTGGAAAACAGTGCTAAAATATCACATGATAATGCTCTCCAAGAAGGGAGACATATAAACAGCATAATGATTTCCCAGTTTTTCCTTTTTAGAAAATTGTCACTAAAGCCAGGGTAAATGGTGACATATTGTCACAGAGGACACTGTGAATTTGAACACTAGCATTCTAGTTAGGTCCAAACCTACTCATCAGCCAATTATAACAGTAACATCTTGCTTAAAACTTGAACAAGACCACTTTGTTAACCTTAGGAGATCACGCCACAGGAATGCATTGTTATTACAGATTTTTATTATTATTGCTTTTAATAAAACATTTAAAACTTATTTCTTATAATAATCTATCATACTTTCTCTGTGTTGCTGGAACACCCATTACTGAGGGAGAAATGAAAATAGAGAGCTAAGTTATAAGGCTTTTAAGAGTCCTTACAGCCTTTTCTGCTCCTCACACCACCCCACCAGTGAGTAGGCTGGGGGTGCACAAAAAGTTGGGAGGAGACACAGCTGGGACAGCTGACCCCAACTAACCAAAGGAATATTACATGCCATATGATGTCATGCTCAGTATATAAAGCTGAGGGAAGAAGAAGGAAGTAGGGGACATTCGGAGTTATGGTGTTTGTCTTCCCAAGTAACCTTTATGCGTGATGGAGCCCTGCTTTCCTGGAGATGGCTGAACACCTGGGAAGTGCTGAATGAATTCCTTGCTTTGCTTTGCTTGCATGTGCAGCTTTTCCTTTACTTATTAAACTGTCTTTATCTCAACCCACATGTTTTCCTTATTTTTCCGATTCTTCGAAGAACCAGTATTAATCCCAATACTAATATAAGATATACAAGAATTATACTCAGCCAATTATATCAGTAGGAAGCTGTGCACTCCCAGCAGTGGACAGTAAATGTCGGACACTGCGAGTGCAATGGCTTTGGGAGGAAGGGAAGGCCTCAGGGGTCCAGCACCGGGGCAAGGAGTTCTCTGGACTGCTGCCATCAAGGGAGAGAGAAACTACACAGCAAACTTTCTAATTTATATAAAATGTGACATTCATGGTATGAAATAATCCTGTTGGCCAGCCTGGGTCAAATGCCCAGGCCTCACTCCTCCTCATCCCTGCACGTGGCAAGGCTTGGAAACACTGAGACCTTGAATCCCACATAGCCTAGCTGGCTATAAAGTAAATATTTTCACAAATTCAGACACTAGAGTCTTCTAAAAGAGGAGTTTTCCCCAGCATTAGAAGAGAAATTAGTCCTGTGTCACTCAACCCAGGACAATATATCATTAAGGAGACCCACCCATATTAGGGAGGAATCAAAATCTAATGTGCTAGGCTGAAGTCCCTACCAAACACAGGGGTTACTGTTTATTAACATAAACCATAAACAAATCAAACTTAGAGATTACCAAGTTTATTACACAGTAACAAACTCAAATGTTATAGTATACACAGGGATTTCTTTAGTTTTAGATACAATTGGAATAAATCTTGTGACCATCTAACTTGTGGGATCTGTGATTTTCCCATGTCTGTTATTTCCTGCAGCATGTTGAAAGAGAAATGTATGTAGCAACTTTGTCAAATACAATTTGACATTCCCAGAACAGAGGCCTTGAAAAGAAATGGCTTTTAGTGCTTTTGTTGCAAAGAGAAATAAACAAGACTAATTTTTGTATCACAGATATATTTCTTTTTGTTTAGGGGCTAATCTCAAGCCTTTTTTGTTGCTTCAGTATTTCTTATTGCTTTCTGTAAAATTTGCATTCATTGATAATATTGGTTTACTCTGACTTTTATACTAAGCTCTGACCTAATTGCTCTCAATTAATTGGTTCCACTCTTTGATAGCATATTTATCAGATTGGGAAAGACGGATTTAATGGTGCTTGCTGGAAACAAGTCTTTTAATTGGAAACACAGGAGCATTTATCTCGCTTCATGCTCTAGCAGTTAAGGTCAAATTGGAAAAGCATTTTCCCCCAATTGTTGTCTCCTTATTAGATTTACAAATCAAGACAAAACAAATGACAATGTGTCCTGGTTTGAGGTAACACAGAAACAATTTTCTTTTCAGTAATTTTACTTTTCAGTTAAGCCCCTTCTAACTAACTGAACTCTCTGAAATTAACAGCATATTTTTCACACAGTGTTGGCTTCTAGCAGAGATAAGGTCTGATGTTTATAGTTAATACTAAGGAATGGTATGCAGAGAAGCTCCTGCTTATACTTATTGCTATAACAATCAAGGTCAGCTAAGTTATGCACCAACTTGGAGGGTCGGAAGCAGAAAAGTTCAAGGACCAGCAGGAGGAAGAAACTTCCCCCAAAGCCTGAGGTGCCCTTGCAGAACCACTTCACAGCTCCGTAGAGTGAAGAGGAAAGACCCATCACATCAGGAGAGATGCTGGAGCTAAGTAAGGCAACCCGATCTGCTCCCTGTATAACAACCAGCACAACTAAGAAAAGGCAATGGGTGATAGTAGTAAGCAACTCTCTTCTGAGAGGTACTGAGACACCCATTTGCCGAACTGATGCACTCTCTAGAGAGTTGTGCTGCTTACCAGGGGCTCGTATCAGGGATGTCACTGAGAGACTACCAAGCCTCATATAGTCCTCTGACTATTATGCACTACTGCTGTTTCACGTGGACACCAGCCTGACGAATGTCAAGAGCCCTGGGAGCGGCAGTCAGGGACTCTGGGGCGCAGGGATCTTTTTCATCAGTCTTCCCAGTCAAAGGGAAGGGGGTGGATAGGGCCAATTGAATCTGGCAAATCAACAAATGGCTACAGGACTGGTGCCACAGCCAGGGATTTGGCTTCTTAGACCATGGGACTTGCTTTGAGAAACCTGGTCTACTGGAGCCTGATGGGGTCCATCTGTCAGAGAAGAGGAAGAGAATCTTTGGTCAGAGGCTTGCCAACCTCGTGAAGAGGTGTCCTGGTTTGAGGTAAAACAGAACCAATTTTCTGTTCAGTAATTTTACTTTTTAGCTGGGCCTCATCTAACTGACTA
This sequence comes from Larus michahellis, assembly GCF_964199755.1. NCBI lineage: Eukaryota > Metazoa > Chordata > Aves > Charadriiformes > Laridae > Larus > Larus michahellis. The sequence goes on along the minus strand of NC_133929.1, from coordinate 15,697,888 downwards.
AACTCTGAAATTAACAGCATATTGTTCAGACACTGTTCACTCTCAGAGTGATAAGACCTGATTATACCAAGGAATGGTATGCACAGAGGCTCTTGCCTATACTTATTGCTATAACAACCAAGGTCAGCTAACTTTCCTATTTGCCCCATTAGAGGGTCAGAAGCAGAGAAGTGTAGAGGGGTCCCACCTGCAGGAAGGAGCAGACAGGACAGGTGACCTAAAACTGACCAACAGGGTATTCCATCCCATATGCATCATGCTCAGTATAAAAGCTAAGGGATCAAAAGGTCAAGTCTCTTTCTTCAATGGCCGATGTCTGAGGAGGACCCTGTCTGTTCGTCTGCCTTTGATCCTGATCTGAGCATTCCGGACTCCAGATATGGAATTCAGTTCCTGTCCATCGCTGACTCCAGTCTGGGACTTTCCCTGTGTCTGCTGGTGACTCAATCGTCATCCTGGGAGCTGGATACAGTTTTGTATATATTGTATCTATTTCATTATTTTCTTTCTATTTTTTTATTAATATTTCATTAAAGTAGTTTAGTTCCTTCTAAACTCGTAAATCTCTCTATCTCTCTGTCCTGGTTTGGGGTGGAGCAGAACAAAGCAAACTTTCTGTTCAGTGAGAGAGGCTCTTGCTCACACTTGTTGCTGTGGCAACCAGGGTCAGCTGACTTGGTTGTTTACCCTGTGGAGGGGTTGCACCTGTGGGGAGGAGGGGACAGGACAGGTGACCCAAAACTGAACAATAGGTATTCCATCTCATCTGCCATGCTCGATATAAAACTGAGGGATCAAAGGGGTCAGGTTGGCTCTTCTTCAATGGCTGGTTTCTTCTTCAACAGCTCTCTTTGTTCAATGACTGAGGTCTGAGGAGGACCCTGTCAGTTCTTCTACCTTCGATCCTCATCAGTTTGTTCCAGAATCCAGTTCCCACTTATCACTGAGTCCAGTCTGGAACTTTCCCAGTGCCTGCCGGTGACATCTCCCTGGGAGTTTGATCTGGTTTTGTATATATTTGTATATATTGTATCTTTTTCATTATTTCCTTTTTATTTTATTTTTAATATTTCATTAAAGTAGTTTAGTTTTTTCTAAATTCATAAATCTCTTTATCTCTCTTTTTCCTCTCCTTGGAGCGAGAGGTGGGGGAGAGCATCTGTCATCTTGTCATTGACCAACCCGGCCTAAAACTGTGACAGGTTTATTGGTGCCCAACGTAGGGCACAAGCTTCCAGCTTGCTCAGGGAATGTTGTTCCTAAGTGAAATGTTATATCATGCCTTTAGAGAGCTTTGTTTTAAGTTAATAGATACAATGTTGCTTAACCTGCTGAATATATTACATGTTTTACTTGCTCTTTGTATTTGTATGCAGTGGTTTAAACGTGCTATTTTTGTATGGTTTGGCATTCAGGTGTATAATATGATTACCTGGATAATGGATGTTCCTGCATATCTTGGGCATCATGTGATGGATTCTATTGCTAATTACACTTTTGGTTTCATCTGGGAAAGGTTTATCTCGCCCTTTTATACTTATGTCAAATACCTAGGAGATGGAAAGCTTTTTGACTGCTTGGTTAGAAAATGAATGTTACTTTCAAAAGATTGTGATTTTGTTGCTGGTTTTCCTGAATGTGCTTCAGGGGTGGTTTTGTGTTAAAAATCGGTGCAGGAGTGGGTATTGTGTGACATGTGCAGCTGCTACTCAAATCCCACAGGCCAATTCACAGCCAGCACAGACACAAACAACTCCCCAAGCTACCCCACCACACACAGGCCAGGCCTCTGCCCCTGCCTGTACCGGTGGAAGCTGCGGTACCGGCCCCAGTGGCATCGGCCATGCCAGCCACCCCCCCACCAGTTCAGGCCACGCTCCAGCCCATCCTGGCACCAATCACTCAGCAGCATGTGGTAAAAGTTACTCCGTCGCCTGCACTGACACCAGTTACTCCAGCCTCAACAACAAGAACCACTGCTACACAAACACCAACAGAATTGGCACAAGTTGCCCTGGTGACCAGGAAGCAGAAAACAAGATCAGCTTGTTCCCCTTCCCCTTCCAACAAAGACCAGCTCAAGCCAGACAGCATGGGAGAGAGTTCTTCTGACGAAGATGAAGGAAAGGGTCCTTCTAAAGCAGATCCAGGAGAAGGTCCTTCTCAAATAGATCCAAGAGAGGGTCCTTCTCGAGCAGCGTCAACTCAGGATGAGGACTCAGATGTAGAGATAATCGTTAAATCCTTCTCTGTGAATGATTTGCAAAATATGAGGAGGGACTTTAGTCGTCATGAAGGGGAGACACTTATCTCCTGGTTGCTCTGATGCTAGGACAATGGAGTTGATTCCATAGATTTAGACAGTACAAAGGCTAGGCACTTGGGAAACCTGGACAAAGATGGAGGGATTGATAAAGTGATTGGGAAGAAGAGAAACACTCTCAGTCTCTGGAGGCAACTGCTATCAGCTGTAAAGGGCAAGTATCCCTTTAAGGATGATATTGAATGCTGTCCAAGCAAACAGTCCAGCATGGAAAAAGGTATCAAGTATCTGAGGGAACTGGCTGTGCGAGAGATGATTTATGGTGACTGGCAAGTGAATGTAGACCCTGATGAAATGCCATGCAAACAATCTTTGTTGAGAAAGTTTGTGCAGAGTGCACCATCAAAGTATTCCCACACATTGTCAACAATGGTCTGGGGAGGATCTGATGCTGATGCACCAACTGTAAATGAAGTGGCTAACAAGGTGCAACAGTATGAAGGCAGTCTCTCTTGTCCCCTTACTTTGGCAGCCGTGGAAAAAATGACTGAGAAAATAGAGGAAATCACCAACACAATAGCCAAGGAAAATGAGGAAATAGCTAAGAAAATGATAAGCTGTTTGAAAAACCATTTGAAAAACTGTTTGAAAAACCATCTGAGATGGGGAAAGAATCCCACTCTTCCCCTGAACAGACTCATATCTCAGTCATTAAGAAAAAACACCCTCCTACAAAACCAATTCAAGGGAAACAGTACCTGCTCTGAGATTTCCTGTGCCTTTGCCTCTGCAATTACGGAGAGGATATGGATAAATGGGATCAAAAATGTACCACAGTCCTACAAGAAAGACTGCTTGAGCTGCAAGGTAATGCAGATAGAAGAAAGAATTCTTCCTGGAGGATGGCTGCTCCAGTCCACTGTAAGCAGTTCTCCAGTCCTTGCAGGAACTCATCTTCTAATTGTAGATGTTGTCCTCAAAATTAGAGGGGCCTTGCCTCCAGCCAGGAGGAGGAGAGGGACAACAGAGTTTATTGGACTGTGTGGATTTGATGGTCTGGCACATTAGAGCCACAAAAGTATAAAGCCCTGGTGGACAGTGTACCCTATTGCCATGGAATCATAAAGGGACAGAATCTTTTGCTATTTCTGGAGTGACAGGTGGGTCTCAAGAACTGACTGCATTGGAGGCCAAAGTGAGCCTAACTGGGAATAAATGGGAGAAGCACCCAATTGTGACTGGCCCAGATGCTCTGTGCATCCTTAACATAGACTACCTCAAGAGAGGGTATTTCAAAGACCTGAAAGGGTATTGGTGGGCTTTTGGTATAGCAGCTGTAGAGACTGCAGATATTACACAGCTGTCTACCTTACCTGGCCTTTCAGATGAACCTTCTGTGGTAGGACTGATGAGGGTTAAAGAACAGCAGCCTATGCCAGCATCAGAAAGAAAAAAAAAACAGTTCAGATTTCTAGCTGCTAAAGTCTTGCTAAGTGAACACAAATCATTGCTGTTAAGTACACAACTCATTTCCCACATCTAGTACTGCATAACAGTAAAACACAGCACTTAATACCTGCAGTATGCTTTGGATACTACAGCTCTGAAAAGGTATGCTGCTTTTGCTTTCACACTGATGAGAGGAGACTCACCTGCAAGTACAACTCCAAGCCTTGCCATTGCTGCTCCAAGACCTTTGGGACCCTTTTCCTTACATGCCTTGAAGGGATGTCTGGAGTTCCTACGAACTTCTTGAGCTGCAAACAAAGAAACAGAAAGAAACCCAGAGAAAACCAAAATATAATAGTGTCCCTTTAAGGTAAACACATTTAAGTTAGAAATGAGACAGTTATCTGAAACCATCTGTCTATAACACTGACCTAATGCTTATTTGACATCCTGTAGTCTCTATTTTCCTCAAGTCTAAAAGATGGCTTCATTATTCAGTAATGAATTCTTTTTCCAAAAGTGCGGTAAGTTAATACAATTTAGAGTATAGAGTAATTGTTCTAAAATTATAAACATAATTATAAATTATAATTATAAATAACCTGCAAAACAAGACATAGAACTTAGTATTTTTGCAGATTTGACTGCAATAGCCATAATACTGTCACCTTCATTTTGGTACTAAAAAAAGAACGACCAATATATTTAAATGTAAGGAAAAAAGAAATATAAAAAGGAAATAGGGAATAAATATAAACATACAGTAGTATCTTTAGCTATTTTTACAGGCAGAAATATTTTTATTCTTTCTAAAAACTTCTCCACATGAAAATAATAAAAAAACTGTTGAGATTTGAAACAATACTGTAATGTGAAGAGTGCAGAGCCTGAAAAGCCTAGCTTGCCCATTCATAACCAGGCCAAATTAGAAGGGCCTATGCAAAGTATGAAAACAAGGTCAACAGCAGTGGATGTTTTCTGTCAAAGGAGTAACTTGTACTCCCAATATATCATACAAGGTTTGAAAAGATTTTAAAACTTTTTTATTACAGCCAGATTGCACAGGAAATGGGGTTTAGATTTTTCTACAACTAGAATGTAGGAAAAGGTGAACACAGAAAGGCGACCAATTCAGCCATGATCTTGGAAACTGCTTTGTTAAAAAAAATCAAAATGAATCAAAACATTAATTGGTATTCTGATGAATGAAAAATCTCTTATCTCATATAAGGTATGGAGTCCTTCCTGCATACATGTTAGTGTGGTATGTTCTTATCAGGCAAATGGAACAATCTCTCCTTTACTCTCTATTCCAGTTTTCTACCAAGTTTGTTCCCAACAGAAGTTACTTCTATTACTCACTACAGACATCTCCAACACTAAAGGCACTTGGAATATGCAGTAAGTTTAAAGATACCTTTCCATGCTAATTGCATGCATGCACAGCTCTTTACAGTGAAACTTACACTGTAAATTAAAGGGGAAGAGAAACAGAAACAATAAAATGCTTTGTTGTCATGCTGAAAGCAAACTGGTATATAGACCCCAGTATAGATGGTGTCATATGATACAAAGAAACTGTTTACATGCTACAGGTTCAAAATATTCTTCTCCAGTAAAAAAACCTGTTTGAATACACATGCTATGTCGCTGTAGAAAAGACAAAAGTACTGTCTTAAGCGCTTTGAGTTTTTCTGTTTTTTCTAACACAAAATTAAAAAGAGGGTGAAATCACCTACAGTACGATCATATGAGACTTTCTCTAGGATTTTAAAGCATGTAGGGATGAGGTCAGGAAGGCCAAAGCATGGCTGAAGCTGAACTTGGCAAGGGACTCGAAGAATAACAAGAAGGGCTTCTACAGGTATGTCAACCAGAAAAGGAAGGTCAAAGAAAGCGTACCCTCCCTGATGACCAAGAATGGCAAACTGGTAACAACAGACGAGGAGAAGGCTGAGGTTCTCAACAAATTTTTTGCCTCGGTCTTCACTGCCAGCCTCTCTCCTCACGCCTCCCGAGTTGAAGGACTGCAAGACGGGGACCTGGGGGACAAAGTCCCTCCCACTGTAAGTGAAGACAAGGTTCGTGACCACCTGAGGAACCTGAACATACACAAGTCTATGGGACCTGATGAGATACATCCCCGAGTCCTGAGGGAATTGGCTGATGTCATTGCCAAGCCACTCTCCGTGATATTTGAAAAGTCATGGCAGTCAGGTGAAGTCCCTGGTGACTGGAAAAAGGGAACCATCGCACCCATTTTTAAAAAGGGTAGGAAGGAGGACCCTGGGAACTACCACCCTGTCAGCCTCACCTCTGTGCCTGGGAAGATCGTGGAACACATCCTCCTAGAAGCTATGCTAAGGCACACAGAGGACAGGGAGGTGATTCGAGACAGCCAGCATGGCTTCACCAGGGGCAAGTCCTGCCTGACCAACCTAGTGGCGTTCTATGATGGAGTGACTGCATCAGTGGACAAGGGGAGAGCAACGGATATCATCTATCTGGACTTCTGCAAGGCCTTTGACACGGTCCTCCACAACATCCTTCTCTCTAAGTTGGAGAGATATGGATTTGATGTGTGAACTGTTCAGCGGAAGAGGAATTGTTTGGATGGTTGCATCCAGAGGGTAGTGGTCAATGGCTCGATGTCCAGATGGAGAGGGGTGACAAGTGGTGTCCCCAGGGGTTTGTACTGGGACTAGTACTCTTCAGTATCTTCATCAGTGACATAGACAGTGGGATCAAGTGCACCCTCAGCAAGTTTGCAGGTGACACCAAGCTGAGTGGTGCGATTGACAGGCCAGACAGACAGGATGTCATCCAGAGGGACCTGGACGAGCTAGAGAGGTGGGCCCCTGCAAACCTCGTGAAGTTCAACCAGGCCAAGTGCAAGGTCCTACACTTGGGTTGGGACAATCCTCATTATCAGTACAGGCTGGGGGATGACATGATAGAGAGCAGCCCTGAGGAGAAGGACTTGGGGGTGCTGGTGGATGAGAAGCTCAACATGAGCCAACAATGTGCGCTCACAGCCCAGAAGGCCAACGGCATCCTGGGCTGCATTAAAAGAACCGTGGCCAGCAGATCCAGAGAGGTGATTCTCCCCCTCTACTCTGCTCTTGTGAGACCCCACCTGGAGTACTGCGTCCAGCTCTGGAGCCCTCATCACAAGAGGGACGTGGACCTGTTGGAGTGGTTCCAGAGGAGGGCCACGAAGATGATGAGAGGGCTGGAGCACCTCTCCTATGAAGACAGGTTGAGAGAGTTGGTGTTGTTCAGCCTGGAGAAAAGAAGACTCTGGGGAGACCTTATAGCAGCCTTCCGGTACTTAAAGGGGGCCTACAGGAAAGATGCTGAGGGACTTTTTACAAGGACATGTAGTGATAGGATGGTTTCAAACTGGAAGAGGGGAGATTTAGATTAGATATCAGGAAGAAGTTTTTCACTGTGAGGGTGGTGAGACACTGGAACAGGTTGCCCAGGGAAGTTGTGGATGCCCCATCCCTGGAATTGTTCAAGGCCAGGCTGGATGGGGCTTTGAGCAGCATGGTCTAGTGGAAGGTGTCCCTGCCCACGGCAGGGGGATTGGAACTAGATGATCTTTAAGGTCCCTTCTAACCTAAACCATTCCGTGGTTCTATGATTCTATGATCTATCAAGTAAAATGGGTCCTCCTATCACTATCTATTGTTAGGAGAATTCCAAACCAAGGAATTCTTTCAGCAATTTTTTCAACAGTTGTTGCATCTTCATGGTTACAAGGATAGGCCTGTACTCATCTTGAGAACATATTAAAAATGACAATGATATGCTCAAAATTACAGTATTTAGGCATCTAAATAAAGTAATTTCGCAAATTTACAAATAGTCCCCTTGGTTTGGTTGGTGCAGCTATACTTCTTCTTCTACTGCTGTCCTATAGTATTTTGTTGAAAAGATTTCCTAACAATATGAAGATTCAAGCATTAAAACAATACTTTACTAGCAAGCTTTAATCTTTTACACCTTGATTTCTGTATAAATATAAGTGCCTTCCTGGTCATTCAAACTGTAGAGTTATTTGATTAAATAAAAATGTGTATGTATTATACAAACCCTAAATTTATGTGGACCATTAAAAAAAGATGAAATCACATTTAAAGTGCTTCAACTTTATTTTTTCAGAATTAGCTGTATCTTCAGCTATACCAACATTAATTGCTGTAATCACATTCCAAAATAATGTTGAGAACAGACAAATATCTGAAAAATACACTCACAAGAAAAACCAACCTTCATAGAATCATAGAATGGTTGAGTTGGAAGGGACCTCCAGAGGTGGTCTGGTCCAACCATCCCCTCAAGCTGGGTCCTCCTAACGCCAGTTTCCCAGGATTGTGTCCAGATAGCTTTTGAATATCTCCAAGGATGGAGGCTCCACAACCTCCCTGGACAACCTGTTCCAGTGCTCAGTCACAATAAAAAAGGGTTTCCTGATGTTCATACAGAATCTCCTGTGTCTCAGTTTGTGCTCATTGCCTCTTGTCCTGTTGCTGGGCACCAACCTGTGTCACAATGGTCTTCACCACAGGCTGCAAGGGATCTCTGCTCCAGCACCTGTAGAACCTCCTCCCCCTCCTTCTTCACTGACCTTGGTGTCTGCAGGGTTGTTTCTCTCACATCTTCTCACTCCTGTCTCCCAGTTGCTGTTGTGCAGCGGTTTTTACACTTTCTTAAATATGTTATCACAGAGGCGCTACCAACACTGCAGATTGACTCAGCTTTGGCCAGTGGCAGGTCTTTCTGGGAACCAGCTGGAACTGGCTCTGTCTGACATGGGGGCGGCTTCTAGTGTCTTCTCACAGAAGCCACCCCTGCAGCCCTGCTCCTACCAAAACCTTGCCACGTAAACCAAATACACCCGTCCAGCCACTTGTTTATAAGCATAATGGTGTGCATTTGTCTAATGACAGGAGCCGCAAGAGATTTGCATTTCTACTAGGTACATTATTTGCAGAGTCAAGTGATGTTTGTTCCCCCATAATTCACCAATTTCCTCTGTAATACTCAGGTCTACTACTTGGCTCCATCAGATTTCAGGTTTAAATCTCTGTAAGCTAAGACTCTTCTGCAACCCTGATTCTTCACAAATTTGGTAATTCAATTTGTAGAGAGCTCAGCCTTAGCCTGATTCTCTCATGTTTCCTCCTGCTCTATAGCTAATATCATTTATCGATTTGGTAGGTAGAAGTGATCTGTTACAGGACGTCTTGTACATACTCTTTTCATCCCCCAAAATGCAAATTCAGGTCACCAGGACTGCAGTTTGAGCCATTTACACCTCTTATTATCCTTCCAATGTTTTGCTAATTTATTTTTTTTTCCCAATCCAGTTGTTCCAATTAATCCAAGAATTTACCACCACAGGTCCCGTTTGCACGCCCACATAATGCTCTAGAAGTTTGGTTACAAATTTATCACTGTAGGCATATTAGCAAAGGATCAGTATCCCCCATCACATACAGATTATGCACACTCAGGAATAGTCACAACTCAACTGGATCTTGTCTACTACAAAACTGTTAAAGGATGTTAAGAGCAGCCGTCTCTTTCAGTGGCTCTGGCCCAGGACCCCTCCTGTCCAGCCACTAGAGACCAGTCTGGTGTCCCCTGGGGACCTGGGGTCTCCGGCCAAGCTGAGGGATGCAGTTGCCACTTTCTCATTTGCACTTTCAACCAGTAGTGAAGCTGAGCACCTATCCCAGAGATGCACACAGGACACTGACACAGCTACACAGACTCTCTCAGTGAACCTGCTCTGGCAGGGGGGTGATCTCCAGAGGTCCCTTCCAACCCCTACCATTCTGTGATTCTGTGATTGCCATAGACAAAGTATTGCCATCAACAGCAGCCACATAAAACATAAACATAGACAGCCAAGTCCCCTTCCTCTTTTTCGGCTGCTAGAGATAGAAGTTCACTAGTGCCACTCTAGACTCAAAAGCACATTCACAGATCCACCAAGGACTGGCACAGACCCTTTTGTCCTCTTGGTACCCCTGCCTGGATCCCAGACCCTCTGACCTGCTTCACAGGTCTTTTATTCACTGGGTGGTCCAGCTTAATGCACCAAACACACACACACACACTCTCACGCTTGTCCCACTCTACTTCTTTACTACAATGTACATTTGTAAGATTTCACCTTTTCAGGCAAATAGTAAGCCACATTCTGTTTCAGCAGCTGATGGGTGTTTTTTCTAACTGTCCCTTAAGATGCTTTACTTCATCTTTCGATTTTTCCTGAGAGTCTCAAACTTCTGGTTTGGTATTCTGTTTTTGTTTTGGTGGCCCCCTCATACCAATCAAAAAATACTTAAAGGAAAAGAGAAAAGACACACAAGGGGTCCTCCTGCTCATAATGTCTAGCCTGAACCCACTGTCTTCTTTGAGGTTGGGGTCATTAACATTGGAACCCGAGGAGGCTCATACTGGAACCAGAAACAGGAAAGGGAAGGGAATAACTTGCAATCGAGGACCAAACTTCCACCACATGCCCTTGCATTCGAGTTACTCCAGCCATTGCCAGTGTAGCTCATGAGTGGTTTGTGAAGGCTGTGTGTGGCTTCAGCATTGTCCTGAACCAGTTCTTTCATTCTACATTCATGCCATATTAATACCAGAAACCAACTCAGGCTTTTCCTGACATACCTTTCTTAAATCCTACCAGAATAACAGCAGCAGTTATGTTCTGAACTAACCTGTATTAAAAGTAGGGATTCAGCTGTCCAAGAACACCACAGGAGCCTACAGACAATTATATTTGGTTTATGTGTCAGGGTTTTGGTAGCAGAGAGCTGAAGGGGTGGCTTCTGTGGGAAGAGACAAGGGGCTGCCCCCATGCTGGACAAAGCCAGTTCCACCTGGCTCCAAAATGGACCCACCACTGCCCAAAGCTGAGCTAATCAGCAATGCTGGTAAGAAAGGGTAAAAAACACAGCACAGCAGCTGGGAGAGAGAGGAGTAAGAAAAATTTTAGAGAAACAACCCTGAAGATACCAAGGTCAGTGAAGGAGGGGGAGGAGGTGCTCCAGGCAATGGAGCAGAGATTCCCCTGCAGCCCATGGTGAAAACCATGGTGACGCAGTTTGTCCCCTTGCAGCTCATGGAGAACCACAGAGGAGCAGATATCCACCCTGCAGCCCATGGAGGACCCCATGTCAGAGGAAGTGGATGTGCCCTGAAGGAAGCTGCAGCCCGCGGAGAGTCCACACTGGAGAAGGCTCCTGGCAGGAACTGTGGCCCGTGAAGAGGAGCCCACACAGGAGCAGGTTTTCTGTTGGGAACTGTGGCCTGTGGGGAACACACGCTAGAGCAGTCTGTTCCGAATAGACTGTACCCCATGGGAGGTGCCCATGTTGGAGCAGTTTGTGAAGGATTGTATCCTATGGGAGGGACCCCATGCTGGAGCAAGGGAAAAATGTGAGGAGGAAGGAGTGGCAGAGAGGAACTGTTATGAACTGACTGCAATCCCCATTCCCCATCCATCCTATGCCACTCAGGGCAGGGGGGAGGAGGTAGCACGGTTATGAGTGAAGTTGAACCTTGGAAGAAGGGATGGGGTAGGGGGGAGGTGGTTTTAGTTTTGTTTTTGTTTGTCACTATCCTACTCTATTTTTAATTGACAATAAATTAAATTAATCTTCCCCATATCAAGTCTATTTTGCCTGTAACAATAATTGGTGAGTGATCTCCCTGTCCTTATCTTGACCCATGAGCTTTTTCATCTTATATTTTCCTGTCTTGCTGAGGAGGTGGAGTGAGAGAGAAGCTTGGTGGCCACCTGGCAGCCAGCCAAGGTTAATCGATCGCAAGACCCTTGACCAAAGCCCCAGTAGCAATTTCAAAAGGTCCCATAACTTTCTGAGTGGTGACAAGAGGTTTCAGCAGGGGGCAGACTATCGTCCTCCCAGGTGAAGCAGGACGTGTGAATTCAAGTCACAGCACTTCATATCGGGGAAAAAAAAAAAAAAAATCTGTGCCCAGAGCCTCAACTGGGAAATGGGGAAGGGTATAGTAGAGCACCACCTTGTCCCTCATGGGGTGATGTTTGGTGGACAACTCAGTACGGTAGGTGGACTGTTAGCATGGAAGGGATGTCCCCATCCTGGGTACCATTAAAAATGAAAATTATTTTTTAGAAAGGTCAAACCCCGCCCGGATGCCAGAACCTACATTGTAACCCTTTGATAATTACTGTAACAGGAGCTGATTCATTAGTGAACTGAACTTATGGATTAGGAACAGATATTAGTGGACGAGACCCTGTGGGTAGATTCAAGATAGTATTGTGGAAGCAAGAACAAAACTATAGTAAAGAAAGAAGTGGGACCACTCATCTTTCTATAGTGGAAAAATGGAAACCACAAGATGACCCAAAGGTAGTAACAATTAAGGAAATTGAGGATTTGAAGCAAACTTTTGAAATAGAAACAGGATATGGAGACACGAATGCTTGGGTAGAATGGGTAAAATATACCGTTAATAGTTTGAACCAAAGCAATTGCTATGCTTGTGCCTCGGGAAGGCCCACAGCACAGATTGTCCCTTTTCCCTTAGTGTGGAAACTACTCAGCGTTACGAGTGCCTCGGGCGGATCTCTGGTGGTATTGTGGAGGGAAGACCTTGCGATCTGTGTTGCCGGCTAACTGGAAAGGTACATGTGGAATAGTACAATTGGCAATACCATTCACCCTAGCATTTGACAAAGGAACAGGATCCCTGAGCTCAGGCAATAGAGTAAAAAGAAGTGTGGGTGTATCCTTTGATGAACGGATATATATAGATCCCATTGGAGTCCCTGATGAACACAAAGCAAGGAATCAGATAAGAGCAGGATTTGAATCTGCCTTTTTCTGGTGGGTAACTATAAACAAAAATGTATGCTATAAACAAAAATGTATGCATTAAAAGGAGTAGCGGAACAATTGGATGCAACCAGCCGAATGGCATGGGAAAATAGGATCGCCCTGGACATGATCTTAGCGGAGAAGGGAGGTGTGTGTGTAATGTTAGGGAATCGGTGCTGTACCTTCATCCCAAACAATACAGCTCCAGATGATACTATAACTAAAGCCCTTCAAGGGCTCACCACTCTAGCTGATGAGTTAGCTGAGAGCTCTGGAATAGGCACCTCACTGACAGGTTGGCTGGATTCCTGGTTTGGAAAATGGAAAGGTATGGTGGTATCAATATTGACTTCTCTTATAATTGTAGCAGGAGTCTTAGTGGCTGTAGGATGCTGTATCATTCCCTGTGTGTGAGGATTAGTTCAACGATTAATTGAAACTGCCCTAACGAAACGAATGGAAGTAGACCCTCCCCCATACCCTGGGAAAATGTTTCAACTCAAGGAAAAGAACAAGAAAGAAGACAAATGTGAATTGATGCTTGCAAACTTAGAAGCTTCTTATGGGACTATACCCTGATAAGTAAGTGCAAAAAGCAATAAACTTAGAAAATTAAAGGGGAGGGATTTTAAGAAAAATCTAAGTATTGTTTTTGCATATGAACAACCTGGCCAGTCTGCAATGATGTAGCTAGAGAATGATTAACAACACAAAGTCTGATCAAGAGACATGCAAGAATGCTCATCCCTTAGACAAAGGAGAAAACAGTCTATGCCAGATCGGTAGTTTAATGGGAAGATGAATGTTTAACTGAGACCAGCTACCATGGGCAATAATACCAAAAAAGGGAAGAAATAAACAGGTGAAGAAAGGGGTTTAGGAGGGGTGATGGGAAGAAGTAAACAAAGGCAGAGCAAACGGAAGTAGTTTTAGGCAAATCTGATAGGCTGTAAACCCTGGAGTACCTAGCCAATGGGGAAACAGGGGAGGGAAATTTCAGCCGGGGATAGGAAATAAAAAGAAGTTATTTCAGGAACTCAGGTGTACCTACCTGCTAGGTCACCCATTCTTGCAAGAATGTTTAAATATTGTATCTATTGTATCTGTATTTGTATCTATTACTGCCTGAGCCATGGTTATTGGATAAGGAGCGTTTCTCACAAAATTCTGTCATGGAAATAACCAGAATTACAATATATATCATGTCAGATCAGAAGCAGTTTATTACTATAGCTATAGGAGAGAACACAGAGCAGCAGAGAGACAGCCTGTTATGAACTGTTGAACATATGATTGTTATGAACTCTCTCCAAATGGAGCAGTTACAGAGTTTATATACCTTTAGGTTATACAATCCGTTCTTCATCAAAACTGTGTGAGATAAGAAGGGTATGGTAAATAACAACAGCGACTGAGATATTTTAGATAAGAAGGCTCTAGAAAGTACATCCTTTTAGGAATAATCTACTCCTATGCTAATTAATTTGTGCTGACTGGCAAGACTATTAGCTGCAAAAGTTTCTTAACTAGTAAAGCCTAAAAAGGCCTATGAGACGTTATCTGTTTTGCTTCCACAGCTGGTTTTGGTGCCTAATAGTCCAACATAACACCACCTCTTCTGTCCCGAATGACAACTGCAAGGGATGGAGCCCAAATCATGGACTAAATGAACTGAAAGAACATTTCAATGGAGATGGCCCATTGACTGGGGGCTATGACAAGTAGAATCATAGAATCATAGAATAGTTAGAGTTGGAAGGGACCTTAAAGATCATCTAGTTACAAACCTCCTACCATAGGCAGGGACACCTCCCACTAGACCAGGCTGCTCAAAGCCTCATCCAGCCTGGCCTTGAACACTTCCAGGGATGGGGCATCCACAACTTCCCCGGGCAACCTGTTCCACTGCCTCACCACCCTCACAGTAAAGAATTTCTTCTTAATGTCTAATCTAAATCTCCCCTCTTTCAGTTTAAAACCATTACCCTTCGTCCTATCACTACAGTCCCTCATAAAGAGTCCCTCCCCATCTCTCCTATAGGCCCCCTTTAGGTACTGGAAGGCCGCTATAAGGTCTCCCCGGAGCCTTCTCTTCTCCAGGCTGAACAACACCAACTCCCTCAGCCTGTCTTCATAGCATAGGTGCTCTAGCAGTTTGATCATCTTTGTGGCCCTCCGCTGGACCTGTTCCAACAGGTCCATGTCCTTCTTGTGCTGAGGACTCCAGAGCTGGACACAGTACTCCAGGTGGGGTCTCACGAGAGTGGAGTAGAGGGGCAGAAAGAAGCACGTGATTAGGAAAAGCCATCATAGATTCACCAAGGGCAACTCATGCTTGACAAACCTGATTGCCTTCTACGACAAAGTAACCTGCTCGGTTGATGTGGGGCGAGCGGTGGACGTTGTCTACCTGGATTTCTCCAAGGCTTTCGACATGGTTCTCCACAGCCTCCTCCTTGAGAAACTGATGTCTTACGGTCTAGACAAGTGGTCTGTGCAGTGGGTGGGGAACTGGTTGACAGGCCACACCCAGAAGGTGGTGGTAAATAGCTCTTTTTCAAACTGTCAACCTCTCACAAGTAAGGTCCCCCAGGGATCGATATTGGGCCCTATAGTGTTTAATATCATGTTAAGTGATCTGGATGATGGGATCAAGTGTACCCTGATGAAGTTTGCTGATACCAAAATGAGAGGGGAAGTGGACACTTGGGAAGGGAGAGCCACCCTGCAGGAAGATCTGGATAAGCTAAAGAATGGGCTAACAAGAACCTTATGAAGTTCAGCAAGGACAAGTGTAAGGTCTTGCACCTGGGAAAACATAATCCAGGAGTGCAGCACAGGCTGGGACCTACCCAGCTGGGGAGCAGCTCTGTAGAAAGGGACCTGGGGGTCCTGGTGGACAACAAGCTCAATATGAGTGAACAGTGTGCTGCTGCGGCAAAGCAAGTCAACAGGATGCTGGGTTGCATCAACAAGGGCATCAGCAGCAGAGATAAAGAAGTCATTATCCTACTCTACTCAGCACTTGTCAGGCCACACCTGGAATACTGTGTTCAGTTTTGATCTCCACTATACAAAAAAGATGTGGACAGGCTGGAGAGGGTCCAGAGAAGGGCCACCAAGATGATCAAATGACTGGGAAGCCTGCCATATGAGGAAAGGCTGAGAGAACTGGGTTTGTTTAGCGTTGAGAAAAGAAGGCTTAGGGGAGACCTTACCATCATCTTCCAGTATTTAAAGGGTGGCTACCAAGAATCATAGAATCATAGAATCATTTAGGTTGGAAAAGACCCTTGGGATCATCGAGTCCAACCATCATCACTCTACAAAGTTCTCCCTTACACCATATCCCTTAACACCACATCTAAACGAGTCTTAAACACATTCAGGGATGGTGACTCCACCACCTCCCTGGGCAGCCTATTCCAGTGTCTAACCACTCTTTCTGTGAAGAATTTTTTCCTAATGTCCAGCCTAAACCTACCCTGCTGCAGCTTGAAGCCATTCCCTCTTGTTCTGTCGCTAATTACCTGTGAGAAGAGACCAGCACCAACCTCTCTACAACGTCCTTTCAAGTAGTTGTAGAGAGTGATGAGGTCTCCCCTCAGCCTCCTCTTCCTCAAACTAAACAGTCCCAGCTCCTTCAATTGCTCCTCATAAGATTTATTCTGCAGGCCCTTCACCAGCTTCGTTGCCCTCCTCTGCACTCGCTCCAGCACCTCGATATCTCTCTCATATTGAGGTGCCCAGAACTGGACACAATACTCAAGGTGTGGCCTCACCAGTGCTGAGTACAGGGGGACAATCACCTCCCTCCTTCTGCTGGTCACACTATTTCTAATACAAGCCAGGATGCCATTGGCCCTCTTGGCCACCTGGGCACACTGCTGGCTCATGTTCAGCCGCTTGTCAATTAGAACCCCCAGGTCCTTTTCTGCCAGGCAGCTCTCCAGCCACACTTCCCCAAGCCTGTAGCGATGCATGGGGTTGTTGTGGCCCAAGTGCAGGGCCCGGCACTTGGCCTTGTTGAAGCTCATACCGTTAACATTGGCCCATTGGTCCAATCTATCCAAGTCTCTCTGTAGAGCCTCCCTATCCTCATGTAGATCAACACTCCCGCTTAGCTTCATGTCATCTGCAAACTTGCTGATGATACACTCTATGTCCTTATCAAGGTCATCAATAAAGATGTTAAACAGAAATGGTCCCAACACGGAGCCCTGAGGGACACCACTTGTGATCGTCCGCCAGCTGCATTTAACTCCATTGACCACCACTCTTTGGGACCGCCCATCCAGCCAGTGCTTGATCCAGCAGATCGTATGCTCATCCAGGCCATGAGCCACCAGTTTTTCCATGAGAATTCTATGGGGGACTGCGTCAAATGCTTTTCGAAAGTCTAGGTAGACAATGTCCACAGCCTTTCCCTCATCCAATAATCGGGTCATCTTGTCATAGAAGGAGATCAGGTTCGTCAGGCAGGACCTGCCTTTCCTAAACCCATGCTGACTAGGCCTGATCCCCTGCTTGTCCATTATATGACTTGTAATGGCACTCAAGATGATCTGCTCCATGACCTTCCCTGCTACCAAGGTCAGACTGACAGGCCTATAGTTTCCCGGATCCTCCTTTCTGCATTTCTTGTAGATGGGTGCTACATTTGCTACCCTCCAGTCCATTGGGACCTCCCCAGTTAGCCATGACTTCAGGTAGATCATGGAAAGTGGCTTGGTGAGCACGTCTGCCAACTCTTTCAGCACTCTTGGATGTAACCCATCCGGTCCCATAGACTTGTGCGCATCCAAGCGGTATAGCAGGTCACAGATCACTTCCTCTTTAATTGTGATGACCTCGTTCAGCTTCCCCTCCCTGTCTCCCAGCTCATGAGGCTGGGTGCCCAGGGAACAGCTAGTTCCACTGCTAAAGACTGAGGCAAAGTAGGCATTGAGCACCTCAGCCTTTTCCTCATCCTTTGTGACTATGTTTCCCTCTGCATCCAATAAGGGAGGGAGATTTTCCCTAATCCTCCTTTTGTTGTTAATGAATTTATAGAAACATTTTTTGTTATCCTTAACAGCTGTAGCTAGGTTGAGCTCTAGCTGCGCTTTGGCTCTCCTAATTTTCTCCCTGCATAGCTTCGCTATATCCTTATAGTCTTCATGAGAGACCTGCCCCCTCTTCCAGAGGTCATAGGCTCTCCTTTTGTTCTTGAGGTCCAGCCAAAGGTCCCTATTTAGCCAGGCCGGTCTCCTTCCCCGCCTACTTGTTTTTCGGCACACAGGGACAGCCTCCTCCTGTGCCTTTAAGACTTCTCTCTTGAAGTATGTCCAGCCTTCCTGGGCTCCTATATCCTTCAGGGCAGCCTCCCAAGGGACTTTGTCCAGCAGTCTTCTGAACAGGTCAAAGTTTTCCCTCCGGAAGTCTAAGGTGGCAGTTTTACTAACCCCTCTCCTTGTTTCCCCAAGAATCAGAAATTCGATCATCTCATGATCGCTGTGCCCTAGATAGCCTCCAACCTTTACTTCCCCCACAAGTTCTTCCCTGTTCACAAGAAGCAGGTCCAGGAGGGCACCTTCCCTCGTCGGCTCGCTTACCAGCTGTGTGAGGAAGTTATCTTCCACACATTCCAGGAACCTCCTGGATTGTTCCCTCTCTGCTGTGTTGTATTCCCAGCAGATATCCGGGAGGTTAAAGTCCCCCGCAAGAACAATGGCAAGTGACCATGAGATTTCCCCCAGCTGCTTATAGAAAGCTTCATCCGCCTCACTGCTTTGGTTGGGAGGTCTATAGCAGACTCCCACAGCAATATCAGCTTTATCGGCCCTTAACCTGATCCAAACACTCTCCACCCCATCATCACTATACTTGATTTCCGAGCTCTCACAGCATTCTCTAACATACAGGGCCACTCCACCACCTCTCCTTTCCTGTCTGTCCCTTCTGAAGAGCTTGTAGCCATTGATTGTGGCACTCCAGTCGTGTGAGGCATCCCACCACGTTTCTGTGATAGCCACTATGTCGTAGTTTTCCTGGTGCATCATGGCTTCAAGCTCCCCCTGTTTGTTGCACATCCTGCATGCATTGGTATAGATGCACTTCAGATGTGCCAATGACTCCAGCACCTTTTTGTGAGTGTGGGCCCCATTTCCCACCAGACCCCTCCCAGGTGCTTCCATGATTTCTAAATGTCTGTCCCTTCTCTCAAATGAAATGTCAGAGTGAGAGTCCTCGCTAGTCAACCATCCTTCAAGCCCTGGCATGCCTCCCTTGGGTTTATTCCTGACAGGCCCAGTTATCTCCCCTTCCCCCCTCATATCTAGTTTAAAGCCCTGTCAATGAGCCTTGCTAACTCCTGCCCCAAAATTCTTTTCCCCTTCTGGGACAGGTGCATCCCACCTGCCACCAGCAGGTCATGTGACTCATATAGCAGCCTGTGATCAAAAAACCCAAAGCCCTGCCGATAACACCAGTCCCAGAGCCACGAGTTGACCTGTTGTCTCTTCCTGTTAATTTCCTCATTCATGATTGCCACTGAAGGGATAGAGGAGAATACAACTTGCATTCCTGATCCCTCAAGCCACCGCCCCAAGGCTCTAAAATCTCTTTTAATTGATTTTGGGCTCCTCCTACCCACTTCATCACTACCCACCTGAAATACTAAGAGGGGGTAATAGTCAGAGGAGTTTACTAGGGCTGGAAGTTTGTCCAACACATCCCTGACCCGTGCCCCAGGGAGGCAGCAGACTTCCCTGTGAAGTGGGTCAGGACGGCATATTGGCCCCTCCGCCCCCCTCAATAGAGAGTCACCCACAACAATGACCCACAACAATGACCCAACAATGACAATAACAAAGAAGATGGAGACTCCCTTTTTACAAGGAGTCACATGGAAAAGATGAGAGGTAATGGGTACAAGTTACTCCAGGGGAGATTCCGATTGGACACAAGAGGAAAATTTTTCACAATGAGAACAATCAGCCATTGGAATAATTTCACCAGGGAAGTGGTGGATGCCCATCATTGGACACTTTTAAGATTCAACTGAACAGGTTTCTGGGCCACCTTTTGTAGGCTGTGCTTTTACCAAGAATCATCGAATCATAGAACGGTTTGGGTTGGAAGGGACCTTAAAGATCATCTAGTTCCAATCCCCCTGCCGTGGGCAGGGACACCTCCCACTAGACCAGGCTGCTCAAAGCCTCATCCAGCCTGGCCTTGAACACTTCCAGGGATGGGGCATCCACAACTTCCCCGGGCAACCTGTTCCACTGCCTCACCACCCTCACAGTAAAGAATTTCTTCCTAATGCCTAATCTAAATCTCCCCTCCTTCAGTTTGAAACCATTACCCCTCGTCTTATCATTACACTCCCTGATAAAGAGTCCCTCCCCATCTCTCCTGTAGGCCCCTTTAGGTACTGGAATACTGGAATATAATATTGAATACTGTAGGAATTGAGCATGATGGAAATGGTATGGAAGATTGTACTGGGTCTGACTGGTATGATGTTAATTTTCTTCATAGTAGCTGGTACAGTGTTGTCTTTTACATTTGTGACTAAAACAGTGTTGATGATAACACACCAATGTTTTGGGTATTGCTGAACAGTGCTTGCACAGGGTCAAGCTTCTCAGTCTGCCCCCCACAGCAAGTAGGCTAGGGGTGGGCAAGAGGCTGGGAGGGGACACAGCCAGGACAGCTAACCCAAATTGACCAAAGAGATATTCCATACAATATAATGTCATGCTCATCAATAAAACTGCAGTGGGGGAAGTTTTTCCAAAGTAGCCATGGCTGGGCATTGCTCTGCTGTTGTTAAATGTTTGCCTTTGCATTAATTATATATATATATTTTTTCCCCTTATTAAACTGTTTTATCTCGATCCATGATTTTTTTCACTTTTGCTCTTTCCATTCTCTCCCCCTCTCCGATGAGGAGGAGTGAGCACGGGGTCAACCCACAACAGTGCCATAGGCTGTTGTCTTATAAAAGATTTACAAAACACCAAGTACATTTTTAAAAGGAATCCTGAAAGACTAAGAAAAATGTGCATGTATTCACAAACACTTATAATGTGATTTACCATTTTATAATAATTTACAGATCTGTCCAGTGTCTTGAATCCCAAAGCATGAGACACTACAACCTGTATCACATATTCGGATCTTTGTCTTGGAAAACATGTCTCATAGGAAGGTCCCTTTGAATGTGGGCCCATCTTTGCACAGAAGGCACATAATTAAGAATGGTCCCATGCATAGCTTCCAGGTAGAGCCTCTATGACAAGCAGTTCCAGATTGTTTTTTGCTTTCTCCTCTAGTTTCATTCTTCCTACTCTTATCCTTGGCAAAATTATTAATTTGTTTTCTATGCACAGTTCAGTGTACAAGTAATAACTTATAAAATTAGTATGAGGTTGAGTACTGTAAGATATAACAAGTCTTTCCTCCCTGCCTAAGTGGCCTCAGTGCTGTCAACTCTCAATTTTATTACTAAATGTTTGGGTCTGGGGATTGTTGGGGTTTTTTAAATAATTTTTAATTTTTTTAAGTTATAATTTATAGGTGTACAAATATACCTGAAAATCAAATTTAATTTTAAAAAAAGTAAATTGCTTGTGATGGAAGAAAAAAGACTAAATATAATAAGCATTTATGACTGTGCAGAAAACCATTACGCAAATAAAAACCCCCACATTCATTTAAAATCACACATTGTTTCAATCAATAAAGCACTAAAATGCTGAGATTATGTCACACTGACAGTTACATGTCAAAACCTCTAAACTCTTATGGAATGCCTTATTTCAATATACCTTAGAACAGATAGTATTTTTTAAGTAAAAATTGCAAAAAGTAATTGCTGTGGTTTAACCCCATCCAGCAACTAAGCACCACACAGCCACTCACTCATTCCCCTGCAGTGGGATTGGGGGGCAGAATTGGAAGGGTAAAAGTGAGAAAATTTGTGGATTGAGATAAAGACAGTTTAATAGATAAAGCAAAAGCTGCTTGCACAAGCAAGAGAGAGGAAAATAAAACCCAAGAAAAACAAGTGATGCAAAAAACCCAATTGCTCACCACCGACCGACTGATGCCCGGCCAGTCCTCCGCCAACCTCCACACCCCCAGTTTTTATTGCTGAGCATGACATCATATGGTATGGAATATCCCTTTGGTCAGTTGGGGTCAGCTGTCTCAGCTGTGTCCCCTCCCAACTTCTTGTGCACCCCCAGCCTACTTGATGGCAGAGCAGTGCGAGAAGCAGAAAAGGCCTTGACTCTGTGTAAGCACTGCTCAGCAATAGCTAAAACATCAGTGTGTTATCAACAATATTTTCAGCAGAAATCCAAAACATAGCCCCATATAAGCTACTATGAAGAAATTTAACTCTATCCCTGCCAAAACCAGTACAGTAATATAATTAACTACTAACAGAATAATCATTTGCCCTAAACAAATATATGTTTTCAACAGAATATATATTAGTGTCCCAATTAATCAATTATCATTAACCATAAGAATAAATCATATGTAGGTCATATTAAGTAGCATGTGCTATGATAGCTATAAGAATTATATAACTGAAACTAATAATCTAAGTTTCTAGCATTTAAAAAAAAATAATTACATGAACCACTGCAGAATGTTACAACAGATTCATCTACTGGAGAAGGAGTAACATTCACAACAGTTTAATCTTTTTAATATTGTTAAATGACTGGCCTGGTAGATAAGGGGAGAACGGTAGATATTGTTTACCTGGACTTCATGAAGGCTTTCAACATTGTCTCCCATAAGATCATCATGGAGAAGCTGGTGAAGTATGGGCTGGAGGAGCAGACAGTGAGGTGGACTGAAAAATGTCTGAATGGCCAGGACCAGAGGGTGGTGATCAGTAGCACAAAGTCTAGTTGGAGGCTAGTAACTAGCGGTATACCCCAGAGGTCAATACTGGGTCCAATCCTGTTCAAAATTTTTATTAAAGACCTGGATGATGGGGCACAGTGTACCCTCATCAAGTTTCCAGATGGCACAAAACTGGGAAGAGTGGCTGATAAAGCAGACAGTCATGCTTCCATCTAGAGGGGCCTCGACAGGCTGGAGAAATGGGCTGACAGGAACCTCATGAAGTTTAACAATGGGAAGTGACAAGTCCTGCACCTGGGGAGGAACAATCCCATGCACCAGTACATGCTGGGGCCCACCCAGCTGGGAAGCAGCTTTGCAGGAAGGACCTGGGTGTCCTGGTGGACACCAAGTTGAACATCAGGCAGCAATGTGCCCTTGTGGCAAAGAAGGCTAATGGTATCGTGGGCTGCATTAGGAGGACTGTTTCCAGTAGGTCGAGGGAGGTGATCCTTCCCCTCTACTCAGCACTGGTGAGGCCACACCTGGAGCCCTGTGTCCAGTTCTGGGCTCACCAGTACAGGAGAGACATAGAGATACTGGAGAGAGTCCAGTGAAAGGCCACAAAGATGATGAAGGGTCTGGAGTATCTCTCCTATGAGGACAGGCTGAGAGAGCTGGGACTGTTCAGCCTAGAGAAGATAAGGCTCTATGGGGATACATATCAATATGCATAAATATCTGAAGGGAGGGTGCTTAGAGAATAGAGTCGGGGTCTTTTCAGTGGTGCCCAGTGACAGGACAAGAGGCAATGGGCACAAACTGAAACACAGGAGATTCCATCTGAACATCAGGAAACATTTTTTTACTGTGAGGGCGACTGAACACTGGAACAGGTTGCCCAGAGAGGTTGTGGAGTCTCCATCCTTGGAGGTATTCAAAAGCCATCTGGACACAGTCCTGGGAAACCAGCTCTAGGTGGTCCTGCTTGAGTGGAGGGGGTTGTACCAGATGACCTCTGGGGGTCCCTTCCAACCTCAACCATTCTGCAATTCTGTGATTCTGTGAAGGGGCCTGAGTCTATTGGAAACTGATTCCCTTTCTACAGTAGTAGGAAGTAGCACAGAGATACCAAAGCTATTGTCAAGCCAGCTCCAGTACCAGAAATATTACTATGTCAGTAGGCTGCTCTGATCAAACTACTGCCGTATATCTATACATGTTTTCAAACCCTGATCTCTGTACATCAGTGCAAAGCCACACTGTGACTACATGGATATAAGAGCCTACTTGTGCTGCTTCTGGATTTCACACTTACCTCTTTCTTCCAGTATGCCCTTGTGGCACCTCATCTCTTCTGACAGTGTCTAAAATTGCCCTCCACCAGTGTCTGGGCAGTCTGCATGCACTGAGCTCTCAGGTAAAAGCCACTTGTGGGGCTTGGACATGAGTCAGTAATCACAGTTAGTTTCTGTCTCATTAACTCTTTTGAAATGTCTTTACTGAAATTGTTCCTAAGACAAAATTAAATACTTAGCTGCTCCAGTTAAGTGCTGGGGTGATCCAGTATTAGTGCCTCCAAAAGTCTGACAGTCAAAGGTTGTCAGCCACTACACAAAGTTATCTAACTTGCCTTCCCTGGGGAATGATAAATTGGTCCCCAGTGCTCTTCTGGAAGTCTGCTGACAATTTGTTAATGGAATCATGTTTCAATATCCACAAACTAGAAATTGAGAACTGTTACAATGCAGGAGGTAAAAAGGGTTTTTCATCAAACAAATCTATAAATTCTGCAACTGGGGACTAAGTAAATGCTGGCTGATGTTGCCTGTTTCTAACACTGCTCACCATAATCTCAAAAGCCTGTTGCCTTGACAAATACAGAAGTTGCCTGCTTGAGCCATGAGGAATGAAAATCTTTTCACCTTAATCACATTCCTTGTTATTAACCATGAATCTAGCAGACTAGGGATTTTAAAACCAGTTAGTACCATACACTCTGTTGGTGCCAAGGACAGCAGTGAAAAATGTGTGTTCAGGACCGAGGCACATCACCATACTGCTGTATACCCGACACCTTGCACCAAGCCTTCTGTTTTTAATTATTACTCTTTCAGGAAACACAGAAGATTATTTGATCATTTCCTTGACATTAAGGGCAAAAAGCTAAGACTAAACATGAGCAATACATAAATTACACGCTGAGAATAAAATGAAGGTAACCTATTTGTGGATGTCTCAGACTAAGAGCAGCAAAAGGGAATTGTAATGGCAGGTGGTGTAGAGCTATTTTATTGCCTTCCTGTAGCTGTGACTTAGGGCAAAGTACTGGCAATGGAGCATAATAGTTCTCAACGGAATATGCATGGGAATAAGCACACAAGAACTTTACTGCAATTTATTACATAATACCTCTTGCATGTCGTGGTTTGGGCTGGATTGGCCAATTAGAACGACAGATGCTTTCCCCCACCTCTCACTCTGAGGAGAGAAAGGAGAGAGATAAAGAGATTTACGAGTTTAGAAGGAACTAAACTACTTTAATGAAATATTAGTAATAAAAGGAAATAAGGAAATATATACACAATATATACAAAACCGTATCAAGCTCCCAGGATGATGTCACCAGCAGAAAATGGGGAAGTCCCAGACTGGACTCAGCAATGGATGGGAACTGGATTCCAGATATGGAGTCAGGAATGCATGGATTGGGGTCAAAGGCAGATGAACAGAATCATAGAATGTGTTGGGTTGGAAGGGACCTTTGAAGATCACCTAGTCCAACCCCCTTGCAGTAAGCAGGGACATCTTTCACTAGATCAGATTGCTCAGAGCCTCATCAAGCCTGGCCTTGAATGTCTCCAGGCATGGGGCCTCCACCACCTCTCTGGGCAACCTGTGCCAGTGCCTCACCACCCTCATTGTAAAGAACTTCTTCCTAATGTCTAATCTAAACCTACCCTGCTCTAGTTTAAAACCATTGCCCCTTGTCCTATCGCTACATGCCCTTGCAAACAGCCCCTCCCCAGCTTTCTTGTAGACCCCCTTCAGGTACTGGAAGGCCACTATAAGGTCTCCCCGGATCCTTCTCTTCTCCAGGCTGAACAACCCCAGCTCTCTCAACCTGTCTTCATAGGAGAGGTGCTTCAGCCCTTTGATCATCTTTGTGGCCCTCCTCTGGACCCCCTCCAACAGGTCCATGTCCTTCTTGTGCTGAGGGTTCCAGAGCTGGACACAGTACTCCAGGTGGGGTCTCACAAGAGCAGAGTAGAGGGGGAGAATCACCTCTCTGGATCTGCTGGCCACGGTTCTTTTGATGCAGCCCAGGATGCGGTTGGCCTTCTGGGCTGTGAGCGCACATTATTGGCTCATGTCCAGCTTTTCATCCACCAGTACCCCCAAGTCCTTTTCCGCAAGGGTTGCTCTCTATCGTGTCATCCCCCAGCCTGTATTGATAACGAGGGTTGTCCCAACCCAAGTGCAGGACCTTGCACTTGGCCTTGTTGAACTTCATGAGGTTTGCAGGGGCCCACCTCTCTAGCTCGTCCAGGTCCTTCTGGATGACATCCTGTCTGTCTGGCCTGTCAACCACACCACTCAGCTTAGTGTCGTTGTCAAACTTGCTGAGGGTGCACTTGATCCCACTGTCTATGTCATTGATGAAGATGTTGAACAGCATTTGTATACAAGCACGTTCTGCTTATATACATGGGTAACAAGCAGAATGATCCGGAAGCCAGCGTGCAGCTAGAAAGCTATGGTCTAATTGATACCACTGAAACTTGGTGGGACAAACTGCAGGACTGGAGCACTGCAATTGATGGCTATAAACTGTTCAGAAGAGACAGGCAAGGAAGGAGGGGGGGTGGGGGTGGGGTTTGCCATCTATGTAAAAGAATGGATTGACTGCACAGAGCTGTCTTTGAAAAACAGCGATGAACAAGTCAAAAGCTCATGGGTGAAAATTAGAGGCCAAGCCAACAAAGGAAACCTCGTGGTTGGTGTTTACTACAGGCCGCCCACCAAGGGGATCCTGCTGATGAAGTGTTCTTACTTCATCTACAGGAAGCATCATGCTCGCAGGCTCTGATCCTGCTGGGGAAGTTCAATCACCCTGACATCTGCTGGAAAATCAGCACTGCAAGCTGTAAGCAGTCCAGGAGACTTGGAGAGTGTTGAGAATACTTTCTTAATCCAGGTGATAGACAGCCCGATCAGAGGAGATGCATTACTAGGCCTGTTGCTCACCAATACAGATGAACTAATTAGAGATGTCAAGATGCCCGGGCTGCCACGATCATATCCTGGTGAAATTCACAACCTTGAGGGATATGGGCTAGGTGAAGAGTAGAGTAGTGAAGAGTAGATCCTGAATTTTAGGAGAGCAAACTTTCAGTTGTTTAAGGAATTAGTGGATGAGACCCTCTGGGAAACCGCCCTCAAGAATGATGGAGCAGAAAAGAGCTGGAAGCTCTTTAAGGACATTTTTCTTAGAGCACAAGAGCTCTTGATTCCCACGTGTAAGAAATTGGGCAAGGAAGGCAGGAGACCAGCATGGCTGAGTAAGAACTTCCTGGTGAAATTGAAGTGCAAGAAGGAAATGCATAGGCAGTAGAAGCATGGACATGTTTCTGGAGAAGAATATAGGGATGCTGCCCAGATGTGTAGGGATGGGATCAGGAAAGCTAAGGCACAGTTGGAGCTGAATTTGGCAAGGGATGCGAAGAAAAATAAGGGCTTCAACAGGTACGATGATCACGATGATCAGAAAAGAAAGCTTGAAGAAAAGGTACCATCCCTGATAAATAAGATAGACCTAGTGACAACCAACATGAAGAAGGTTGAGGTACTCAACAATTTTTTTTTTCTGGCCTTGGTTTTCACTCTTCCTACATCTCTCAAGTCCCTGAACCTCAAAGCAGGGACTGAGGGAATGAAGGCCTTCCCATCGTAGGAAAAAATCAGGATCGTGACCACCTGAGGAATCTGAAAGTACACAAGTCCATGGGACCTGATGAGATGCATCCCAGGGTCCTGAGGGAATTGGCAGATGTAGTTGCCAAGCCAGTCTCCACCATATTTGAAAAGTCATGGCAGTCAGGCGAAGTCCCGAGTGACTGGAAAAAGGATAACATCACCTCCATTTTTAAAAAGGATAAAAAGGAGGACCCTGGGAACTACCGACCTGTCAGCTTCACCTCCGTGTCTGGTAAGATCATGGAGCAGGTCCTCCTGGAAGACATGTTGAAACATATGGAAGACAGGGAGGTGATTAGAGACAGACAATTCATGCCTGACTAATCTAGTGGCCTTCTATGATGGAGCGACTGCATCAGTAGATAAGAGAAGAGCTACAGATGTCATTTACCTGGACTTCTGTAAGGCCTTTGACATGGTCCCCCACAACATTCTTGTCGCTACATTGGAGAGATATGGGTTTGACAGATGGACTGTTAGATGGATAAGGATGGGCGTGAAGAAGGAGTTACAGTCAACGGCTCAATGCCCATGTGTAAACCAGTAACGAGCGGTGTCCCTCAAGGGTCTGTACTGGGACCTATACTATTTAATAACTTCATCAGTGACATAGCGGTATGTCACGTCCCACTCTCAGGAAAGAGGGGGGGTAAGTGACTCAGATTCGTAAATCTCCAACGGTGAGGACTAAGGTGAGATAAATCTCAAGGTCCATATATAAACATTTATTAGTTTCCAAAAATGATTAGTATAGGTCTTCACAAGTCCACGATAATTGGTTAGGTATATAACAAATTATGGCAAATGGTGAGCTATGCATTGTGTTACTTAACAACAGGTATAGGACAACTCATGGCAAGCGGTACTTAAGGTCGTTACTTAACAACTCCAAGAGAAAAGAGAAACTGAGGGACAGAGAAAGGAAAAGACAGAGAAAAAGACAGAGATAAAGAGATCACCAGTCCTGGTTCCAGCGTCTTTTTCAGGGAATCTTCCCAGGCATAATCTTCTTCTACAATTACTACAAAGTAATTGTAGTAGGTGACTCCCTTCTGAGGGGAACAGAGGGCCCTATCTGTCGACCGGACCCATCCCACAGAGTAGTCAGCTGTCTCCCTGGGGCCAGGATCAAGGACATATGGAGGAAACTCCCTACCCTGGTTCGGCCCTCAGATTTTTATCCACTACTGATATTTCAAGTAGGTAACGATGAGATAGCTACCAGAAGTCTAAGGGCAATGAAGAGAGACTTCAGAGCCCTGGGACAGCTGGTTAAGGGATCAGGAGCACAAGTACTGTTCTCCTCTATCCCACCAGTTGCAGGGATTGATGAGGGGATAAACAGGAAGAGTCAGGAGATAAACTCCTGGCTCAGAGACTGGTGCAACCGGCAGAACTTTGGTTACTTTGACCATGGATTGATATACAGGACACCAGGCACGCTGGCAACAGGTGGGGAAAGCCTAACCAAAAGGGGAAGAAGGATTCTGGGACAGGAGTTAGCAGGACTCGTTGAAAGGGCTTTAAACTAGGTTTGAAGAGGGACGGGGATGTAACCAGAGTGACTAAAGTGGTGCCTGGAAGCAGCATGCCATTGCTGGTGGGTAAAAGCGCTAGCAAGGTCTTGCAGCCTGTTATTGCAGTGGAGGTGGGAGATGATGACCCATGTGCTAGCAAAGACATGAGGACTAGTGATAGGTTGGCAACTGCAGAAATGTCTGAGCGTGGACAGGTGGGAATAAGGGCTTGTCCCCCCAATAAAGTGGCAAGGCAATTAGCCCAGCTGAAGTGCATCTACACGAATGCACGCAGCATGAGCAACAAACAGGAAGAGTTGGAGGCCATTGTATAGCAGGGAAACTATGATATAGTTGCCATCACAGAAACGTGGTGGGAAGACACACACAAGTGGGGTGCAGTGATTGATGGCTACCAACTCTTCAGAAGGGATAGGCAAGGAAGGAGAGGTGGTGGGGTGGCCCTCTATGTCAGGGGCAGTCTTGAATGCCAAGAACTTAACAATGTGCATGACGACATTGTTGAGTGTGTATGGATAAGAATCAAGGGGAAGGCCAATAAGCCGGACATCGTGGTGGGAGTTTGTTATAGACCCCCTAATCAGGATGTAGAGACTGGTGAAATATTCTATAAGCAGCTGGCAGAGGTCTCGCGATCGCCCGCCCTTGTTCTTGTGGGGAACTTCAACTTCCCAGATGTCTGCTGGAAATATAACACAGCAGAGAGGGAACAGTCCCGGAGCTTCCTGGAGTGTGTGGAAGACAACTTCCTAACGCAGCTGGTGAGGGACCCAACTAGGGAAAGTGCCCTACTGGACCTGCTGCTTGTTAATAGAGAAGGTCTTGTAGGGGATGTAAAGACTGGAGGTTGTCTTGGGCAGAGTGACCATGAAATGATAGACTTTTCGATTCTTGGTGAAGCAAGGCGGGGAGCCAGCAGAACTGACACCTTAGATTTCCGAAGGGAAAACTTTAGCCTGCTTAGGAGCATGGTTGAGAGTGTCCCTTGGGGGACAGTCCTGAAGGGCAAAGGTGCCCAGGAAGGCTGGTCTTACTTCAAGGAGGAACTCTTAAAAGCTCAGGAGAAGGCCATCCCCATGTCTCGAAAAACGAGCCGACAGGGAAGAAGACCAGCCTGGCTAAATAGAGAGCTTTGGCTGGACCTCAGGGAAAAAAGAGAAAGCTTATGATCTTTGAAAAAGGGGGTTAGCTACTAATGAAAAATACCAAGATGTAGTGAAGCTATGCAGGGCGAAAATTAGAAGGGCCAAAGCTCAAGCAGAACTCAGCTTGGCCACCACGGTTAAAGATAACAAGAAGAGGTTCTTTCAGTATATCAATAGAAAAAGGAAGACTAGGGAAAATGTAGGCCCACTGATGAATGAGACGGGTGCCCTAGTGGTGGAAGACACAGAGAAGGCAGAGTTACTGAATGCCTTCTTTTCTTCAGTCTTCACTGCTAAAGCTGTCCCTCACGAATCCCAGGCCCTGGAGGCAAGGGGGAAGGTCTGGAGAGAGGAAGAGTTTTCCCCAGTAGAGGAAGATCAGGTTAGAGACCACTTGGCCAAACTGGACATCCATAAGTCCATGGGCCCTGACGAGGTGCACCTGCGAGTGCTGAGAGAGCTGGCAGATGTTATTGCTGGGCCACTCTCCATCATCTTTGAAAGGTCATGGGGAACAGGAGAGGTGCCTGAGGACTGGAGGAAAGCCAATGTCTCTCCAGTCTTCAAAAAAGGCAAGGAGGAGGAGCCGGGGAACTACAGACCGGTTAGTCTCACCTCTGTCCCTGGGAAGGTAATGGAGCGACTCATTCTGGATGTCGTCTCCAAACACGTTGAGGAACAGGAAGTCATTGGAAGTGGTCAACATGGATTTACCAAGGGTAAATCATGCTTGACCAATCTCATAGCCTTCTATGATGTTATAACTGGTTGGCTGGATGAGCGCAGAGCAGCAGATGTCATCTACCTTGACTTTAGCGAGGCTTTTGACACTGTCTCTCATAACATCCTCATTAGGAAGCTGAGGAAATGTGGACTAGATGAGGTGACGGTGAGGTGGATTGAGAGCTGGCTGTGTGACAGGACTCAGAGGGTTGTGATTAATGGAGCAGGGTCGAGTTGGAGGCCTGTAACCAGTGGTGTCCCCCAGGGGTCAATACTTGTACCAGTATTGTTTAACATATTCATCAACGACATGGACGAGGGGATAGAGTGTATCCTCAACAAGTTTGCTGATGATACCAAACTGGGTGGGGTGGCTGACACCCCAGAGGGCCGTGCTGCCATCCAGCGTGACCTGGACAGGCTGGAGAGCTGGGCAGAGAAGAACCTAATGAGGTTCAACAAAAGCAAGTGCAAGGTCCTCCACCTGGGGAGGAAGAATGCTAAGCACCAGTATAGGTTAGGGGTGGACCTGCTGGAAAGCAGCTCTGAAGAAAAGGATCTGGGGGTCCTGGTAGACAGTAAACTATCCATGAGCAAGCAATGTGCCCTTGTCACCAAGAAGGCCAACGGAATTCTGGGCTGCATAGGGAAGAGTGTGGCCAGCAGGTCAAGGGAGGGGTCATTCTCCCCCTCTACTCTGCACTGGTGAGGCCACAACTGGAATACTGTGTCCAGCTCTGGGCTCCCCAGTTCAAGAGGGACAGGGAACTACTGGAGAGAGTCCAGAGTAGGGCAACTAAGATGATTGAGGGACTGGAGCATCTCCCTTATGAGGAAAGGCTGAGAGAGCTGGGACTCCTTAGCCTGGAGAAGAGAAGGCTGAGGGGAGACCTTATTAATGTTTACAAGTATCTAAAGGGTGGGTTTAAGGAGGACGGAGACAGACTCTTTTCAGTGGTTCCCAGTGACAGGACGAGGGGTAACGGGCACAAGCTGGAACATAGGAAGTTCCAATCAAATATGAGATAAAACTTCTTTACAGTGAGGGTGACAGAGCACTGGAACAGGCTGCCCAGGGAGGTTGTGGAGTCCCCTTCTCTGGAGACTTTCAAGACCCACCTGGATGCAGTCCTGAGTGATGTGCTCTAGGCAATCCTGCTTTAGCAGGGGAGTTGGACTAGATGATCTCTAGAGGTCCCTTCCAACTCTGAAAAATTCTGTGATTCCATAATTCTTCTTTCTTGGAAAAATCTTCCCAGGCATGGTTGTCTGCTTTTGTTTCTTCTTTGTTCCTTCCCCAGGGGCACTTATTTTCCCCTTTTATGTTTGCTGAATTAGCACTGTCCACCCCCCTTGCCGATGACAGCCTCGTCTCAGGTTTCTCCCTTCTCCCAGGTGACGTGTAGCATGATTTGGGTGGAGAGACTAGTGCCATAGTCATACATGTTTAGCATGATCTCTATAATCTTCATTAGCATATGCAGGGGTGTGTGCTTTCATATGCATCTCATGGATAATGAAGCAAAAGTCATTTATCGGACACAATGGCCTCGAGAACTTAGAACTAGCAAGCTCACCACACAAGTGGCAGAACTATCCAGTCTTCACAAGGCAGTTCTCCCATACTTTCAGGTGCCAGAAGCATTAGCCTTATCAGTTCTTTGAAAGCCAGGCCTGCATTATTTATTTCTTGCGAGTGTTTGAGGCATTCCATTGAAAACTTCGAGGGCCTTCTGCCCTTCGTCAGGGAATTTACTGTCCGTCTCTTACACAGTAGAGTGCGCTCTCAGCAAGTTTCCGGATGACACCAAGCTGAGTGGTGCAGTTGAGTCGCTAGAAGGAAGGGATGCCATCCAGAGGGACCTTGACAGGCTTGAGGAGTGGGCCCATGAAAACCTCATGAAGTCCAACAAGGCCAAATACAAGGTCCTGCACCTGGGTTGGGGCAATCCCTGGTATCGATAGAGACTGAGGGATGAATGGATTGAGAGCAGACCTGCAGAGGAGGACTTGACGATACTGGTGGATGAAAAATTGGAAATGAGCTAGCAATGTGTGCTTGCAGCCCAGAAAGCCAATCGTATCCTGGGCTACATCAAAAGAAGTGTGGTCAGCAGGTTGAGAGAGGTGATTCTGCCCCTCTGCTCCGCTCTCGTGAGATCCCACCTGGAGTACTGTGTCCAGCTTTGGAGTCCTCAGCACAAGAAGGACATGGACCTGTTGGAACAGGTCCGGAGGAGGGACACAAAAACAATCAGAGGGATGGAACGCCTCTGAAGAAAAGCTGAGAGAGTTGGGGTTGTTCAGCCTGGAGAGGAGAAGGCTCTGGGGAGACCTTATTGCAGCCTTTCGAAACTTAAAGGGGGCTTATAGGAAAGATGGAGAGAGATTTTTTTACCCGGGCCTGTAGTGATAGGACAAGGGGCAATGGTTTTAAACTGAAAGAGGGTAGGTTTAGATTGGACATAAGGAAGAAATTTGTTTACGATGAGGGTACTGAGACACTGGAACAGGTTGCCGAGAGAAATTGTGGATGCCCCATCCCTGGAAAGATTCAAGGTTGGGTTGGATGGGGCTTTAAGCAACCTGATCTAGCGTAAGATGTCCCTGCTCATGGCAGGGCAGGGTTTGGACAAGATGATCTTCAAAGGTCCCTTCCAACCCAAACCATTCTATGATTCTATGATTTTTTTCTACAGAGATGTAGAGATGGAGAAGCTCATGATTGTTTCAGCAACCTTTTCAGTAAGAGATTCTCCAAGGAGGGAAAAACCCTCTATTGCACTGGATTGAGTATATGCCATGCATTATTATTTCTACAGTGCAAGAGAGTGTCCAGACATGAAAGAATGCAATGCTTGGCATTGCATTGCCTACCTTGTAGTTTCAGGTTCTTTGTCCTTAATTGTTGCCTTGTCTTCTATCTAGACAGTAATGAGACACCAACAGAAAACACAAAGACAAAAACTCAGAAGGAACTAGGATCCCAGTTTAATTTTTTTACAAAGCAAGAGTGGGGAATAGCAGCAAGAAACAGTGCTGGAACAGGAGAAGAGAACAGAGCTACTTTGGGTGACCTTCCAGGAGCTTTAGAAAGCTGCAGAATTGATAAGTGAGAAAAGATTAGTGGATGGGCAGAAGTAAAATTCTTCAAATATCATAAAGAACAAATTACTGAGTTATAAGAGTAGGCTTACAAAAAAAGGTAAGAGGTTTACAAAAAAGGTTTAAGAAGACTTTTCTAGGAGACGGTCAGCTGTATTTCAGAACTTCCACAAAATTTGCTTACATAAGTTTTCTGCATATTTTACAGTCTATTTGCTCTCCCTGTACTGAGAGTTCTCAGGTCTATTCTAGTCCTATATTTCTGTGAGTTAACTAACTCTGCTGTTTCACGGCAGGATCAACTATATTTCTTACCCTTGACAAACATTTAAGCCCCATGAAGACAGAGTTTCCATACCTTACTCCTGAAAGTTATCCCCATGCTGCAATATCTTTATTACTCAAAACCATTTCCTAATGAATCTTTCTTACTTCTCGTGGATAGGACAAGAAATTTCAGGGCGTAAGATCATAGCATCCCCAATCCATACATTGTTTGCTTCCTCTCTCTTTGCAACAACCTTTTATGTTAGTGAGGATTGTTACAAAGTTCCTGCTCAGCATTCCCTTGTTTTTTTTAGATCTAAACAACTCCCAGTGTGTTCTGTTCTCACTGATGAGAGATCTAGAAAGCAGTGTAATAAGTCATATTTTCTCCTACATTGCTTTCTCCTGTGGTCTCTCTCTCCCATTGACTTGCATCTTTCTTGGAATTTGACATGGTACTCCAGCTCAGTAAGTATACATTCCACTTGTCATTGGTAAGGATGACTCCCTCTTTCTTACACTTTATAGTCATCTTTCAAAACTCCAACATGTATTTGCCTTTTTTGCAACAGCATGACATTAGTGACATGGTCAGCTTAAGACCCACGGTCACTTTGTGATGCATGATAAACACCAAATTCCTTCAGGAAGAACTGTTATCTAATCTGTTGGATCTGGGCTACTGATTATTTTTGCTAAATGCAGCACTCGCCATCAGTTCCTATGAATTGCACCCCATTTTTCATTTCTTAAATAATCTTTCCAATTTACCAATTTTATTATTAATTCTACTCTTGATTTTCAGAACATTCACAGTCACTTTCACCTTGGTGCCGATGTCAAATTTAAATAAACACACTCTCTATTACATCGAGCTCATTAAAACATCAACTCACATGGGACCTTGAACAAACCCCTCTGCAATACTACCCAATAAATCCTTCCATTGTTGATATATGCATGTGCTTCTGCATACCTGTGCTCATATATGCACAAACATATGCGTGTGCATGCACATCTACATTCTGTCTGTATCTGAATATACGGAGATTACACTGACCAGAGTACTTGGTTGGTTTTGGTGCTTGCTGAGTGCTAACTCATTTGGCTTTCCTCCAATACAAACAAAACTCGTAAGTGTATCATAGAATGGTTAGAGTTGGAAGGGACCTTAAAGATCATCTAGTTCCAACCCCCCTGCCATGGGCAGGGACACCTCCCACTAGACTAGGTTGCTCAAAGCCCCATCCAGCCTGGCCTTGAACACTCCCAGGGATGGAGCATCCACAACTTCTCTGGACAACCTGTGTAAATAGCATTTGCATTGGACTCAACTAACTTGTACCTTCCTCAACTAACTGACAGCATTTTTTAACTAGAAAATATGGCAGAGCCATTTTATTGATGCACATGTAACACACATCAGTTATCACATTGCAAAAATCTATATTAACTTTTAAGAAATTATCCTACAAGAAATCACACCAAGAAGGAAAACCAAAACATATTTCCAACAGTTGATCTACCTCAAGCTTAAAAAACAAAACGAAACAAAATAAACCCCACAACTTTCCTTTTTTCATTTACAATAATGACAGTGAGTTCTGATCCTAATACAATTCCTCTGAGGAATTGCATAACACGATAGTATTTTAAAAATATATTTAGAACAGAAAGAGAAAAATGTAGGCTCATTTAAAAATTTTGCTTAGTTAAGGAAAACTGCTAAGCAAATATGGAAGGTGAAGTGTGCAAGTAAACAACAGACTTGCACAGACTTGCTAATGGGGTGCTCAGTTACACTGCTGTTAGAAATTCCCTGCGTTAAACTAAGAAGAAATGGTTTGTGCTCAAGCAGTTTTATATATTCCTCAGAGATACCATGAATAGTAATAAGAACATTTTTTAAAATAGTAAAATATTTAAAGCATGGGCATGTATGCCATAGTAATGTACAACTGAATAAAAATCTGATCTTCCCACAGGACTCGCTAAAAGATGTGTTGCTTTCCAGATAAATCCTTGTTAACTCAAACTAACATGTTCAAAATAACAAGGTTCAGTGATCTGGCAGTTTTTAAGAGCAGATTGCTGACATGGTTTTGAATGTTTCTTAGATGAAATCACTAACATTAACAACTTCGCATTAATCAATTGGTGCCAGCGGAATTCTCAAGAGCTATTCTGTAGGCTCTAACACCAAACAGTAATCAATTAAGGAAGTTAGATGAAATGAAATGATGCAAAGAACAGAGTTGTCAATGGCAAAATCTCAGTGGTATCAAAGGAAGAGTAAAAAATATGCCATATACTTATTTCATAATGCAAGTAAATTATTCTAAACAGTCAAAAGATTTAGTTATCTAACAATTCCCAAATAACTATTATAATAAAAATTTATGAAGTAACTTCACAAATCTATATTCTAGAGCATATAAATTAATTTCTGTATCAATTATACTTAATCTTCAAATAATCAACACTGACTGTGGTGGGTTAGCCTTGGCTAACTGTCAAACTCCTACCCAGCAGCTCGCTCACTTCCTCTTTCAGCAGGGCTGGCTGGGCAGGGAGGGAAGAGAAAATAGGAATAGGAGCAAGAAAGCTCTTGGGCTGAGATAAAGACTGGGAGATTGCTGAACAATTACCATTGCAGGCAAACCAGACCCAACTTGGGGAAAATTAACTTAATTTATTGCCAATTAAAATAGATATTTAATTACTGATTCAGGTAGTTGGAAACAAAAAGACAAACATTAAAACAACAGCTTTCCTCCCCCCTTTCCCCAGCTCAACTTCACTCCAGACTTCTCTACCCCTGAGTGGTGCAGGGGGAATAAGGAGGTCTCTGCTCAGTATATAACAGTTTCTCTCTGCCGCTCCTTTCTTCTCACACTTTTGCTCTGCTCTGCTCTGACATAGGTCCTCCATGGGCTGCAGTTCGTTCTGGAACATACAACAGATCCATCACGAGTTCTCCACATGCTGCAGGGAATATTTGCTCTGCCATAGAGCACCGCATCCTCCTCCTCTGACCTTGGTGTTCCCTCCTCCTCTCCCTGTCTAGCCTTTTCTACAGTTTATTTTCAGAGGCACCACGAGCTTTGCTGATGGGCTCAGCTTTGGCCTGTAGTGGGTCTGTTGCAGAGCCATTTGGAACCGGCCGTGTCCAGCACAGGGGCAGCCCCCGGCCTCTTCCCTGCAGCCCTCCTGCCTACTACCAAAACCTCGCCACTTATACCAAATACACCAACTTAAAAACTGAGGGGGAAAAAAAAAATCAAATACATACAGTTTAGTCCCTGGAGATTACTTAATATTTTTACATCTCTTGAGCATTTTTCTTTTTGAATAGGGAGAAACAATGCCACTGTTTTTTTCTCTATATATTTCACCTGTGAACAACTATTAAGCACAAATAACATTGCTTTGTTAAACAGCTAAGTTTTTGAACCTGCTGAGTTAGCAAAGATATCCACAGCAGGGTGTTGAGAAGAGGGGCAATTAAATACCACTCAAAACAGAGTTCTTATTTTTCCATCATGAGGGCCTCTACCATGTTACATGCCATAGAAAACTACCTGACAATCTGTAGTGCATTCTTTACCTTCCACAAGCAAACTATCAGAATCTATTAAAATTACTTTATGCTGATAGCACTAGAGACAGGACAAATCACAGACCAAGAATCAGATACCAAATAATGTGTCTCAGGGTGCTGAGGCCAGGCCCATTTGCAAGCAAATGATATTGTGTGAAGCTGGCATGCTCAATGCATGACAACTGATGCACTGCAAGAGGGCTGGACTAGATGATCTCTAAAAGATCCCTTCCAACCCAAACCATTCTACGATTCTATGTGTTGCCGCTTTTGATATAAACTCAATCTGTTATAAATGCTACTTTTAAGAATACCAGTAAATATCTAGAGAAACAAAATAAGAGTTTAATGCTTCACAAGATACATTTCTTTATTATCGTAATCACAGAAACATGATTTTGTACAGGAATGTGTAAGTGAACGTTAATCAATGCAATTAAATTTGTTTCAAAGATCAGGTAAACATACTACAGAACATTGTATTGTAAAGAACAAAAATATCTTTCTGGCCTTACAGTGCACATTTTGGTGCAAGTATTAAGACACAATAGTGTTCAATTCAGCAATGTATCGCAGAACATCATGCCACAGTCCACTTCAAAGAGGGTCATGACATGCAGCTTGTTAATAAAATGGTATGGTATATAAAACCACCACACGTTAATTCATAAAATATATAGTGGTTTATTTGGATGATTTTGAAGTGATTTCAGTGTGGAATTTAGTTTTTATCCAGGACAAACATCTGGAGGCTCTTGTTATTTGCAGTAGTCTTCGTTTAGGCGATGGATTTGGCTTCAGGTAGGAATGCCTCCCAGTATTTTATTAGCTTGCAGAGAAGGAAAAAAAAAACAAACACCACCAAACCTTACTTTAAGTACTGAATGTTGGAAAAGAACACACATACGCCTTCCTCCTCTTGTACTGAATTTGTCTCCACTGGACAAAGTAAGAACATAGATGCTTCCATTCACATTATCCATTCACATTATTACATGATGCAAGAAAAACACAAATAATAAATACAAAAATCTGGTCATGCAAACAGAGTTAGTTTTACACACTGAGCACATTGCCACAGAATACAGTTATACAGAATTTGCTTGCACAGTGAGTTTCCCATTCTTACCTCTAAAGGTGCTTTGTTTTGTTTTTTTTAAATGATTTTATTTTATTTTTATTAAACAAAGCTGGAGGGTTATACTCTCAGATTGAAAAAAGGAAAGATTCCAGACACTCATTTGGGAACCAGGCCTACTTCTGAGTCACTGAAAGCTGTTTTACTGCTGTAAAATATTCAGTACTTTTTTTTTTAAGCAGATAAGCATTCGAGTATTCAAGTCTCCTCAGTAAGCCTAAGCACATATTTCATGCATTTTACTCCAATCTACAAGTAAAAGTATTACTTGAATAGAAAAGACTCTCCACTCTCCCCCCACCTCCCTAACAAAGCTTCTCTCTTGCTCCCCTGAATTAGGGCTATGCAAGTGAGAACAGTAATAGCTGGGAAACAGCAATCACTATGTTCTCCTATTACAGACTAGAGTTAGTTATATTTTAGAAACTGCTATACTTAAAGCCTGCGTTTTTTAACTAACCTAATATGGAACATATTAAGTACTAACTCGTACAAAAATTTTAAAATTTCATACCTGCTGTTGTGTTTGCATTAATGATTCTAAGTACTTGATAATAACAGTTTTAAAGTCTTTCACTCGTTCCCTCTGTTAATAGAGTAAATAATTATGGCAGATTAACCTCTTAACCAAGTTTGCTTGGAACATCAATATTATCTAAAGCAAAACTGTCATTTATTTGTACAAAATTATACGTGCCTCAAATCTTTGCACTTCCTCACGAATGGTTTTGGAGATCTGTTCAAAATCTTTTTCCCCTTGCTGAACTTTTGTCTCCCACTGGCAAAGGAAAAACATGCAGATATAAGATTGCATTCTCTGTTCAGTCTATCAGTATCTGAACTTTTATTTAGTATATTAGTGACAGTCATTCAAGAGTTGAAAAGCACCTATTTGGTTTTTGACATACTTAAGGGAAAGTCTCAGTAGAGTGATTTCAAAACAACAATTTATAGATAAGGATATCATCAGATCAGTTAAAACAATGATATCTCTAAGGCAATGTTATCTGTATACCAAATATAAAAATATCTTAATATTGTTATTAGCAAATATTTAGTAACAAAAAATTTAAAGATTCTTTAGCAAAGAAAAAGGATCTCTAAAGCTTTATTAGCTAATCCCTTCACAAACACTACTATAAAAGGAACCTAAATCTTTACGTTTTCTTACCTGTTCAATCAAATACGAAAAAGTCTCAAAAATTAGTTACCTGTACTTTCCTATTCACAGAAGAGATTATTAAATCTTCATCTCTGCCTATGGTCAAGTAAATGCTTATCTTTGTCATATTTCTGCTGCAGATGACAAGCTAACAAGGATGTGTTTATTGATCAGAACATATGTAGGCAAGCCAAAGCACAAGCTCTCTTGCTCAGTGGTGACTGTTTTAAGAGACAGCAGGAATTAAAAAAAAAAAAAAAAAAGAAAAAGAAAATAAAAAATGGCAGGTAAGAGCACAGAAGGAAAATTCAGAGGAAGTGAAGCTGCTTGTAGGGTTTTGCCATACTGGGAACAAGGCATTAATATCAATACTACAAAACACTTGGTCATGTTTATCCTTACTTTATGTCAAAAGACATCCAGTTACACAATTAAGAAAGCATCACCAGCTATGTTACCTTATCATTACTAGACTTTCTTTTGCACCTCCTTTTATGCAACTATTATATTGCTAAATTTAAACCATCTGTGAAAGTATATTATGAAAAAAGCTATCATCCTGACACTTCAGACATACGCATGCTAACAGACATTCTAAAAGTGCAACTGTATCTGTTATTCTCAACATACTAACTGAATTATGGGAACTAATAGATCGGGTAACAGTTATCTTCCCCAGAAAAAAAAGCAGCCAGGAAGCAACATACACCGATATAGTAGCTTCCTGCTAGCAATCTAGTGGTGCTATTTAATCACAAGAGCATTTTGTGGTGCAGTGTCATCTTACTGTTATGATACGTAATGAACATCTATTCAAATAAATATCTTGAGATATTTATGTTTTTAATCTGTATTTATTCAAAGTTCCCTTAGTGTCTTTTCAGATGTACACTTATGGAGCTATGCAATAAGTCATAACAGGATCATAAAATCATCTAGGTTGGAAGGGACCTTTAAGATCATCAAGTCCAACCATTAACCTACCACCTCCAAGTCCACAACTAAACCATGTGCCTAAGCACCACATCTACCCATCATTTATATACCTCCATGGATGGTGATTCAACCACTTCCATGGGCAGCCTGTTCCAACGTTTAATAACCCTTTCAGTAAAGAATTTTTTCCTAATATCCATCCTAAACCTCCCCTGGTGCAACTTGAACCCGTTTCCTCTTGTCCTATCACCTGTTACTTGGGAGAAGAGACTGACCCCCACCCTGCTACAACCTCCTTTCAGGTAGTTGTAGGGAGTGATAAGGTCTCCCCTCAGCCTCCTTTACTCCGAACTAAATGACCCCAGTTCCCTCAGACACTCCTCATAAGACTTGTGCTCTAGACCCTTCACCAGCTTTGTTGCCCTTCTCTGGGCCCACTCCAGCACCTCAATGTCTTTCTTGTAGTGAGGGGCACAAAACTGGACACAGTACTCAAGGTGCGGCCTCACCAGTGCTGAGTACAGGGGGATAATCACTTCCCTAGTCCTACTCACCACACTATTCCTGATACAGGCCAGGATACCGTTGGCCTTCTTGACCACCTGGGAACACTGGTGGCTCATATTCAGCAGGCTGTCAAACACCACCCCCCAGGTCCTTTTCCACCAGGCAGCTTTCTAGCCACTCTTCCTCAAGCCTGTTGTGACTCAAGTGCAGGACCTGGCACTTGGCCTTGTTGAATCTCATACTATTGGCCTTGGCGCATCGATCCAGCCTGTCCAGATCCCTCTGCAGAGCCACCTGCAGATCAACACTCCTGCCCAATGTGGTGTCGTCTGCAAATTTACTGAGGGTGCACTCAGTCCCCTCATCCGGATCCTTGATAAAGATATTAAACAAAACTGGCCCCAATACTGAGCCCTGGGGAACATCCCCTTGTGACAAGCCGCCAACTAGATAGAACTCCATTCACCACAATTTTTTGGGCCTGGCCCTCCAGCCAGTTTTTTACCCAACGAAGAGCATGCCCATCCAAGCCATGAGCAGCCAGTTTCTCCAGGAGGATGCTGTGGGAAATAGTGTCAAAGGCCTTACTAAAGTCCAGGTAAACAACATCCACAGCCTTTCCCTCATCCACTAAGCAGGTCACCTTGTCGTAAGAGGAGATGAGCTTAGTCAAGCAGGACCTGCCTTTCATAAACCCATGCTGACTGGGCCTGATCACCTGGTTGTCCTTCTTGTGCTGCATAATGGCACTCAGGATGATCTGTTCCATGACCTTCCCAGGCACTGAGGTCAGGCTTACAGGCCTGTAATTCCCCGGATCCTCCTTGCAGGCCTTCTTGTAGATGGGCGTCACATTTGCTAGACACCAGTCAACTGGGACCTCCCCAGTTAGCCAGGAATGCAGGTAAATGATGGAAAGTGGCTTGATGAGCACTTCCTCCAGCTCCCTCAGTACCCTTGGGTGCATCCCATCCGGCCCCATAGACCTGTGTGTGTCTAAGTGCTGTAGCAGGTCACTCATCATTTCCCCTTGGATTACGGGGGCTTCATTCTGCTCCCCGTCCCTGTCTTCTAGCTTAGGGGTCTGGGTACTCAGGGAACAACTGGTCCTACTACTAAAGACTGAGACAAAGAAGGCATTAAGTACCTCAGCCTTCTCCTCATCCTTTGTCCTATGTTTCCCCCCACATCCAATAAAGGATGGAGATTATCCTTAGTCCTCCTTTTGCTGTTAATGTATTTACAGAAACATTTTTTATTGTCCTTAACAGCAGTAGCCAGGTTAAGCTCTAGTTGGCCTTTGGCCCTTCTAATTTTCTCCTTACATAGCCTCATGAAATCTTTGTAGTCCTCATGAGTGGCCTGCCTCTTCTTCCAAAAGCCATAAACTCTCCTTTTTCCCGTGAGTTTCAACCATAGCTCTCTGTTCAGCCAGGCTGATCTTCTTCCCCGATGGCTCATTTTTTGGCACATGGGGACAGCCTGCTCCTGCACCTTTAAGACTTCCTTCTTGAAAGATGTCCAGCCTTCCTGGACACCTTTGCCCTTCAGGACTGCCTCCCAAGGGACTCTGTCAAGCAAGATCCTGAAAAGACCAAAGTCTGCCCTCCAGAAGACCATGGTGGCAGTTCTGCTGAACCCCCTCCTTGCTTCTCTGAGAATCAAAAACTCTATCATTTCATGGTCACTATGCCCAAGATGGCCTCCAACCATCACATCCCCCACAAAGTCCTTCCCTGTTTACAAACAGCAGGTCCAGCAGGGCTCCTTCCCTAGTTGGCTCTCTCACCAGCTGTGTCAGGGAGTTATCCTCAACACACTCCAGGAACCTCCTGTACTGTTTCCTCTCAGCTGTACTGTATTCCCAGCAGACATCTGGTAAGTTGAACTCCCCCATGAGAAGAAGGGCTAGTGATCGTGA
This sequence comes from Larus michahellis, assembly GCF_964199755.1. Lineage (NCBI taxonomy): Eukaryota > Metazoa > Chordata > Aves > Charadriiformes > Laridae > Larus > Larus michahellis. The sequence continues at coordinate 15,654,416 of NC_133929.1, read as the reverse complement.
GACTTCTCCCAGCTGCTTATAGACTACGTTATCTGTCTCTTCATCCTAGTTGGGCAGTCTGTAACAGACTCCCACCATGATATGACTTGCTGGCTCTCCCACTGATTCTTACCCATAAACACTCAACCCTATTATCACCATCATTTAGTTCTTGACATTCGTAACACTCCCCAACATACAAGGCCACTCCACCATCTCTCCTTCCTTACCTATCCCTTCTGAAGAGTTTATAGCCATCCACTGCAGCACGCCAGTCATGTGAGTCATCTCACCACGTTTCTGTAATGGCAACTACATCATAGTTTTCCTGCTGCACAACAGCTTCCAGCTCCTCCTGTTTGTTGCCCATGCTGCATGCATTGGTGTAGAAGCACTTCAGTTGGGCTAATGGTCCCACTACCTTTTTGAAGGGAGAAGCCCTAATTCCTACCTGACCATTCCCAGGCGCTGCCGTAGTTTCTAACTCTTGCATCTTTGCTGCAACATGGATCTCCATCCCCTACCTTCACTGAGACAGCAGACCAAAGGGCCTCACTAGCATACCGTCCCGCAAACATCGGCACGCCACCCCCAGGCTTATCTCTGGCAAGTCTGGTTTCATCCACTTCCCCCTTCAAATCGTATTTAAAGCTCTTTCTTAAGGTTTAAGAATCATAGAATCGTAGAATGGTTAGAGTTGGAAGGGACCTTAAAGATCATCTAGTTCCAAGCCCCCTGCATTGGGCAGGGACACCTCCCACTAGACCAGGCTGCTCAAAGCCCCATCCAGCCTGGCCTTGAACACTTCCAGGGATGGGGCATCGACAGCTTCCCTGGGCAACCTGTTCCAGTGCCTCACCACCCTCACAGTAAAGAATTTCCTCCTGATATCCAATCTAAATCTACCCTCTTTCACTTTAAAGCTGTTACCCCGTGTCCTATCACTACACTCCCTGATAAAGAGTCCCTGCAGCATCTCTCCTATAGGCCCCCTTCAGGTACCGGAAGGCTGCTATAAGGTCTCCCCGGAGCCTTCTCTTCTCCAGGCTGAACAACACCAACTCTCTCAGCCTGTCTTCAGAGGAGAGGTGCTCCAGCCCTTTGATCATCTTCACGGTCCTCCTCTGGACCCATTTCAACAGGTCCACATCCTTCTTGTGCTGAGGACCCCAGAACTGGATGTAGTACTCCAGGTGGGGTCTCACCAGAGCAGAACAGAGGGGCAGAATCACCTCCCTCGACCTGGTGGCCATACTTCTTTTAATGCAGCCCAGGACGCCATTGGCTTTCTGGGCTGTGAGCACACATTGCTGGGTCATGTTGAGCTTCTCATCCACCAGCACCCCCAAGTCCTTCTCCTCAGGGCTGCTCTCAAGCCATTCTCCACCCAATCTGTATTTGTGCTTGGGATTGCCATGACCCAGGTGCAGGACCCTGTACTTGGCCTGGTTGACCTTCAAGAGGTTCGCACAGGCCCACCTCTCAGGACTGTCAAGGTCCCTCTGGATGGCATCCCTTCCCTCCAGTGAGTCAACCATGCCACACAGCTTGGTGTCATCGGCAAACTTGCTGAGAGTGCCCTCAATCCCACTGTCCATGTCGCTGACAAAGATGTTAAACAGCACTGGTCCCAGTACTGACCCCAGAGGAACGCCACTCATCACTGGTTTCCACTTGGACATTGAGCCATTGACTGCAACCCTTTGAGTGCGGCCATCTAGCCAGTTCCTTATCCACCAAGTGGTCCATCCATCAAATCAGTGCCTTTCCAATTTAGAGACCAGGACGTCATGTGGGACAGTGACAAACGCTTTGCATAAGTCCAAGTAAATGACCTCTGTTGCTCTCCCCTTATCTACCAATGCTGTAGCACCATCGTAGAAGGCCACTAGATTTGTCAGGCACGATTTGCCCTTGGTGAAGCCATGTTGGCTGTCACCAATCACCTCCTTATTTTCCATGTACTTTAGCAGAGTTTCCAGGAGGATCTGCTCCATGATCTTGCCAGGCACAGAGGTGAGACTGACCGGCCTGTAGTTCCCTGGGTCTTCCTTTTTTCCCTTTTTGAAAATGGGGGTTATGTTTCCCCTTTTCCAGTCAGTGGGAACTTCGCTGGACTGCCACGACTTTTCAAATATAATGGAAAGCAGCTTAGCGACTTCATCTGCCAGCTCCCTCAAGACCCCTGGATGGATTTCATCAGGTCCCATGGACTTATGCACCTTCAGGTTCCTCAGATGGTCTCGAACCTGATCTTCTTGTACAGTGGGCGGTTCTTCATTCTCATAGCCCCTGTTTTTGCATTCTGCAACCTGGGCGGCGTGGTCAGAACCCTTGCCAGTGAAGACCGAGGTGAAAAAAGTCATTCAGTACCTCAGCCTTCTCCATATCCTGGGTGACCAGGTCTTCTGTTTCCTTCTGGAGAGGGCCCACATCTTCCCTAGTCTTGCCTTTACCCCTGACGTACTTATAGAAGATTTTCTTGTTGTCCTTGATGCCCCTAGCCAGATTTAATTCTATCATCTGGGCTTTAGCTTGCCTAATCTAGTTCCTGGTCACTCGGACAGTTTCTCTGTATTCCACCCAGTCTTCCTGTCCTTGCTTCCACCCTCTGTAGGCCTCCTTTTTGCTTTTGAGCTTGTCCAGGAGCTCCGTGTTCATCCATGCAGGCCTCCTGGCTTTTTTCCCTGACTACTTCTTTCTTGGGATGCACCGCTCCTGAGCTTGGAGGAGGTGATCCTTGAATACTAACCAGCTCTCTTGGGCCCCTCTCCCCTCCAGTGCTTTATCCCATGGAACCCTGCCAAGCAGGTCCCTCAAGAGGCCAAAGTCTGCTCTCCTGAAGTCCAGGGTAGTGAGCTTGCTGTGTGCCCTCCTCGCTGCCTGAAGGATCTTGAATTCTACCATTTCATGATCACTGCAGCCAAGGCTGCCCTTGAGCTTGACGTTCCCCACCAGCCCCTCCTTGTTGGTAAGGAAAACCCATAACAATTAATTGTCATTTAGACAATTATTGTATCAGCTGATGACCCCTCCCCACCCAGAAAGGGGAATCGGGGAAAGCAAAGGAGAACACGAGGCTTGAAATATAAATAGATTTAATAGGAGAAGACTAAATAATTAACAATAATACTAAAGAACCAGTACATCAGTAGGAAGCTGTGCACTCCCAGCAGTGGACAGCAAATGTCGGACACTGCGAGCACAACGGCTTTGGGAGGAAGGGAAGGCCTCAGGGGTCTGGCACTGGGTCAAGGAGTTTCTCTGGACTGCTGCCATCAAGGGAGAGAGAAACTACACAGCAAACTTTCTAATTTATATAGAACGTGACATTCATGGTATGAAATCATCCTGTTGGCCAGCCTGGGTCAAATGCCCAGGCCTCGCTCCTTCTCATCCCTGCACCTGGCAAGGCTTGGAAACACTGAGACGTTGAATCCCACATAGCCTAGCTGGCTATAAAGTAAATATTTTCACAAATTCAGACACTAGAGTCTTCCAAAATGGGAGTTCTCCTCAGCATTAGAAGAGAAGTTAGTCCTGTGTCGCTCAACACAAGACACTTTTTCAATGAGCCCTGACAACTCCTGTGCAAAAATCTTTTTCCCCCTTTGAGACAGACATACCCCCGTCTGTTGCCAGCAGGCTTGGTGTTGCATAAACCAACCCATGATCAAAAACCCCAAAGTTCTGCCGCTGACACCAATCTTGGAGACAGGTATTGATCTGCTGGCTCTTCCTGTTTCTTCCCTCGTCCTTTTCTGTAACTGGAGGAATAGAGGAGAACACGACTTGTGCTCCTGACCCCTTAACCAGTTGTCCTAAGGCCCGGAAGTCTCTTTTGATCTCCCTTGGGCTTCCTGTTGCCAGTTCATCACTGCCTACCTGAAAAATCAGTAAAGGATAATAATCTGAGGGCCATACCAGGGAAGGAAGCTTTCTCTTTATATCTTTAACCCAGGCCCCAGGGAGGCAGCAGACTTCCCTAAGTGGGTCCAGTCTGCATATTGGGCCTTCCGCTCTCTTCAGGAGAGAGTCACCTATGACAATGACCCATCTTTTTTTCTTTACTGAAGAGGTTTTGATGCAGGGTGTAGTTCGACTTAACCTCAGTGATGCCTCCGCACTAATTGAATCATTGTCCTTGTCATTGGTCAGTTCTGCATGCAGAACCTCGTACCTATTTTGCAAGGGTACCTGGGAAGGTGGGGGAGTTACTGGGGAGACATGCCTGCTACGCAGGGCAGAAGCTTGTTGCCATTGTCCCCCAATCCTTTAAGTTACCACATTCAGCCAGGCAGAGAGAGGACAGGGAATCCTCTGTATTATGTGCCCTGTCTGCCTGTTGGGCCTGTCCCAAGGAAGGTAGGGCGTGACTCCAGCAGTCTGTCTCTCTCTCACACTCCCTGATAGTTCTCAACCTACTTACCTCCTCCGGAAGCTCCATCACTAAGCAGAGGAGTTCTACCTGGGTGCACCTCCCACAGGTGTGCTCACTGCAGCCATCTGTTATTGGTGTAACAGTAGGGCACACTCTGCAGTCTGATACCTGTGTGGCAGCGTGCTCCCATGAGAGCTCTGTCTGGGAAGCTGCATCAGTCCTGCTGGGTGCAGAGATTAGGGAGGTCAAGGCTTTCCACTGGATAGATACCATGGCTCCCTGGTCAAGCTGGTACAGCTTCCGTGCAAACTGCTGCACCACGCTCTGTTTGCCCAGCTCCCTAGGGCTGCCTTTTATGGGAGTGGCTGCTGTTACTGCTGGCCCTGTCCCCACCTCATCAGCAACCCTCGTGCCACCTGCCAGCTCCTGTGGGTTGCCTGTACTCTCCCAGCATTTCCCTGGCTCCAGAAAGCTCAGGAGAAGCCCCTTTTTGCCACAATCCACCACTCCCTTGCAGACATACCTGCACTGGAAAAAGAGAGATTAAGACCGCTTTGAAAAACTCATGCCTTCCTATTACAGCATCTTAGAGGTGCCCAAGACTTCAGAGAAAGCCTCTATAGGTCTATGGACCCACATCCCAGATTCATCATATCCAAACACCAGGGTTTGTAAGAATTGTCACTGGATAAGTTTGCCATCTTACAGTTTCTGACAATGAAAAAAATCTTTCCCTTGTTTAACATGGTGTTTTGAGGACACAATAAAGTAGGAAAAAAATCCTTCAGGAACAACATCATTAATTCTTTTTACATTAAGAATGAGAAAGGGTCATTGAGTATTTCCTACTACTCCAAACACTCAGGAATTAGTTTTGCCAATGAGTTCCAGCTCACTTGTTGCATGGTGGATGGACGACATCAAGAGAGCCAACCATCAAGAATGTGGTCACAAGAGTGATGCTTTTCCCCCCCCCAGTCAACAAGGGCCTTTTTAAAGAAAAAAAGAAAGCCACATTAACGAGCAGCTTCAACACTGTACGTAAAATATATTGAAATGCAGAAAGAGCAAATCAGCTTGGGTTAGTGACCAATGAGGCAGCCAAACAAAATAAAATGCATAAGAGATTGAAATCTGCAATGATGTTCTCCATTGTTTCATGAGAAAATGAATGTCCTACCTCTTCAATTTCCTTAGTGAAGCATGTTAGAAAAAGTGTATAATTTATGAAACTTCAACATGTTAGATTTTTACTGAAATTATATGTATATATTTAAAATATATATATAAGTAGATATGCTAGATCATTAAGCAAAACATGAGAACAGTTCTCCATTTGTCTTTTTAGCTAGATTTTAGCTTTAGAAGCCAAGAGATGTTCTTCTGACTACCCAAGTCATCTGCAACAGTTAAAAGCATTTTTTAACTTGTTCATGTTCCCCTCCTCCCATCTCCCAGACTCTGTAGAGACAGTATTCAACTGCCTTAAATATCTCAGAATGGGTAACAATTGTACACATCTCATATTTTAAATAAATTCCTTTTAAAAATTTCAGTAAATGTGGAAAATAGAAAATACGTGATTTATAAACAAACATTGTATAAAATAGTGCATTAATGGTGACTGAATGAATCAGTACAAAAAGCCTGGCCTCCATAATAATAGAAATACTTGACAACATTACCTCTTTTATATCATCTTTAGCTTGCTGCAGTTTATCAGGTCTGTTGGCAAGTTGGAGCTTTGCTTCAGCTTCACGTTTTTTTTGTAAAGTGACCTGAGCATCTTGCCATTTCTGCCAGCATTTCATTCGATGATCAAACACACCCTGTAAGCATGGGCGTTTATTAAGTAATTGCAATTGTTAAAACTATCTAAATTCCTATTAGGAAAAGATATTTCTGGATAAAACTGGAACAAGTATACTCAAAAGAAACTTCACTGTGTCTTGGATTTCATTTGACAGCATGCTTGCACAGCTAAATGCCATCTAAAAATAACAGAGGGCATTCAAGAAGCCTCTTTAGAGCAGACACCTTGGTGCTTCAAATCATTTTGTGTTCCTTGTCCCATCACAATACTACCAAAGCAACCACTGTAAAGTGCTATAATACACAAATGCTTCTCTAAATACAGATTCTAGCAAACTTTTTCATTGACTATATCCATAACTGGCAGTACATTTTTGTTAGTAATGGATGGAGGTAGTAGAATTAAAGTATACATTTTTAAGATATTATGTATTCTATATAATATATAGAATAACAATATATATAATAACATATAGACTATAACTATATATATTAAGTGTGTATATAGATATATAAAATATAAAAATATATACTCAACAGCCTGACAAGTTCAAAGATATTTCTGGATAAAATTCTTAGACACCCCTGTGATGGGTTGATCCTTAGCTGGCTGCCAGACACCCACCCACAGCTGTTCTCTCATTCCCCCTCCTCGACAGGACAGGGGGAGAAAATAAGATGAAAAAAAAGCTCGTGGGTCAGGATAAAGACAGGGAGATCACTTACCAATTACCATCACAGGCAAAACGGACTCAACTTGGGGAAGATTATTTTATTGACAATTTAAAAACAGAGTAGGAAGGTGAGAAACAAAGATAAAAACTAAACCACCTTCCCCCCACCTTCTTCCCAGGCTCAACTTCACTCCTTCGTTCTCAACTCCTCTACCTCACCCCTGCCTGAGCAGCACAGGAGGGATGGGGGGGGGTGCAGTCAGTTCATAACAGTTCCTCTCTGCTGCTCCTTCCTCCTCACACTTTTCCCCTGCTCCAGCACAAGTCCTTCCCCTGGGATGCAGTCCTTCAAGAACTGCTCCTGCATGGACTCCTCTCCACAGGCCACAGTTCCTGTCAGGAGCCTGCTCCTGTATGGGCTCTCCAGGACTGCAGCTTCCTTCAGGGTACATCCACTAGCTAGGGTGTGGTCCTCTCCACAGGCTGCAGGGAAATACCTGTTCCAGTACCTGGAGCACCTCCTCACCCTCCTTCTTCTCTGACCTTGGTGTCTGCAGGATTGCTTCTTACGCTTCCCCCTCACACACACACTCTGCTGAGCAGCAATTTGTCCTTTCTTAAATATGTTTTCACAGAGGTACCACCAGTTTGCTGATTGGTTCAGCTTTGACCAGCAGTGGGTCCGCTGGGGAGCTGTATGGAACCAGCTGTATCTGGCACGGGGCAGCCCCTGGCCTCTTATCACAGAGGCCATGCCTGCAGCCCCCCCGCTACCAAAACCTTGCCACATAAACCAAATACAACCCCTCTTCATGTCAAAATCTAATCATGCTGTACACCAAAATTTAATACCTTCTTTAATGAGATGTAGATCCACAAGTGATATTTGTTGCTTATTTACTGAAACTATTGGTTATCTAATATGGCCAAATTATGTTCTTGAAAACATTTTATGAGCATACTGTAAAAATCAGTTACCTGAAAGAAACATGTACAGCATGCTAACTAGTATGGTGTCCCTAAATACTCTGCACAATTAATATTGCTCTAATTAGAAGATAGTCACCATTTAGATTTTGTCTGGATCCTATTAATCCATGCTCATTTTTTGTCACAACAATCTTTTATCATGGGAATAATCGATCATGGATTCATTCATTTTACTTGATTGGAATTTCAGGCAAAAACTCAGCAACTCTTAACTGCATAATGAAGCATGCAAATGCATAAACATTCATAGAATCATAGAATGGTTTGGGTTGGAAGAGACCTTAAAGATCATCCAGTTCCAACCCCCCTGCCATGGGCAGGGATACTTTCCACTAGATCAGGTTGCTCAAAGCCCCATCCAACCTGTCCATTTACCTTAAATATACAAACTGCAAAGTGTGACCCTAAACACAAAAATTAAGCATTTTTTCTAGCAGTACTTACTTTTAATGCAGCAATAAGACGAACGTAGTCACCAAGCAGTTCTGAGAACACATAAAAATCAGCAAAAGCTTGTTCTTGATGCAACTGATCCATCTTCTCCTCAACCTCTGCAAGCTGAGACAAAGCTCTAGAAAGAGCAGTGTGGTCCTCAGAATTACCTAACATGGCAGCACTTTTAGCAAAGGCAGCTGTGTTGGCTGAAAGCTCTGAAATACAGGAGTGACATCCAGTACAATGAAGTTAATTTGTTATGTTACTCTTCAAGATAGATCAACCAAGCAGACCTCCGCCCTACAGCAACCCTAACTTTACCAACTGAAAAATATAAACTATATTTCCCAAAGCTCACGATAAAATACACAAGGAGATCACAATGAAACCAAAGTTAGGAGAACATAGTGCACCCAAAACTCTCCAACATCAGTAAATTATTTACTGAGCCTCTTATGTGATGCTTATCATGTCTTGCAAAATACATATAAGAAACTGTCACTTCAGTATTATTCAACTGCTTACTTCAGAAAAAGTCCAAGCCCACAAAACAAAAGTCAAGTCACCTATACAGCAAATTCAAGACAATCTTAACTGGTCTGTGGTAAAGTCGTTCCATGCAGTTGTGGGGGGAGAGGAAGATGACGAAGAGAATTATTCAATGAGAACATCAACACCAGAGTAGAATTTGCTAACATTATACTGTTCTATTGACTAAATTGTCTTTAACAAGTCTGTGTATACTGTAATATATTGTCAGGTTTTAACATGCCTTTAAAAAAAAAAAAGGCATGTGACACTGTGGCTGGCATCTATGAAGCTGAAGTTTTGAGCTAATACATTAAGAAACACTTAGGGAACTGCCTTATCAAACCTCATGTTAAGTCATCGTGTACAATGTTAATTCCTATGAAGGACCTTTGAACAAAATCTCGCTGCAATCCAAGTTAGTTAAGGATTGAAAGCACAGGTTTGTTTATAACTGTGCTGCTTTTGCAGAATCATCAGACACCAGAATTATTTGTAGAAGAAAAGTATTCAGTTATTTAAAACTATCACAATTTAAATATCACTCTTTAAAAAAAGCATTCCTTAAAATCTAAGAGCAGGCGTCAAATCAGCAGTAAATCAGACACATTCCCATTTTCATTACATCTTAAAATAATCTTTAACCTTGAGGACATCTGATCTCAGAGACAACTGCCTCTACAGAGAATAATTCCTGATAGAGGTATGAGAAAGCAACTTAAGACACATTCATGTACTTTTAAAAGTGCAGAGTTGAAAGGTGACCCCATACTTAAACATAATGCATCTGTGTCAGAAGGTACATTAATAGTCTTTTGTGTACTACAAATCAAACTCTGATTTATTTAATTTATATTTAAAAAAAAATGATGAAAAGCAGTCTTGACAAAACAGCTACATAGGTGATTAAAATCATAGAATACCTTCAGTTGGAAGGGACCTTTAAAGGTCATCTGGTCCAACTCCCCTGCAATGAGCAGGAACATCTTAACTAGATCAGGTTGGTCAAAGCCCCATCCAACCTGACCTTGAATGTTTCCAGGGATGGGGCATCTACCACCTCTCTGGGCAACCTGTTCATGTTTCACCACCCTCATTGTAAAAAATTTCTTCCTTATATCTAGTCTAAATCTTCCCTCTTTTAGTTTAAACCATTACCCCTTGTCCTATTGCAACAGGCCCTGCTAAAAAGTGTGTCTTCACCTTTCCTGTAGGCCCCTTTAAGTATTCAAAGGCCATAATAAGGTGTCCCGTGAGCCTTCTCTTCTCCAGGCTGAACAACCCCAACCCTCTCAGCCTGTCCTCATGGAAGAGATACTCCATCCCTCTGATCTGATTGTTTTTGTGGCCCTCCTCTGGACCTGTTCCAACAGGTCCATGTCTTTCCTGTGCTGAGGACTCCAGAGCCGGACGTAGTACTCCAGGTGGGGTCTCGCGAGAGCAGAGGGGCAGAATCACCTCTCTCGATCTGCTGGCCACACTTCTTTTGATGCAGCCCAGGATGCTGTTGGCCTTCTGAGCTGCGAGTGCACACTGTTGGCTTGTGTCCAGCTTTTCATCCGCCCAGTACCCCCAAGTCCTCCCCTGCAGGGATGCTCTCAATCCCTTCATCCCCCAGCCTGTATTGATACTGGGGATTGCCTCGACCCAAGTGTAGGACCTTGCACTTGTTGAACATCATGAGGTTCACATGGGCCCACTTCTTGAGCTTGTCCAGGTCCCTCTGGATGACATCCCGTCCCTCGGGCATGTCAATCACACCACTCAGCTTGGTGTCACCTGCAAACTTGCTGAGGGTGCACTTGATCCCACTGTCTATGTCATTGACAAAGATGTTGAAGAGTACTGGTCCCTATACAGACCCCTGAGGGACACCACTTGTCACCCCTCTCCATCTGGGCATCGAGCCATTGACCACCACCCTCTGGATGTGACCATCCAGCCAGTTCCTTAGCCATCGAACAGTCCACCCATCAAATCCATCTCTCTCCAATTTAGATAGAAGGATGTTGTGGGGGACCATGTCAAAGGCCTTACAGAAGTCCAGATAGATGATATCCATTGCTCTTCCCTTGTCCACTGATGCAGTCACTCCACTGTAGAAAGCCACCAGGTTGGTCAGGCAGGACTTGTCCTTAGTGAAGCCATGCTGGCTGTCTCGAATCACCTCCCTGTCCTCCATGTGCCTTAGCATAGCTTCTAGGAGGATCTGTTCCATGATCTTCCCAGGCACAGAGGTGAGGCTGACAGATCGCTAGTTCCCAGGGTCCTCCTTCCTACCCTTTTTAAAAATGGGTGCGATGGTTCCCTTTTTCCAGTCACCAGGGACTTCACCTGACTGCCATGACTTTTCAAATATCATGGCGAGCGGCTTGGCAACTGCATCAGCCAATTCCCTCAGGACTCGGGGATGCATCTCATCAGGTCCCATAGACTTGTGTATGTTCAGGTTCCTCAGGTGGTCACGAACCTTGTCTTCACTTACAGTGGGAGGGACTTTGCTCCCCCAGTCCCTGCCTTGTGGTCCATCCACTCAAGAGGTGTGGGAAGAAAGGTTGCCAGTGAACACTGGGGCAAAAAAGTTGTCGAGTACCTCAGCCTTCTCCTCGTCTTTTGTTACCAGTTTGCCATTCTTGGTCATCAGGTGGGGCATGCTTTCTTTGACCTTCCTTTTCTGGCTGACATACCTGTAGAAGCCCTTCTTATTATTCTTTGAGTCCCTTGCCAAGTTCAGCTCCAGCTGCCTCTTGGCCTTCCTGACACCATCCCTATACAACCAGACAGCGTCCCTATATTCTTCCCAGGATATCTGTCCCTGATTCCACTGCCTGCGCATCTCTTTCTTGCCCTTTATTTTGACCAGCAGGTCTCGACTCAGCCATGCCAGTCTCTTGCCCTCCTTTCCTGATTTCTTACACCGGGGGATCGAGAGCTCTTGCACTCTGTGGAAATCATCCTTAAAGATCTGCCAGCTGTGTTCTGCCCCCTTCTCCCTGAGGACAGTTTCCTAGGGAGTCCTATTGACTAACTCCTTGAAAAGCTTGAATTTGCTTTCCTAAAATTCAGGGTCCTGACTTTATTCTTTGCCTGACCCATATCCCTCAGGTCTGCAAACTCCACCAGTGCATGATCGCTGCAGCCCAGGCTGCCTCCAATCTTGATGTCACCAATCAAGCTCACTTGCATTGGTGACCATCAGGTCCAGTATTGCATCCCCTCTGGTAGGGCTGTCTATTACCTGGCTTAAGAAGTTATCTTCAACGCACTCCAAGAGTCTCCTGGATCATCTACAGCTCACCATGCTACTTTTCCAGCAGATGTCGGGGTGGTTGAAGTCCCCCAGCAGGACGAGAGCCCGCGAGCATGATGTCTCCTATAGCTGGAGTAAGAAGGCTTCATCAATGGGCTCCCCTTGATCAGGCGGCCTGTAGTAGACACCAACAACAAGGTTCCCTTTGTTGCCTCGGTCTCTTATGCTTATAGGCTTTCAACCTGCTCATGGCTATTCTTCAGAGACAGCTCTTCATACTCCATCCATTTCTTGATGTAGAGGGCAACGCCTCTGCCCCTCCCTTCCTCACCTCTCCCTTCTGAACAGCCCGTAGACATCGATAGCCACACTCCAGTCATGGGATTCGTCCCACCAGGTTTCAGTAATGGCAACTAGGTCGTAGCTTTCTAGCAGCACGGTGGCTTCCAGCTCCTCCTGTCTGTTGCCCATGCTGCATGCATTGGTGTAGAGGCACTTCAGCTGGGCTGTTGGCTGTGTCACCTTCTTAGAGGAACACCCCTTAATTCCTTTGGGGTATTTCACTGGTGTTTCCCTCTTGGCTCCTATTACCTCAGGAGCCCCTGGCACCGCTCTGTAAGACTTCAAGCGTGTTGCAGTGTAGCCAGCATGTCTCAGAGCAACAGTCTGAGGGCCCTCGCTAGCACCCCGTCCCTCTAACCTTGGCATGTCATCCCACACCTTGTCATGGGCAAGCCTGATATTATCCCCCTCCCTCTTCAATCCTAGTTTAAAGCTCTGTCAGTGAGCCCCACTAGTTTGTGAGCAAAAATTATGAAGCTTATGGACATTTCTTCTCTCAAAATCTAAAATTTCTTGCAAAAGAGAAAAAGAGGAAAAGTTATCTACACCTTTACCTAGTGCTCCTACCATATAGCGAAACCCCTTCAAACTGCAAAAATATCCTGATTTGTCTCCTGTCAGAAAGCAGTACTGGGGAAACTAGACCAGGTTCTTGGACTGGCAGAGGCCATAGTAAATGATAAATTAAAAATTGTTTTTCTCATAGATACTGGAGCACAATTATCCATGATTAAAGCAGAATCATGTCCTGGAGCCATTCCTTTGAAACATCAGAAAATATTAGTAAATGGAGTAAATGGACTAGTGGTTTCTTATACCATTGTTAAGGTAAAATTGGAACTTCCTTTTTGCGCCACCCCCCAAGTTCTAAATGCTACTAGGATACCTAAATATATTGTGCATGGATATTCTTTGAAGCAAAAGCTGTATGCAGGGCAACACTAAACAGACTTTTGAAATAACTGATGAAGAAACAATGCCAGGGCCCCAGTCAGGAGGTTACCTTTTTCAGGACCAAATGGATAGGGGGTAGGAAATAAGTCCCCTGGTCCACTTGGCAAATTGATTATGTTGGACCTCTCCCTCAAACACATGAGGGGTGGCATTATATCCTTACTGGAGTTGAAATAATATCAGGCTTAGGGAAAGTTTTTCCTTGCAGGAAAGCTGATGGCCTTACCACTGTGACAGGACTTAACGGATGGTTTGCTGACACTCCTATGCCTTCTGCTGTGCAGTCTGACAATGGCTCTCATTTCAAAAATAAAATCATACAAGAATGGTGTGAACGTAACAGAGTTGCCTGGGTGTTCCACCTGCCCTACTGACTCCAAAGTAATGGCATGGTCGAGAGATGGAATGGACTACTAAAATGAACTCTAGGACAAAATTTATATACAGGAAAATGGGGTAAAGCCCTACCTGAAGCTGTCAAATGCTTAAATAACCGACAGACACCCACTAGATGCCCAGTGGAATGAGCTCATTTTTCTGCTCTCCAACCAACAAAACCTTTAAAACCCCCACTGTCAGCCTGTTGCTTTTCTCAGGGTGACACTGTTCTTATTAACTACCTTTCAGTGGTTAAAATCTGTCACTTTACTAACTCCCTGAGAAAAGGACATATGGAAAACCATTCCTAAATGGAGACTCCCTCTAGCTATCACTGAGGCTTGGATAATTTCCAAGACCAGATAATTTCTTATCACTTCAGGTAATGAACTATACTTGGATGGATTCTTCGGCCTGAATAAGCCTGGAATGCACCCAAGGAATCATCACTTTACCTTTGTGGAAATTCCAGCTGCAGGAAAATCATGATCATAGCACCCATTGCATTGTACTTATTTGTACCCTGTTCCTCCTTATTTCATGACTGGAACGATAATTGTGTCATTCAGTTCATGAACATCATCTCTCAAATGGGTAATTAATCAAACTGCTGTTATTGTTTACACCATCCTCAGTCTTCAGATACTAATTCTGTGTGGATAGCTGAATCTGTTCCTGAAATGTCTTGGTACCAATCTAAATTGGCATACTCGCTTCCCAACCCTCCAACTTATCAAACCCAACCTTTTAAGGCACATTCGTATGATAAAACCCCATGGTACATTACAATGCCTGAACATACAAATTCAACGGTGGGTGGGAAAAACAAGCCATTGTTACTATACTCTGCTCTACAACCAGACACAAACACAGTTTCAGCTGATATGCCGTAATTGAAACAGAGTTTGTAATGAATCCAATTTAAGAGCCATGTGGATCTGTAAAAACAAATCAGTGATTACAAACACTGCTTTTTAAAATATTTCACCATTCTTGAATCTCACACAGAATATTAATGGTACATTTTGCCAAAGATACTATAATTTCACTGGTCCTAATTCTACATTTTACATTCTACAGAGTAATGGTTGGTTAAGTACTAACAACAATGGCATAACATGACCAGCTGTATATATGCCAATCCTTTTCACACTGTTCAAACGAGCCACACTCCTACTCAAATTTGATCATCCTGACAGTGAAAAAGAGACTTATCAATGGTGCAAGGAATATTTCCCCAGAAATCTTATGAAATCAAATTGGTGGCCTACCATTCTAGCATCCATGTGGTTATGGCTCTGTAGCACAAACACATATAAAAGTCTTCCACCACAATGGGAAGTACTTGTACCATAGCACATCTTGCTCCCTGTGCATTTCAAACCAAAAATTTAACTACTACCTTTTTACACAACCATTACCCTGTATGCCATAACAGTTTTGTAATCAATCCCCTGATAAAAAGACCAAGGAGATTGCATCAATTTATGCGTGCATTGTTTCCAAGTTTAGGTATTATTGAGTTGGAAAAAGCTATCGTAAATATTTCTGCTATGCTTGAAATTTTCCAAAATGCTACTGTAGATGCCTTAAAGAATTTTCAATTGTAAATTAGTTCACTTTCACAATCAGCTATACAAAACTGTTGGGCCACAGATTATCTTCCAGTGTCACAAGAAGGTATATGTGTACTGTCAAACATCACTTGTTTTTATGCTAATGAATCTAAACAAATTGAATATCATATAAACATCATTCAAAGACAAGTTCGTACCTTTCACCAAATAACTCAAGCAACCCTTGTCAGAAGGTCTATCAACTGCCTGGTTTTGGCTGTGGTCTTGGTTACCTAAGTTCAGAGCATGGGCCTGTCATGTTCTGTTAATATTATCTCTTATTATGGCTGTTGGAATTATCTTATTTTGTGTTATATCTTGCTTTAAATCTTTATGCATATCAGTTACTAAAAATCAACATTTTATACTCTCCTCCCTCCTCGGATGAACAGCCTTCAGACAACAAGCACCCCATTACTGCCGTGGAGTCCTCCTTACGATCCCATTACTAAGCTATAGGCCATGAGCAAGAAGTGACGGTACCACCACCACTGGCACCCTTCCCTGTTTGTGATGGTGTTAGGGGGTGGGGTGTGACTGGTAGCCCCTGCTCCAACCCTTGGTAATATGGTTAGCATAACTAAAGCCATTTTATAAGGCAAACGGCCATTCTCTGAGACCGAACTGGTCACGTATTTGTCCCCTTTCTCCTCATTATCAAGCCATGAAGGTCCTGTGAACCAAGTAGACAAACCAAACAGATTTCATAGAATCATAGAATGGTCAGAGTTAGAAGGGACCTTAAAAATCATCTAGTTCCAACCCCCCTGCCATGGGCAGGGACACCTCCCACTAGACCAGGCTACTCAAAGCCCCATCCAACCTGACCTTGAACACTTCCAGGGATGGGGCATCCACAACTTCCCTGGGCAACCTGTTCCAGTGCCTCACCACCCTCACAGTAAAGAATTTCTTCATGATATCCAGTCTAAATCTACCCTCTTTCACTTTAAAGCTGTTACCCCTCATCCTATCACTACACTCCCTGATAAAGAGTCCTCCAGCTTTCTTGTAGGCCCCCTTCAGGTACTGGAAGGCTGCTATAAGGTCTCCCCAGAGCTTTCTCTTCTCCAGGCTGAACAACCCCAACTCTCAGCCTATCCTCATAGCATAGGTGTTCCAGCCCTCCTACCATCTTTGTGGCCCTCCTCTGGACCCACTCCAACAGGTCCATGTCATCCTTATGCTGAGGACTCCAGAGCTGGATGCAGTACTCCAGGTGGGGTCTCACCAGAGCAGAGGGGCAGAATCACCTCCCTCGACCTGATGGACACACTTCTTTTGATGCGGCCCAGGATGGCGTTGGCCTTCTGGGCTGCAAGCACACATTGCCAGATCATGTTGAGCTTCTCATCCACCAGCACCCCTAAGTTCTTCTCCTCAGGGCTGCTCTCAATCCATTCTCCACCCAGCCTGTACTTGTACTTGGGATTGCCCTGACCCAGGTGCAGGACCTTGCACTTGGCCTGGTTGAACTTCATGAGGTTTGCACGGGCCCACCTCTCAATCCTGTCAAGGTCCCTCTGGATAGGATTTCTTCTTCTGCTCCCTGTCAGCCTCAAGATTCTTGGGTGCCAGGCTGACTGCTCCCTTAATTACTGTCTTTGAAAGTCCCAGGCACCCAGCCAACCAGGTGGTGGTGATGACCACAGAACAGGGAAGTGTAACAGCACACGGAGCACTGTCTATAAAATCAAGCAGTTACAATTTCTAAGTGGGAACTTGGACCAGAAGTGCTGCTGGACAGTGAGACCTGTAACCTCCCAGTGGCCAGGGATACCTCCACCATTGTCTGCTTCCTCTGAGCATTGAGTGACTCGTATTCTTTTATATGTTTTTCGAGTCTAGATTATGATTGTTATGTTGATATAGCAAAGCAAGTATTAAGATTTGCCATGATCTGCAGAGGGTCCAGGTGATTAGAAACCATAAGCTAAGTGGTGCTATAAAATTCCGTACTACACTACTTACAAAATTGTACTACACTTATTCTGCTTATAGAAATCTTGTCTATTCTGATTATAAATTCTATGCTATACTAATCATAAAGTCCTGTTAAGAAAAATAAAACTTTAATTGTAACTACGCCTTAATGCTGTCATCATTCTGCCAAGGATCCTTAAAAGAATCTGTCTGTCCCCTTGGTGTCGGATGACACCATGAGATCTAGATACATTTATAGATGTCTACTGTAGTGTATCACTTGCTAGTTATGGTATCAAATCTCTGCAAGAAAAAAAATTCATGCTAATCAATATAGTAACTTTCAAGTTCAACAGAAGGAATGATATATATTCTGGATAAAATTAAGATTAAAACCAGATATACCAGAAATACTAGAGCAGTTTAAACTAAAAGGTAGAGTTAGAAAACTTTTGCATTGAAATTTATTGTAAAACTAACTACTTGTTAGTTAAGAGTTCTGACATACTAAGTTCCTGTTTCATTAACATTTTCTAAAGCTCTAAGCACTTAAGCTCATGCAGTCACATAGAAGTAAAGTTACCTTTTCTGTGGCAGACTAATGCTTCGACACTGGCATGAAGTTTCCTAAGTTGCTGATCCAGATTCTCAAATTGCTGGTGTTTTTCTTCAAACCACTGACAAAAGAGGAAAGAGTCTAGCATTATAATTTATATTACCAACAGCATTTATTGTTTTAAAGCAGCAAATTATCCATTTATTGCTATGATGGTCAACTGATACAGCTAAGAATCCAAGCCAATAAGCAAATTACTATCTCATTTTCTACTTCTACAGCTTTAAAATGCAATAGTGGAGACTCATTAATTTGACTCATTATTCAAGTAAAAAAAATAATCAGCTCTTACTGTATCTGATTCATTCATCTTGATTGTCATTTTGTTGACAGCGTCAGCAGCCTTGTTTACCATCCTCAATATTCCTGCTCCACTCAGAGCCTGGGTGTTAACCGCTCTCGGCAGCTGGAAATGAATGACAAATAAGGGCAAACAGACTGGTTAAAAGGCTGGAGGTTTAACTGGGTACAAGGGGGAAAAGAAAAGGATAGACCATTTTCTTTACTCCTACGCGTTACAATTAGTGTAATCTGATTTCTCAGTTTTACTATTTTTTACATTCTCAGAGGAAATCCTAACAATATAGACTATTTACTTTTCTTCTACACCTTTACATTTAAATGGAACAAACAACCTACTTGTCAGAAGTTATGAACTAGCCAAAGGTCCTAACTAGCCACCTATATACTACAGAGAACAAACTGCCACTATAGAAACAGAAAAGCTTAGATTTACAATAAGATACAGAAATTCTGTAAAACACTTCATTATAATGCAAGATTTACACTGTGTACAGATCATAAAAGGTTGATGTCTTTTTGCTTTTAAATATAAGCCAGGTTTCAAAACCTACCTTACGAGTATGTGAGAACTGTGCATTTGTGAGGTACTTAGAAATCCTCAGGAGTAAGTTAACAAACTTTAAACTGATATTATTCTTTGTTAATGTTAGTCTAAATATGCTGTACAAAGTGGCCCCGATGTTAGGCCATTTATCCTTTGTACCTGATACTTTGTGTCAGCAGCATTGACACTTTAAGTTATCTATCAATGATGCTTTTGTCAGTATCAAGGCCTCTGTGACTTATTAGCATAGCTAAGATATTGACATTGGCCAAAAGACAATCCACTACTACAGCAAATCCACTATGCACATTTATAGACTTATGTTTTTGGAGACATAACAGACAATCTGTTCTGCAATATATTTCATTTTGTGAAAGGTGACAGATTGATGGTACTGGTGACTGAAGTCCTCTATCCACAAAACATCTAGCATGGTCAGCAGCACTGCATGCCTGTTCACATTATCACGCAAATAGACCTCAAGCTTGACTCCTAGACGCAAGAACTATTTTCAAGTCAGTTTAATTCATGATCTTAATTAATCCTCAGTAGCACTGATTATGGATTTTCACTCTGTGTACGATGAGTTTCACTCAGAACCGGACAGACCAACTCACTTGGCAGAAGTCACTGAACAGCAGATAGCTTTTGGTCACTACCAACCTAAGATTTATCAGAGGTAAAGGCAACAGACTTTGTACACGATTATCTAAGTAGCCTTTTGTCACTCTGTCCCATGAAGAGTACAATCCAATTTTATTTCATATGAATTTAGGAGATTAGGTCTCAATACAAATAGTACATTACTTCGTACATTACCATATCTGGAAACAAATAAGGAACTTAAAAGAATGTAAATACCTCAGAACTTTCCAAGAACTGCCTTAAATATGAATCCTGCAACAAGGTAGGGTGTTTTACTGTTCTTTGTAGATACCTATGATTTAAAAAAGTTAAAATATTAGATAACAAAACAGAATACATGTGCCTGACAACATTGGAAAGTGTCCTTTAGCAAAAGAATGGGTACAATTAAGGTAGCATGTAACCTTTCTTCATTATCTAATGGGGTCTGAACACACGTAAAGTCACCTCTAAAGACAAGTTGCTGGCGGTGGTTTCTAACCTAGATTGTTTACATCAAACTTCTTAAGGTGTCATAATTTGCCATAAATCTATGTTGCACAGTATTAAAATAATATATTTGATATTTCTAACACCTCAGTGAAGGCTTCCTGCTCTAACAACAACCAATTTAAGCCAGAAAATAGATGGGCATGTTTAAACACATTCTCATACTGTACAGCAAACAGGCTTTTTGTTACAGCTAATTCTGGCTGGCTTGTTTTAGAATTAAAGTAAGTCTTGGAGAAGCAAACTGATCTTGTTCTGGGTATGAACTATTTATTCACTGGCTAGACAGCCTTCAACCTATATAAGTTCTACAGGACTCATCCACCCAGAAGTGAAATTAGTGCAACTCCTTCCTTTTGCAATTTTTTACATTTCTACTTGGATCTAAAAACTACTGATTGTACAAATATGAGTTGAAGAGGTAATTTTCTACAGTGCTCGTTAACTAAAAACCGCTGCAAGTTTGTCATAACTGATTTTAATATTATGCAAAGCTTTAGTTTGGCTCAAGCCCCAGCTGTAAAATACCAGAACTGCCCCATTACAGTCACAAATTGCTTGGAAACCGTCCTAGAGAATTATATAGACTGGGACTTAATGGAAAGTTTGAGTACATTGATATTGTAAACACAATGTATTTTCTCCATCCTCCATTAGATATGGCCACCAGATCCTTATTTTTCTTCCTAAATAAGCTAAGAGTTGCACTGAAACTATTTCATAAATTAGATTGCTCAACTTTTCCTTGAGTGTTCTGACAGTCAATAGCAAGTACAAGTTAAAGTTGACATGGCACAGAGCTTTTTCCTTAGAAAATTGCTGCTAGAGAATAGCACTTACTCCAAGGGAAATAACTAACATTTTCACTGCAAGCAACTAGAGTTATGGTTGAAGACACCTGTCAGACTTGTAGTACTTAAGGTCACTATTCTAAGGCATAAACTTTAGTGAATTTAATAAAAAAGACGCATTGCTTTCCTGCCCACTTTCCCCATAGCTCTGGGAAACCTAGAACAGATTTTTTTGGTCTTTCTGGGGCACACTGATATGTTTTCATAGAATGGTTTGGGCTGGAAAGTACCTTAAAGATCATCTAGTTCCAACCAGCCCTGCCATGGGCAGGGACACCTTCCACTAGATCAGGCTGCTCAAAGCCCCATCCAACGTGGCCTTGATCACTTCCAGGGATGGGACATCCGCAACTTCTCTGGGAAACCTGTTCCAGTGTCTCACCACCCTCACAGTAAAGAATTTCTTCCTAATATCTAATCTAAATCTACCCTCTTTCAGTCTCACCTCTGTGCCCGGCAAGATCATGGAGCACATCCTCCTGGAAACTCTGCTAAGGCACATGGATAACGAGGAGGTGATTGGTGACAGACAACATGGCTGCCCTTGAGCTTCACATTCCCTATCAGCCCCTCCTTGTTGGCGAGAACAAGATTGAGCATGGCATCTCTCCTCGTTGGCTCCTCTATCACTTGGAGATGGCAGTTACCATCGACGCACTCCAGGAACCTCCTGGATTCCTTATGCCCTGCTATGCTGTCCCTCCAACAGATATCGGTGTGGTTGAATCACCTCCCTCGACCTGTTGGCCACGCTTCTTTCAATGCAGCCCAGGATGCGGTTAGATTTCTGGGCTGCGAGCACACATTGCCGGCTCATTGGATTCCGACATTGCCGGAAGTCCCCCACAAGGACCAGGGCTTGTGAATGTGAGGCTGCTCCTATCTGTCTATAGAGGGCCTCATCCACTCAGTCTTCCTGGTCAGGTGGCCTGTAGCAGACGCCCACTGTAACATCACCTGTCCCTGACCTCCCTTTAATCCCGACCCATAAGCTCCTCATCCATCAGCTCCGCATCCATCCCCAGGCAGAGCTCCATGTGCTCCAGCTGGTCCTTGACATAGAGGGTGACAACCCCTCCTCTTTTCCCCTGTCTGTCCTTCCTGAAATACCTGTATCCTTCCATTCCAACACTCCAGTCATAGGAGCCATTCTACCATGTCTCTGTGATGCCAATAAGATCATAGCCCTGCAAGCGTGCGCACATCTCTGACTCTTGTTTATTCCCCATGCTACATGCATCTGCATAGAGGCATTTAAGTTGGGCCCCCAATGAAGCTGACTTACTGGCTGGAGTTTCTGGTATTCCTTTGTGCTGCACTCCAGGTGCTCTCCCGTTGACCTGCAACCCTTCTCCAGGCATCTATTACTGGCATTAGCATCATACTGGTAGGAGTGGGATGGACTGAGGTTCCCCTCCCCTGGCAGTTTTAGTTTAAAGCCCTCTTCACGAGCTTGGCAAGCCTCTGACCAAAGATGCTCTTCCCCTTCTCTGACAGACAGACAGACCGACCCCATCAGGCCCCAGTAGATCATGTTTCTCAAAGCAAGCCCCATGGTCTAACTAGCCAAAACCATGGCTGTGGCACCAATCATGTAGCGATTTGCCAGATTCAACTGGCCCTTTCAAACCCCTTTACTCTGACAGGAAGAACTGATGAAAAGACTGTTTGGCTGTGGGCCCACTGCAGAGTGCGCTTGGAACCAGCTATCTAACTTCTTCTCAGCCTCCCTGATGTTATGCAGCCTTCTCACTGCCTCCTGCAGCTCAACCACCTGCTGCAGGAGGTCCTCCACCTGGGCATACCTTTTGCAGGCAAGTCTGCCACCTATCCCTGCCCCAGGAGAAAGGTCTAGGCACCTCCTGCAGTCTGAGGTCTGCACTGCAGCCTCTCCCTTCAGCAGCTCCGTCTAGGTGGAGGCACCAGCCATCACTGGGGTAGATGGTGCAGACCCCCAGCTGGAGCTGCAACCTTTGCTCTCAGACAAGTGCACACCATTCTGCCTTGAGGATCAGGTAGGATGAGTACCCTTGACCTGTACAGATGGTCACAGAACAGTGGCTGGTTGCTGGGTTATGTGTCCTTCGAGTCTCCCACTCGGCCAGTGGAATGCCCCTCCTTCGAAGAGGCGCCCTCCCCACGTGCCCTCCCACTCGAACTGCTGCACAAAATGCCATACCACACCCTGTTTGCCCATCATGTTTGCAGCGTTCCTGGTCTCTAGTGCTGCCTTTTGTGGGAGTGGGGAGTGGCCACCGCTACTCCTGGCCCCGCCCATACCTCATCAGCTGCTCTCATGAGGGCTGCGGGCTCCTAGCAGGTCTCTGTGCTCCCCTGAGGTTTCCCTGGCTCAGGAAACCCCCTTGAACACCACAATCCCCTGGCCCTGCTGCAGAAAGCACCTGCACCAGGGCAAATGACCTCAGCTTTAGGAAACAGCAACATAACCACTGCCTCTTAAATACCTTTTGAACACCTTAATAGGTAGGTGACTTTTTGGTTCTGAATGGAAAAGCTAGCTAAAATTGGCTTAGGAATATGATGAAAAAGTTGCTTGTTGCCAGATAAGACATTCATGGTCTTTCTGAAAAAAGAAACAGAATATATCGTGAAGCCTTCCCAACACTGTCAAAAGTACTGAGGAGATGAAACTGCCCCTAGGAGTGGGCAAACATAAAAGGGGGAAGAATATTTTTGACCTGGGAAGATTTTTTCCCTGAAGAAATTCTGAAGAGATTTTACAGAGGAGTGCTTCTACAACCTGCGCTGACTGGACTAACACTGGAACTGGGACCAGTGATCTCTTTATCTTTCTCTCTATCTCTCAATCTCTCCTTCTCTATCCCTTTGTTTCTTTTCTTTTCCTTTTCTCTTTTCTTTCAAAGAAGTAACGCAATGCATACCTTACTGTTTGCCATAATGTGTTATATACCTAACCAATTATCGTGGACCTAGTTAAGACCTGGTTACTAATCTAATAAATGTTTGTATACAGACCTTGAGATTTGTCTCACCTTAGTCCGTGCCACTGGGGATTTGCGAATCTAAGTCACTTACCCCCCCTCTTTTCAGAGCAGGACGTGACATCATATTATGAAATCATACCAAAATTAAGTCTGTATACTTGACTCAGCTGTATGTAAGCATGTTATAGAAGTTTTACTAGTTGCTTTTGAAAGGCTTTACCAGCCATGTCAACACAAAGGGATGATGCAGCACATCAATGTCAGTACCCTTTGTGATGGGTGCACTCCTCCTGTTTCAACTAACTG
This sequence comes from Larus michahellis, assembly GCF_964199755.1. Classification (NCBI taxonomy): domain Eukaryota; kingdom Metazoa; phylum Chordata; class Aves; order Charadriiformes; family Laridae; genus Larus; species Larus michahellis. The sequence goes on along the minus strand of NC_133929.1, from coordinate 15,630,434 downwards.
AACTTTTGTCCAGGCAGATGCTCAACAAGTAGGCCTAACCGAAGTTAATCCTATTGTGCAAAGCTATCAGCAAGAACACAGCACCAAAACCACAAAACCAGTTTGGCTGGAGAGTGGGCTGATAAGATGCAGAAACTGCATGAACACAGCAGAAAACCTGATGACGAGTCAACCACTTTACGCTATAAATACATGCAGGCATCAGGGTCTGTTGAGCTCTCCCTCCATAGCAGCTGGCTGCGCGGCGGTGATCTCCCCTTGAGTAGGGATGCCTCTCAAGGTTACCCATTGAGGCTGAGAGATCCCTTACCTGGCACTAGGCATCAGTGGGTTGATAAGTGACATTTTTTGCATGCATATAACATTTAGATACGTATAGTAAGCTTACATGATGATCTTTGTATCTCATACTAACTTTAAGTGTAGTAAATAGCAGAGTATTGACTGCCAATCCCTCTGTACTTATTAAATATTTTACGTACCTAAATTTACTGATTAGAACTCAATAAACAAACTAGTAGATCAGACCTGTCTGAGTGACCTCTGACTCTTCTCCTATGACACCCTTCCATAGCAAAGGTATTTGAACAATACTAGTTGTAGGCCAGTACTGAGTGACAGAGATATGCTATCTCTTACATCAAAACGGTCGGGGCAACCCCCAGTATCAATACAGGCTGGGGGATGAAGGGATTGAGAGTAGCTCTGCCAAGAAAGACTTGGGGATACTGGTGGATGAAAAGCTGGACATGAGATAGCAATGCACACTCTCTACCTAAGTACAGATGGTCCAGATCCCAGTTAGAGAGCCCATGTACTATATTACAATTCATTTTGACGCAAAACAAGTTTTAGTTAGATACATAGATTACCTTTCTAATGCTGCTCTTCTTTTTTCTACGAATTCAGCAGATGAAGAATCTTCCTTGCCTACTTTAACCTTGGTCATGCCTTTCAAGAAAATTGCATCATATTGATTTTGTGTTATCATAAAGAAATCATTAACATAACTGATACGATTAGAACATTAAGCTCAACTAAATTTAAGCAAAATTACAATGAAAAGCAGCACAGAAGAATACAAAGAACACAAATACCACATGCTGCACACTCTTGTGGGAAACAGATCTATAAAATACGCAATTTCCTATAATACATCTATTGTGATTGAAGTTATTGAAAAACTAGTTGAATTTGCATTTATGAAAACAATCTAAGTAAAAGTCACACTCTTACTGATCACTTGTGTTCAGAAGAAAACAGTTACTCTAATAAAGCAGAGCAAGAAATTAAATCTTAGTTTATAAGTCTATTGATTAGTATGCTCATAACTAATATTTTTATTCTAGTATTTTCTAATTTCTAAAAATAAGTGTGTGGGATTTTTTTTTGTTTTGGGTTGTTTTTTAGGGTTTCTTTTTAAGTAATGTATTGGGTATAAATTATAAGGTTGGAGAGGAAGCAGGCCCTGCAGGGGTGATCTCTGTGGGAGGAGGTCAGTGGCTACCTTATGCCAGTCACAGCTGGTTCCAGCCGGCTTAGCAATGGACTCACCACAGGCCAAAGCTGAGCCAGAGAAGTTTGCAGAGCCTCTATGAAAACATATTTAAGAAAGGGCAGTAAATATCAAGGGAAAAAGAGAAACAAGGCCAGAGCAGTAGGGAGAACTCCATGCCTGAGCAAGTACTCCCCTGAAGGGACTGCAGCCTGTGGAGGAACCCATGCCAAAGCAGAGGAAACGAGTAGAAGGAAAGAGCAGCAGAAGATGAGAGTAAGGAACAAGGAGTGGCAGAAAGAAACCACTATGTCCTGACCCCAATCTCCTGCACCACCTGTGGCCTCCCTGTGAAGGGACTGAGCATAAGATGCACTGATAAAAAGGGGAGTGGAAACTATGAAGGGGGGACAAGAGGTGTCTGGACTGAAGTTAAGCCTGGGAAAGGGGGAGGAAAAGTGTTTTCCTTAAGTGTTTGTCTTCTTTTTTTCCCCCCAAACACCAAAACAGTAATTAAGTGTTTTAAATTAAGTTAAATTCCTCAAGTCGAGTCTGTTTTGCCCACAACAGCCAAAAGACATCTATACAGGAAAATTACCGCTCCAGTTTCTATTGAGCAGAGTAGAAGGGCTGATCTTATTTCTGACCCTGATGAAGGGACTTCTGGTTTGCAGTTACAAAAATCAAGTAATAAATACGCTGACCAGGAATAAACAGGCCCTGCCTCCAGCCAAGGGGAAGAAAGCGACAACCGGGTTTACTGGACTTTGTGGGTTCAAAGGCAAGGCACACCAGACCCAAAGGAATATAAGGCTGCAGTTGACACCAGTGCACAGTGTACCCTAATACCATGAGAATACAAAGGGGCACAACCCATCTGTATTTCTGGACTGACAGCTGTCTGTGTTGGAGGCTAAGGACGAGGTGCTAGGAGGAGCTGTGTTTCTGTACCAACCACTTCCAAAGCAGCTTGAACCCCTTCATACATTGCCCATATCTCTTTTTCTCTTGGAGTACAGCAGGCATTAGATCCTCTGTATCCCCGACTCCAAAACCCTACGGGTCCTCATAAGGAAGCTTCAGAAGTATGGGTTAGATGAATGGACAGTGGGGTGGATTGAAAACTGGTTGAAAGACAGAGCTCAGAGGGTCGTGATTAGGGGCACAGAGTCTAGTTGGAGGTCAGTGACGAGTGGTGTTCCCCAGGGGTCAGTACTGGGCCCAGTCCTCTTCAATATATTCATCAATGACCTGGATGAGGGGGGATAGAGTGCACCCTCAGCAAGATTGCTGATGACAGAAAACTGGGAGGGGTGGCTGACACACCAGAAGGCTGTGCTGCCATACAGCGAGACCTGGACAGGCTGGAGAGTTGGGCAGAGAGGAACCTTATGAAATTCAACAAGGGCAAGCGTAGGGTGCTGCACCTGGGGAGGAATAACCCCATGCACCAGTACAGGTTGGGGGCTGACCTGCTGGAGAGCAGCCCTGTGGAAAGAGACCTGGGAGTCCTGGTGGACAACAGGATGACCATGAGCCAGCAATGTGCCCTTGTGGCCAAGAAGGCCAAGGGCATCCTGGGGTGCATCAAGAAGAGTGTGGCCAGCAGGTCGAGGGAGGTCATCCTCCCCCTCTACTCTGCCCTGGTGAGGCCCCACCTGGAGTACTGTGTCCAGTTCTGGGCTCCCCGGTTCAAGAGGGACAGGGAACTGCTGGAGAGGGTACAGCAGAGAGCTACCAAGATGATTAGGGGACTGGAACACCTCTCTTATGAAGAAAGGCTGAGGGATTTGGGTCTCTTCAGTCTGGAAAAAAGACGGCTGAGGGGGGACCTTATCACCACTTGTAAATGCTTAAAGGGTGGGTGTCAGGAGGATGGGGCCAGGCTCTTTTCAGTGGTGCCCGGGGACAGCACGAGAGGTAACGGGCACAAACTTGAGCATAGGAAGTTCCACCTAAACATGAGGAGGAACTTCTTTACTTTGAGGGTGTCAGAGCACTGGAACAGGCTGCCCAGAGAGGTGGTGGAGTCTCCATCTCTGGAGACATTCAAAACCCACCTGGACCCATTCCTGTGTAACCTGCTCTAGGTGACCCTGCTCTAGCAGAGGTGTTGGATTAGATGATGTCCAGAGGTCCCTTCCAACCCCTATCAATCTGTGATTCTGTGACATCAACTCTCCCCTGGTGCTTTCTGCCAGAGGCTCCAGGCAGGGCCATTCTCCCCGGCTGCAGTGTAGAGCACATTTTTAACATCTTGTCCTGCCCGGACTGGCCCCAGGGCCACTGCATGGACTATTTCCTGTTTGATTTTTTTCAAAGGCTTGTCGTTGCTCAGGACCCCATTTAAAATTGTTCTTCTTCCGGGTCACTTGGTATAGAGGGCTTACAATCAGACTGTAATCTGGGATATGCATCCTCCAAAAACCCACAATGCCTAAGAAAGCTTGTGTTTCCTTTTTACTAGTTGGTGGAGACATAGCTGCTATTTTGTTGATCACATCCATTGGAATCTGATGGCGTCCATCTTGCCATTTTATTCCTAAAAACTGGATCTCCTGCGCAGGTCCCTTGACCTTACTTCGCTTTATAGCAAAACCAGCTTTCAGAAGGATTCGGACTATTTTAGTCCCTTTCTCAAAAACTTCTTCTGCTGTGTTGCCCCACACAATGATGTCATCAATGTATTGCAGATGTTCTGGAGCTTCACCCTGTTCCAGTGCAGTCTGGACCAGTCCATGGCAAATGGTGGGGCTGTGTTTCCACCCCTGGGGCAGTCAATTCCAGGTGTATTGGACGCCCCTCCAAGCGAAAGCAAACTGTGGCCTGCACTCTGCTGCCAAAGGGATTCAGAAGAATGCATTAGCTATATCAACTGTGGCATACCACTTGGCTGCCTTGGACTCCAGTTCGTACTGCAGTTCTAGCATGTCCATCACGGCAGCTCTCAGTGGTGGCGTGACTTCATTCAGACCATGATAGTCTACAGTTAGCCTCCACTCTCCATTAGACTTTCACACCGGCCATATGGGACTGTTAAAGGGTGAGTGAGTCTTGCTGATCACTCCTTGAACCTCTAGTTGACGAATCAGCTCATGGATGGGAATCAGAGAGTCTCGGTTAGTGCGATACTGCCGCCGATGCACCACTGTGGTAGCAATCGGCACCTGTTGTTCTTCGACCCTCAACAACCCCACAACAGAAGGGTCCTCCAAGAGACCAGGCAAGGTAGGCAAATGTTTAACTTCCTCCGTCTCCAAGGCAGCTATGCCAAAGGCCCAGCGGTACCCTTTTGGGTCCTTAAAATACCCTCTCCTGAGGTAGTCTACAACAAGGATGCATGGAGCCTCTGGGCCAGTCACAATGGGATGCTTTTGCCACTCATTCCCAGTTAGGCTCACTTCCGCCTCCAGTACAGTCAACTCTTGGGATCCCCCTGTCACCCCAGAAATACAAATGGGTTCTGCCCCTCTATAGCTTGATGGTATTAGGGTGCCCTGTGTATCGGTATCTGCTGGAGCCTTATACTCCTGTGGGTCTGATGTGCCAGGCCATCAAATCCACACCATCCAATAAACCCGGTTGTCCCTTTCCTCCACCTGGCCGGAGGCAGGGCCCCTCTAATCCTGGTCATAGTATCCATTACTCACTTCTTGCATAAATGACTTGGAAGTTCCTTCAAGAGGATCAGAAGCAAGATCAGGCCTTCTGCTCTGTCTGGGGAACTGCCCACTGGAAACTGGGGCAGCACTTTTCCTGGAGGGATCCCCTTTTGTGGTTGTCCTTCCTTGCAACTCCTGTACCCGTGTCTTCAGGATCCAAGTAGGTTGTCCATCCCACTTCCTCATGTCCTCCCCGTGGTCACTCAGGCAGAACCACAGGGTGCCTCGTGGTGTGTACCCTCTGTAGTCTCTCTTTTGAGTGGGGAAATGCCTGCTCCTAATAGCTGAGATGCTGGCCCATACACAGAATCATAGAATCATTTAGGTCGGAAAAGACCCTTGGGATCATCGAGTCCAACCATCAGCCCCACTCTACAAAGCCCTCCCCTACACCATATCCCCTAACACCACATCTAAACGACTCTTAATACGACTCTTAATACAGGTGGGGAGTAGGACATATTCTCTTCAAGTTGCTGGACCTTCCGTGACAGTTTCTCCACAGCTGAGACAAGGGGGGAAGAGAGACTTTCTTCATATCGCCGGAGCCGGCCAGCCACCTCATCCACCGTTGGTCCCTCTTCACCTTTCCATTCCATTACTGCCAGGGAGTTGGCATATGACGATGGTGCGCTCCGTACAAACTTCTGCCACATGGGCCTTGTGCATTGCACCTCATCAGGGTCTGTCGGTAAGTCTGCATTGTCCAAGTCATAATAAATCATCTCCCACATGGCTAATTCTCTCAGGTACTGGATACCTCTTTCCATGGTAGTCCACTTGCTGGGGTGACATACAACATCTTCACTGAAGGGGTACCTCTCCCTCACGCCTGACAGGAGTTACCTCCAGAGGCTGAGGGCTCGTGTCTTCTTCCCAACAGCCTTGTCAATGCCCCCTTCCCTAGACAGGGATCCCAGTTGCCTGGCTTCCCTACCCTCTAGTTATTCCAGGCTACTGGCCCCATTATCCCAACACTGGAGCAGCCAGGTGACAATGTGCTCACCTGAAAGTCAGATGAAATCTTTTTGCATATCCCACAGATCACTCAGGGATAGGGACTGGGTGATTATCTCTGGTTCTGCCTCTTCCTCCTGCTCTCGTGATGGCCCTGGTTCATCATCATCCCTTACTAAGCAAACTGATTTTTTCGTGTACTACTTCTTCTGTATAGGGGCAACTGATACTGGCATGGGTTGGTTTCCTGGTTCAGCTGCCGTGCCTGACACTAGGGTTTCAGTAGCTGCAGTGCCTGCTGCAGGAGTTGCAGTAGCTGCAGTGTCTGTTGGTCTGGTTTCTAGCTCTTCCCCCTAAGGGTGCTGCATAATATGGAGCAGTGTTTGGTAGATATCGCACTGTGCTGGGCCCTGGCCAGTAAGTTGTGCCTCTCTGGAATAGCCACAGCATTTTCCCTTCAGATATTCTACCACTTTATCAGGGTCCTGTAATTGTTCAGGGGTGAAGTCCCAGACCATGGGAGGTGAGAAGTTCTCTAGGTACCTGCCCATGTTCTCCCACATGCCATGCCACCCCTGACTATCCAGCCTCAGGGCAGATCTCTGGGTGGTAGTCTTAAATAGTTGCTTAACCCTAAACAAGACCTGGAACACATTCAGGAGACCTAGCAACAGGACCATGCTGGTTTGAACATCCCAAGGATATTCAAAATTCTCAAAAGCTGTCATACCTGGCTCGAAGGAGAAAAGGGAGGCAAAAAGAACTGGGAAAAGTATTCCCCCCTATTTCCCCCATAGATCGGGTGTGATTATTAATAAATTGAGACGGCGCCTGAGGTAGGACAGGCAGGACAGCAATGCCGCATAAACACCCCAGTATAACCATCTGAACAGTGATGTTATCATATCATAAAATTGATATTACACAGGACAGCAAAATTATAATCCTGACCTCTCTTCCAGACATGATAATCAGCATTGCGGGGAGTACATAGAACATATAAGAATTTACATAACACATCCATGAGAACAAACGAAGCAACATTGTGACCAGCAACTATTTAACTAATACAATAAATGCATATAACAAATCCATTTTAATACGCTCTGGTCGGATCAGCTGTTATCTCAACCCTTTGTACCCCACATTGGGCACCAAAAAGGACTATCGTGGTTTAGCCTCAGCCGGCAAGAAAGAACCACACAGCTGCTCGCTCAACCTCCCCACACCTGTGGGGGAGAATCAGAAGAAAAAGGCAAAACTCATGGGTTGAGATAAAGGCAGTTTAACAGAACAGCGAAGGAAAGAGGAAAACAACAACAATAATACTGATAAAGCAGTGTACAAAACACGATTACTGTACCACTGCTCACCTACTATACCCAGGTAGCCCCAGCCTGCTCCCAAGCGGACCTCCTCCTACTCCCTCCCCCCCACCAGCTCCCCAGCTATAGACTGGGCATGGCTTCACATGGTATGGAATATCTGTGTCCCATGCCAGATTCTTGGGAAAATTAACCCTATCCCCACCGGCACCAGAACACCGTTTTACAGACATTTTACAGGGATGGCCCATAGCCTAAGGGAATGATATCAGCATACATATCAAAGGACGGGAAGGGTGGTTAGTGATGGATGGGATAGTGTGGACATGCTGTAAACAGTATGGAACAAGGGGTGGAGATTGTACTGCATCTGGCTAGAATTGAGTTAATTTTCTTAATAGCAGTTCATATGGTGCTATGTTTTGAATTTGCGATGAAAACAGTGTTGATGACACACTGATGATTTAGTTATTGCTAAGTAGTGCTTACACAGAGTCAAGGCCTTTTCTGTTTCTCACACTGCCCCACCAGCGAGTAGGCTAGGGGTGCACAAGTAGTTGGGAGGGGACACAGCTGGGACAGCTGACCTCAACTGACCAAAGGGATATTCCATACCATATGACATCACTCTCAGCAATAAAAACTGGGGCGGGGGTGGGGCGTGTGTTACCAGGGCTGTCATTGCTCAGGGACTTGCTGGGCATTGGTCAGTTGGTAGTGAGCAATTTGGTTTTTTTTTTTTTGCATCACTTGTTTATCTTGGCTCTGTTTTTATTTATGTGTTGGGTTTTGTGGGTTTTTTTTCCTCCCTTTCTTGTTAAAATGTCTTTATCATCTCAATCCACAAGTTTTCTCACTCTTACCCTTCCAATTCTCTCAGCAGGGGGAGCGAAGAAGCAGCTGTGTGGTGCTTAGCTGCCTACCAGAGTTAAACCACAACAGTAGGGCATTTCATATTAAGACTTCAAACTTACAAAGTAAAATAAAATAAACATGTGTGTAGTGTAAATGCATGTCATCTACTTTCAGCTGTTTTGCCAGCTCTTTGCTTTAAGATGCCTTATTTTAAATCAGCCTAGAAAACTATATTTTTCCTTCTTCTCTCCAAAATTATAAACATGTGGACTATACACTTTTAGATGGGACTAAATACCACCCAAGCATTGAAGGGTAGGTAGTTCAAGTTTAAAATGAGAGCTTTGTGCTCTTTGGAGAAAGGTCCTACAGAATCTGCAAGTTTTCCCAACTCATCCATAGCCAAAGAAAGTCTCTACGCTAAGAACTTAAGTCACACCCAAAACTTGCTTACATAACAGTAAGTCCCACCATCTTACCAAGTTCCATGTCTATTTATTTTACAAACAGAATTGGTATTTAAGTATTTCATTTATATTATAGTACTGAAATCACATGCATACATTCAACCTTACAGAAAGTAGACTTACCTACGATACTTTTTTCTGGAGCGGGAGGCACAATGTAACCAACGTGCATGTACTTCGTTGCTAATTTGCTGTGCAAGCCAAGGAAATCACTGAATCTTCTTTTAACAGAGAATTCATTTTTGTGAAACATGGAAAGGGATGTCTTAAAAAAAAAAAAAGTCATTTTAGTTATGACTTACTGATGCATCTACTCAGCTGCGATATGAAGTTATTTGCAAATATATTTGTTGCACTTGTTACCTTTGTTGTCACTCTGTATGCCATATAAGCATTCATGCCATCCCCTGTAAGAAAATTAAAATACTTATCCTAAGGCAAGTTACTTTAATCCCTCCACACACTTTTTTTCTCAAAATATAGAGTAAATAGTTTTTTATTTACATACTAAAAACCATCAAAAAATAACTGAATAAGAAATTATGCTAAAAGCTCAGAATAGTCTTTAAGAGGTAAGACAGCCTAACGTATGACTTGCTAGGCTCAAGTAACTTACCAACTTTCTCTGGGTCTGATACACTGATTTCTATATCAAGCAAATCTCCATTTGCTTCCTCTTCAATCTAGAAAAAAAATGTATGACGTATTTAGCAAGTTAATGTGCATTCACACTACGTATGGGTACAGAGATAAGGATACAGGGGAAGGAAGAGTCGGTATGTCTCAATGACTAAAAAGCTCTTCTAGTTAACATTATTTCACATCTTGGTTTTCAATTTTGAGCCTTCCTGAAAATTTTTTTTAGTGTGGCAACCTCTTCTTCAGACTTGTTGGTCTCATAGTTTTAGTAAACATTTATCTTGGGGAAATGCTCACTTTATCTCCTCCAATTCCAGCAGGCAGAGGTTCAAAAATGCTCTCACTTGCAATGTTTCTATAAGCTTCTAATCAAAAGACAGATATATTCTTCATTATTAATGGTATCTGTAGTTGAAGAGTTGGGGATGGGGAAAGCAACAACTATAGAATTTTCAGATACTTGCCTGAGCTGTGTGATCACAGAATTTCCTAATCTTTCATGCAATATATTTAAGTTTGACAGAACAGTAGTAGTTAAGAAACACCATGGCAGAACAGAAAGCATGCCAAGGTTGAAGAGGAAGAAAATAAGAATGAAATGTCAGCTTAGGGCATATCTGGGGAAGCAGCCATCATCAAGTCCCAGGCAAGTCTCGTTTGCTGAACCTCATTCATCAGTGACGTTTTCTAGGAGCATATTCTAGAATGAATGGTATTTGCCAATGCAGACTTTGAATGGAATGTCAAATGTAAATAGCAAATTAAGTGGTAAAACTACGACCAGCCTCAGCTATTTGTTAGTATGCAGAATAATGCTAAGAACTGTTTGCTCCACTTCCTCATTAACAACACCTTCAGAAATCCAAGTTAAAACCTGTAACATGCTAGTATGAATTAATACACATCTTTAACATTTCTCCTCCATCTAGCTCAACACTTGCTCCCTTCACACACTTTTACAATACCTATCCTGTAGTAATGGAGCACGTTACTCCTCACACTACAGATCTCTCATCGCCTAAACAATGAATACTCACAGTATTGAGTCAAATACATATTAAACACAAAATAAAACAGAATAGTTGTTCTCTTGCATACTTCCCTTTACCAAATAATGATCCTGTAAGTAATTTAGGAACTGGATTTAAAAACAAACAAACAAAAAAGTAAAACCAACAAATAGCAAACACACACCCCACCCCCCAACAAGACATTTCCATAGTCGTCAAAATATAATTTAGAAATTTTCTCAGTACCTCTTCTCTGGATCTATCAAAAATCACAGGGGCTGTTACACTTTTCAATTCCATTCTGGGAGCTACTAATGTAGTAGGTGTTACAGGAGTGATTGCAGGAATAGGTTCTGGTGAAAGTACTGGATCCCTCTCTGGACTGTCCAATGAAACTTCTTCTGTGGCTTCTAGATAAAGATTTTTGAGTTCATAAAAAAAATTTTGTACAATAGAGATAGATGTGCACCACAAAAGATACCAAGCATACACATTAAAAAGTGATAATACATAAGTTAAATAAGATGATCATTTACAAATAACATCCATTTGTCTCAGATAATTTCTCTAAATATGTCGGTAAAACTAGAGGCAACATCTGAGTTTCTAGTGAATAACGGGTTAAAGTAAAATTAAGTATGCAATTTTTTTTTTATAAGCTGCCAGGTAAAATCTTTTAAAGTAGTCACAAAACTGCTAAATCATTCATTTCTATATGATATATCATGAAAACTAATGATGTTTTTCCACCACAGACCGCTCTTTTTCAGCACCTATGCCAAATGTAGTTTTTGCACTGTGAACAACAGATGATTAAGTCATATAGGCTGATAACTGAGCATACCAAGAAAAGCTATATATACACCCCCTACCAAAAGCCCACAACTCATAAAATACAACTATTAGTAGATGAGGCACTCTGACCAGTAAGACTAACTACTTATTTTTATTATCTTCAGACTGTAGATAGTTCATCTATATATAAAGAGGATATATATCTCTGCTCTGCAAACCCTTCATGCTTTCTTTCCTCCACTAATTGATCTTGACCACCACCAAACCATACAATAGACTATTTCAGTCGGAAGGAACCTACAACAATCATCTATTCCAACTGCCTGAGCAATTCAGGGCTGACTAAAAATTAAAGCATGTTATTAAGGGCATTGTCTAAACGCCTCAAACACTAACAGGCATGGGGCATTGACCACCTCTTTAGGAAGCCTGTTCCAATGTCTGACTACCCTCTCGGTAAAGAAATGCTTCCTAACATTCAGTCTAAACCTTCCCTGACTCGGCTTTGAACCATTCCCACGCATCCTATCACTGGATACCAGGGAGAAGAGATCAGCACCTCCCACTTCCCCTCCCTCAGGAAGCTGTAGAGAGCAATGAGGTCATCCCCTCAGCCTGTGTTTGATGCACCCCAGGATGCAGTTTGCCCTCTTGGCTGCCAGGGCACAATGCTGACTCCTATTGAGCCTACTGTCAACCAGCACCCCCAGATCCCTTTCTGCAGGGCTGCTCTCCAGCCACTCCTCTCCCAATCTATACTTGTCCCCAGCGTTACTCTGTCCCAGGTGCAGAATCCAGCATTTGGACTTGTTACATTTCATGCCATTAATCATTACCCAATGCTACAATCTATCTAGATCCCTCTGCAAGGCCTCTTGTCCCTCAAGAGCATCAACAGCACCTCCCAGTTTGGTATCATCAGCAAACTTGCTAATGGTGCATTCAACTCCTGCATCCAGATCATTGACAGACATATTGAACAGAACTGCCCCTAGAATTGAGCCCTGAGGAACACCACTGGTGACCAGTCACCAGCCAGATGTAGCCCCATTCACTACAAGCCTTTGAGCTCTGCCCTTCAGGCAGTTCTTCACCCAGTGCACCATGAACCTGCTCATCCCACAACTGGACAACTTGTCCAGAAGGATGCTGTGAGAGACAGTATCAAAAGCCTTACTAAAATCCAGAAAAACTACATCCACCATCTTCCCTTCATCTACTAGGTGGATGACCTTATCAGAGAAGGATATCAAATTAGTTAGACAGGACTTTCCCTTTGTGAACCCACGTTGACTGTGTGAAGATTACATTATTCTTTAAATGCCTTTCAGTAGTACCCAGTATGATCTTCTCCATAATTTTTCCAGGTAGTGAGGTTAGACTAACAGGTCTGTAGTTTCCTGGGTCTTCCCTCACACCCTTCTTGTAGACTGGAGTAACATTGGCTAGCTTCCAGTCAGCAGCCACCTCCCCAGACTCCTAAGACCTTTGGTAGATGATCGAGAGGGATCCTGCCATACCATCTGCTAACTCCTTCAGTACTCTGGGATGAATCTTAACAGGCACCATAGACTTGTGAACATTCAGCTGATACAGCTGGTCCCTTACAATTTCAGCGCCCACAAATGGAAAGTCACTGTTCCCACACAGGTCCTCCAACTCAGGGGACGGGACAGCTCAAGGTCTATCCATATTATTAAAGGCTGAGTCAAAAACCACATTGAATGCCTCTAGTTTTTCTTCATCCCTATTAGTCAGGTGACCATCTTCAACAAGTATGGGTCCAATGTTTTCTTTAGACCTCCTCTTGCTATTAACATACTTACAAAAAGCCCTTTTTATTGAGAGAGACATCAGTGCTTACCTCCTGGATGGGCAATTGGTAGTAGACACCCACTATGACATCTCCTGTTTTTCATCCCCCTAATCCTCACCCAGAGGCTCTCAACCACATCATCACTATCTGTAAGGGCTGTACAATCAAACTTCTCCCTTACATATAGTGCAACACCTCGCCTGCCCTGACGGTCCCTCCTGAACAGCCTGTAGCCCTCCATCCCAGCACTCCAATCATGGGACTCATTCCACCAAGTCTCACTAATACCAATGATATCAAAGCTATGGGAGCTGAGCAACTCTTCTAGTTCATCCTGTTTCTCATACTGCATGCATTGGTGTACAAGCATTTCAGATATGCTCCTGAGTACCTCCGTGTTCCCAGAAACAGTGTAAATATTCCCACTAGCATTGCCACCCTCAGGCAATGCCACGCCAACCCTTGGCTTACTTACTGCAATCCTGTTGGTATCCCCTTCCCCCATCGATTCTCGTTTAAAGTCTTCTCAATCAGCCCTGCCAGCTTATGCCCAAAGACGCATTTTCCCCATCAGGACAGGTGGATCCCATCAGGCCCCAGCGTACCTTGTCTCTCAAAAGCTCTTCCATGGTTTAAAAACCCAAAGTTTTGGCACAGGCATCAGTCCTGGAGCCAGGTATTGATATCCTGGGCTCGCCCATTTCTTCCGAAGTCTCCCCCCATTACTGGGAGGATTGAGGAAAACACTACCTGTGCTCCTGAATTTTTTAGCATTCTTTCCAGGGCTCTGAAGTCTCATTTGATTGACCTCAGACTTTTTGTTGTTACATCATTTGTACCCACATGAAAGAGCAGGAATGGATAGTAGTCTGAAGGTTGAACTAGGCTTTTCAGTCTTGTGACATCCCTAATTTGGGCCCCAGGGAGGCAGCAAACTTCCCTGAAATGAGGGTCTGGTCTGCAAATGGGTCCTTCTGTTCCACACAGGAGGGAATCACCAATGACCATAACTCACTGCTGTTTTTTCTTGGTGCTGGTCTTAATGCAGGTTTTGTTGTGAGGGGTTGGTCTCTCTGATCTTGGCAAGACCGCTTACATAGTTTCCTCCTCTCTCTCATTATGCGCTTCATCTACCATACTCAGGGCCTCATACCTGTTCTTTAAGGATATCTTAGAGGGTAAGGAGGGGTTCCACTTACAGCTCTGTGCAGTAACCTTCTTCCACCCCTCCTTGTCCCTTGTGATGCTGCCTTCCTCCTGGCACAAAGCAGATCCTGGACCTGCCTCCATAGTGGCCATGCTGAGTTGGCTTCTACGCATCACAGATGGCAGAGTATGGCTCCACTGATCAATCTCCTTCTTAGACTCTCAAATACTCCTCAGTCTACTCACGTCTTCCTGCAGCTCGGCCACCAAGCAGAGCAGTTTATCTATCTGGTCACACCTCCCACAGGCTTGCTTGCAATCACTTTCCACCTCTAGTAATATCCATACATCCCACAGCCAGAAACCTGGGCTGTCACACGCTTGAACAGAAGCTCTGTCTGTGTGGCTGCATTGGTTCTACCAAGTGTTAGAAACCCAGGAGAAGCAGAGGACACCGCTTTTTGCCAGATGATCACCATGCTGCCATGCACCTGCCTGCTGGGAATATATATGCTCATCAATCGCAATCAGCTGGGCTGATTCTTTTTGCCTGCTTAAATCTCCCCCACTGCCAGGTGCAGGCTCTGTCCCTTGCTGTCTCTTCCAATCAGCAGGTCTGGGGTCAGTTGCTTGGGGAACAACCCCTGCTCAGACAAGCCTTTACTTGTCCATGTATCCCTCTGTGTCCTGCACTGCTGGTGCTGCTCAAACTGTTCTGGCATCCATTGCAATTTCCTGGGTATACAGAGGTTTCTGTTCTAGTTTAAGTAACTAATGCTGTGGTTCTCAATAAATGTGTGTTTTAAAGAACTCTAGCTCATCAAAGATAATATTTTACCACAGAACAATCATTTGATATGTAAATTGATGTCACAACTGATTATAAGATTTGTTACAAACTAGACTTCCTGGGGCAAGTTCCAAGTACTTAACCAAACATAGCTTCAGGCACTAAGGCAGATCTACTCCCAACTTTCACAGAGTTACCAAAATAGTTTACCATGCAATTTGGAGAAGAGCTGTTCTTGCACCTTCTGTCTAGATAAACAATTTAATTTTCAAAGGAAAATCTTCCAAACTTTTAAAAGTTCGATGCGTATAATGAACATAAAAAACCCTTATTCAACTTTAAAGACCAGATCTATTTTAAAATTTGTGAGAATAGTTATGCTGTTTTTTAAAAAAAAAAAAAGTCTCATTTTTGTCCCCCACAGCACTGTGTACCACTCCAGAAAAAATTGCAACCTATTAGCAATCTAAAAATCAGAACAGGAAAAAGCCTCCTGAGCAAGTGAATCCAATCAATTATTACCAAACAAAAGTGATATTATGATCATTCATAATCAATCAAAACCAGTCAACTTCACCCCTGCTGCTACTTAAAGATGTTCTGCTAGTCAGTTCTGTTTCCCATTCTTCCATAACACTTTTTGCCAATCCTTATTTTTTTTTCCACAAATGAACAAAACCACCCTTCTCTATTTCAGGGATGAGAAAGATTGCAAGCTTGCTGTCATGTTGTGGGTTAACCCCGGCAGGCAGCTAAGCACCACACAGCTGCTCACTCACTACCCCTACAGTGGTATGGGGAAGAAAATCAGAAGGACAAAAGTGAGAAAACTCATGGGTTGAGCTGAAGACAGTTTAATAGATAAAGCAAAGTTGCATGCGCAAACAAAGCAAAGTAAGGAATTCATTCACTACTTCCCATTGGCAGGCAGACGTTTAACCATTTCCAGTAAAGCAGGACTTCAGAAGTGTTCAAGGTCAGGTTGAACAGGGCTTTGAGCAACCTGATCTAGTGAAAGATGTCCATTGCAAGGGAGTTGGACTAGATGATTTTTAAAGGCCCCTTCCAACCCAAACCATTTGATGATTCATCGCACTTAAAGGGTTACTTGGAAAGATAAATGCCATAAGTCCAAACATCTCTCCCTTCCTCCTCACAGCTTTTATTGCTGAGCACGATGTCATATTGTATGGAATATCCCTTTGGTCAGTTGAGGTCAGCTGTCCCAGCTGTGGCCCCTCCCAACTTCTTGTGCACCCCCAGCCTACTCGCTGGTGGGGCAACACGAGAAGCAGAAAAGGCCTTGACACTGTATAAGCACTATTCAACAACTAAAACATCAATGTGTTATCAATACTGTTTTCATCACAAAAACAAAACACAGCATCATAAGAGCTACTATGAATAAAATTAACTCTATCCCAGCCAAAACCAGTACATGTCACTACTTTGTATTTCATAAAACCACAGAATTGCTGAGGTTGGAAGGGGCCTCTTGAGATTATCTAGTCTAACTCCCATGTTCAAGCAAAGTCAACTACAGCAAGTTACCCAGGACTGTATCCAGGTCAGGTTTTGAATATCTCCAAGGAGGGAGACTCTACAACAGCACTAGGCAACCTGTGCCAGTGCCCGACCACCCTCACTGTAAGAAAGTTTTCCCTTATGTTTACATGGAAATTCTTGTATTTCAATTTGTGCCCATTGCCTCTTATCCCGTCACTGGATAATACTGAGAAGAGTCCGGCTCAGTCTTCTTTACCCACCCCAACCCCAGTGAGGTATTTATATAAACAGATAAGGTTTCCCCCCACCATCCTTCTCTTCTCTCATACTGGGGAGCCCAGAACTAGACTCAGAACTACAGATGTGTCTTATCAAGGCTGAGCAGAGGGGATCACCTCCCTCAACCTGCTGACAATGCTCTTCCTAATTTCAGATTAGAAATTTCCATAGTATTTGCAAACTCAGCTAAAAAACAATCAACTTTTACATTCTTCATTTTTTAATAAGATCAAGGATTATCTAAAAGCTTTCTCTGAAAAAAAGGTTTATTTTCTTACCATTGCTTAGCAAGGAAGGAGAGGAGGTGGGGTGGCTCTGTAGGTTAGGGAGCGTTATGAATGTCAAGAGCTTAATGATGGTAACAAAAGGGTTGAGTGTTTATGGATAAGAATCAGGGGGAGGGCCAGCATTCCATTGTGGGAATCTGTTATAGACCACCCAACCAGGATGTAGAGGTAGATGAAATATTCTACAGGCAGCTGGGAGAAATCTCAAGATCACTAGCCCTTGTCCTGGTGGGAGACTTCAACCTACCAGATATCAGCTGGGAACACAACACAGCTGAGAGGAAACAGTACAGGAGGTTCCTGGAGTGTGTTGAGGATAACTCCCTGACACAGCTGGTGAGTGAGCCAACTAGGGAAGGAACCCTGCTGGACCTGCTGTTTGTAAACAGAGAAGGACTTTGTGGGGGATGTGATGGTTGGAGGCCATCTTGGGCATAGTGACCATGAAATGATAGAGTTTTTGATTCTCAGAGAAGCAAGGAGGGGGTTCAGCAGAACTGCCACCATGGTCTTCTGGAGGGCAGACTTTGGTCTTTTCAGGATCTTGCTTGACAGAGTCCCTTGGGAGGCAGTCCTGAAGGGCAAAGGTGTCCAGGAAGGCTGGACATCTTTCAAGAAGGAAGTCTTAAAGGTGCAGGAGCAGGCTGTCCCCATGTGCCAAAAAATGAGCTGTCAGGGGAAAAGACCAGCCTGGCTGAACAGAGAGATATGGATACAACTCAGGGAAAAAAAGGAGAGTTTATGGCCTTTGGAAGAAGAGGCAGGCCACTCAGAAGGCTACAAAGGTGTTGTAAGGCTATGTAGGGAGAAAATTAGAAGGGCCAAAGGCCAACTAGAGCTTAACCTGGCTTTGGATGTTAAGGACAATAAAAAGAGTTTCTATATATATATTAGTAATAAAAGGAGGATTCGGGAGAATCTCCATCCTTTATCAGATGAAGGCAGTAACATAGTGACAAAGGATGAGGAGAAGGCTGAGGTACTTAATGCCTTCTTTGTCTCAGTCTTTAGTAGTAGGACCAGTTGTTCCCTGAGTACCCAGACCCCTAAGCTAGAAGACAGGGACGGGGAGCAGAATGAAGCCCCCATAATCCAAAGAGGAAATGATGAGTGACCTGCTACAGCACTTAGACACACACAGGTCTATGGGGCCGGATGGGATGCACCCAAGGGTACTGAGGGAGCTGGAGGAAGTGCTCATCAAGCCACTTTCCATCATTTACCTGCATTCCTGGCTAACTGGGGAGGTCCCAGTTGACTGGTGTCTAGCAAATGTGACGCCCATCTACAAGAAGGCCTGCAAGGAGGATCCGGGGAATTACAGGCCTGTAAGCCTGACCTCAGTGCCTGGGAAGGTCATGGAACAGATCATCCTGAGTGCCATTATGCAGCACAAGAAGGACAACCAGGTGATCAGGCCCAGTCAGCATGGGTTTATGAAAGGCAGGTCCTGCTTGACTAAGCTCATCTCCTCTTACGACAAGGTGACCTGCTTAGTGGATGAGGGAAAGGCTGTGGATGTTGTTTACCTGGACTTTAGTAAGGCCTTTGACACTATTTCCCACAGCATCCTCCTGGAGAAACTGGCTGCTCATGGCTTGGATGGGCATGCTCTTCGTTGGGTAAAAAACTGGCTGGAGGGCCAGGCCCGGAAAGTGGTGGTGAATGGAGTTCAATCCAGTTCGCAGCCAGTCACAAATGGTATTCCCCAGGGCTCAGTATTGGGGCCAGTTTTGTTTAATATCTTTATCAAGGATCCGGATGAGGGGATTGAGTGCACCCTCAGTAAGTTTGCAGACAACACCAAGTTAGGTGGGAGTGTTGATGTGCTTGAGGGTAGAAAGGCTTTGTAGAGGGATCTGGACAGGCTGGATTGATGGGCTGAGGCCAATGGTATGAGATTCAACAAGGCCAAGTGCCAGGTCCTGCACTTGGGTCACAACAACCCCATGCAGCATTACAAGCTTGGGGAAAAGTGGCTGGAGAGCTGCCTGGCAGAAAAGGACCTGGGGGTGTTGGTCGACTGCCAGCTGAATATGAGCCACCAGTGTGCCCAGGATGCCAAGGTGGCCAACAGCATCCTGGCCTGTATCAGGAACAGTGTGGTGAGTAGGACTAGGGAAGTGATTATCCCTCTGTACTCAGCACTGGTGAGGCTGCACCTCCAGTACTGTGTCCAGTTTTGGGCCCCTCACCACAAAAAAAAGACATTGAGGTGCTGGAGTGGGTCCAGAGAAGGGCAATGAAGCTGGTGAGGGGTCTGAAGAATAAGTCTTATGAGGAGCGGCTGAGGGAGCTGGGATTGTTTAGCCTAGAGAAAAGGAGGCTGAGGGGAGACCTTATCACTCCCTACAACTACCTGAAAGGAGGTTGTAGCAGGGTGGGGGTCAGTCTCTTCTCCCAAGTAACAGGTGATAGGACAAGAGGAAACAGCCTCAAGTTGCACCAGGGGAGGTTTAGACTGGATATTAGGAAAAATTTTTACACTGAAAGGGTTATCAAGCATTGGAACTGGCTGCCCAGGGAGGTGGTTGAGGCACCATCCCTGGAGGTATTTAAAGGATGGGTAGACATAGTGCTTAGAGATATGGTTTAGTGATGTTTTTTGTCAGAGTTAGGTTGATGGTTGGACTCGATGATCTGAAAGGTCCCTTCCGACCTAGGCAATTCTATGATTCTATTATGGCTTCCTACCCTCAAATGCCACAGGAAGGATATTGCATCTTAGACCAATAAAGAAGTTTAATTCAAAATTTCAGATCAGGTGGGAAGCCATGACAAAATAGTCGTAAGGCAGCTTTTAGACTGAGATCTTGGAAGAACAACATTTAGGTATGGAAAAGAGGTAGTCCTTATTGCTGTTAGCCACCAAATGAGAGAAGTTATACAACTATTTCACAAAAAGAAAAAAATACATATAAAGCCACTCAAATTATTTCTTTTTCTGTCACAGCTATTTTCCTACACACGTTTGGTAAACAAAACATTAATCACCATTAAGCAGTTTGCTATATCTTCAAATTTTAGACATGCTTAATACAAGTCATGAAACAGTTCAGACCACACAGATTTCCCACCTTCAATTGAGAAAACATTCCCATTACTGTAAAAGTATGGCCTCATAAAAACAGCATGTATTCAAAGTAACATACCAGCACTATAAGATGAAACAGTAGCATGCTCTCTCCCACCACTCCTCCTTTTCAGACCTGTATCCACACATGGATTAATATCATGAACTGATCTAGATTATTTTTGACATGAACCCCAAAAAGGATCAGCTACTTGCCACTGTTCAGCAGATGGATGAAACTATGCTAGTGCATTACTTCTGCAAGAGATAAAGGGCCAGGAACAACCAGATGGAAATGGAAGAAGGCTTCCTTTCATCAGGAATGCCAACTTGCAACTTCAAAATTACAACTGACATAACATTAGACTTCATCTGAACCAGTATCTCTCAAGCTGTGTGACCCCAGGTTGTTTGGGCATTACCAAATTTTTAAAGCTGCTGCCTACTAACCCTCCTTTTCCAGTTTCCTAACTAGAGGAGATAAATGACTACAGTTAGTTTATACTAGACAGGGAAACATTAACTGTTTCTGATTGATAGCAGCAAGTCAGTTCTTTTAGGAGAGAAGAAAGGGGAATTTATGCCATCCTCCCTCCTCTTACCTCTCACCCACAAGTTTGCATGCATCCAACACATTAAATAATTCCAGATGAGCAAACAGAAGAGCCAGTGGAAAGGGGTAAGGGGAGAGAGAAAAGGATGTTATACTTTTTGTTTAGAATCAAAGCATTAAAAGTTAATTTCAGAAGTAGACTATTATCATTGAAGACTCAGATTCTAAAGGGGAAAAGAAGTCTGTACTAGCTCTAATAAAAACTGAAGGCTACTACACTGTTGTGGTGGGTTGACCACATGCTGGATGCCACATGCCCACCAAGCCACTCTATCACTCCTGCTCCTCAGCTGGACAGGGGGAGAAAAATATAACAAAAGGTTTGTGGGTCAAGATAAGGACAGGGAGTGATCACTCACCAATTACCATCACAGGCAAAACAGACTCGACTTAGAGAAATAAATTTAATTTATTGCCAATTAATAACACAGTTGGATAATGAGAAACAAAAACAAATCTTAAAACACCTTCCCCCATCCCTTCCTTCTTCCCGGGCTCAACTTCACTCACGATTTTTCTCTACCTCCTCCCCCCAAGTGGCACAGGGGGATGGGTGTCCTGGTTTCAGATGGGATAGAGTTAATTTTATTCCTACTAGCTGCTGTGTTTTGGATTTAGTATGAGAATAACGTTGATAACACATATTGGTTTAGTTGTTGCTAAGTAATTCTTATATTAAGTCAGGGACTTTTTTCAGCTTCCCATAGAAGCTGTGAGGGACCATAGACAGGACAAGTTGGCCAAAGGAATATTCCATACCACAGACATCATGCTCAGTATATAAATGGGGGTTGCCCAGGGGGCAGGAATCTGCGATCACTGCTCAGGACGGGCTGGGCAATCAATCATCAGGTGGTGCCCAATCGTATTGCATCACTCATTTTGTATATTCTTTTATCATTCTTGTTATTATTATTTTCTCTTCTGTTACAGTTCTATTAAACTGTCTTTATCTCAACCTATGAGGTTTCCTTTTTTCCCTGATTCTCCTCTCCTATCCCACTGGGAGGAGGGAAGAGGGAGTAAACGACTTCGTGGTCCTGGTTGCTGGTTAGGGTTAAACTACGACAACAGGGAATGGGGGTTGCGGTCAGTTCATCACATGCTGTCTCTTCTGCTCATTCTTCCTCACACTCTTCCCCTGCGCCAGCATGGGATTCCTCCCACGGGAGACAGTCCTCCACAAACTTCTCCAAAGTGAGTCCTTCCCACGGGCTGCAGTTCACAAACTGCTCCAGCATGGGTTCTTTCCACGGGGTGCAGTCCTTCAGGAACAGACTGCTCCAGCGTGGGTCCCCCACAGGGCCACAAATCTTGTCAGCAAACCTGGTCCAGTGTGGGTTCCTTTCCCCATGGGGCCCCAGATCCTGTCAGGAGCCTGCTCCAGTGTGGGCTCTCCACAGGGTCACAGCCTTCTTTGGGCACATCCACCTGCTCCAGCATGGGGTCCTCCACGGGCTGCAGGTGGTTATCTGCTCCACTGTTAACCTCCATGGGCTGCAGGACGTGGAGCACCTCCTCCTCCCCCTTCTTCTTCACTGACCTTGGTGTCTGCAGAGTTGTGTCTCTTGCATATTCTCACTGTCCTCTCTCCCAGCTGCTGTCATGCAGCAGGTTTGGGTTTTTTCCCCTTCTTAAATATGTTATCACAGAGGCACTGCCGCTGATTGGCTCAGCTTTGGTCAGCAGCGGGTCCATCTTATAGCCAGCTGGCATTGGCTCTATCAGACATAGGGGAAGCACAACAGAGGCCACCCCTGTAGCGCACGCCCGCCCGCCCGCCCCCCCCGATACCAAAACCTTGCCACGCAAACCCAATACAACTGTCTAGATATTTTTTCCCCTCAGAAAAGAAGTCTTAAAGTAGTAAATAAGCTGAGAATCTATTTCCTAAGAAACTCTTTTTTCCAAAGAACACGACCTGGGCATGCTGGATCGATGGGCCAAGGCCAACTGTATGAGGTTTAATAAGGCCAAGTGCCGGGTCCTGCATTTCAGCCACAACAACCCCAAGCAACGCTACAGGCTTGGGGAAGAGTGGCTGGAAAGCTGCCCAGCAGAAAAGGACCTGGGGGTGCTGGTGGATGGCCAGCTTAACATGAGCCAGCGGTGTGCCCAGGTGGCCAAGAAGGCCAACAGCATTCTGGCTTGTATCAGGAATACCGTGGCCAGCAGGAGTAGGGAAGTGATGGTGCCTCTGTACTCGGCACTGGTGAGGCCTCACCTCGAGTACTGTGTTCAGTTCTGGGCCCTTCTGTACAAGAGGGACATTGAGGTGCTGGAGCGGGTCCAGAGGAGAGCTACCAGGCTGGTGAGGGGTCTGGAGACCAGGTCCTATGAGGAGAGGCTGAGGGAGCTGGGCATGTTTAGCTTGGAGAAGAGGAGGCTGAGGGGAGACCTCATTGCCCTCTACAACTCCCTGAAAGGAGGTTGGAGAGAGGTGGGTGTTGGCCTCTCCTCCCAGGTGAATAATGACAGGACCAGAGGAAATGGTATGAAGCTGCGACAGGGGAGGTTTAGGTTAGATATTAGGAAGAATTACTTTACTGAAAGAGTGGTCAGGCACTGGAACAGCCTGCCCAGGGAGGTGGTTGAGTCGCCATCCCTAGAGGTATTTAAGAAACATCTAGATGTGGCACTTCAGGGCATGCTCTAGTGTCAGAGACTGTAGGTTGTTGGGTTTTTTGGTGTTTGGTTGGGGTTTTTTTTGTGTGTGTGCATATGGTTGGACTCGATCTCAAAGGTCCTTTCCAACCATGAAGATTCTATGATTCTATGACATTTACACTTCTTACATACTCTGCTTTCACTTTAAGAAATCAGAGGGCATGTTACAGATTAAGAAGTTCCATTGACAATTCTTTTGTTTTTTCATGGAAAGATGAATTTGGTAGGTTTCAGAGTAGAAACTATGGTATGTTCAGAAACATTTTCTTAAGTTATTCAGTTTAGATTTTCCCATTAAAATTTAAGTATTTGGTTGGTTGGTTGAGGTTTTTTTGATGGTTTTTAAGGCTTTTTTGTAAACTCTGTGTTACTATTTACACGAAAAATGAAATCTAGGTCTCCTGCTTTCCTGGAAAACACTCAAAAGCACAAGCTCTTCTTGCATAAATAGATGCAACTGCTTTGTCCAACTTTTAGGAGAAAAAAAACCACACATCGAGACCAACAGTCACATCAGTCATGGCAGTTATCAGCATGTATTAAGCACTCCCACCAATCTAATGCCATAAGACTTGTATGCAATAATATCTACTTTACAATCCATAAACAGTCTTTGATACAAGATCACTGTCACAATGTTCAACTCCAACAGAACACGAATACCTCAGCCTGCTGCAGAAGATGACTATTTATGCTTAATTAACATTCCACAGGAAACTATACCAAGTTTCTATCAGCATTCTTCAGCACTTAAGCTTGGAACTCAATTTCAGCATTAGATACCTATTGTTTCTTTACACAGAATCATAGAATGGTTTGAGTTGGAAGGGACCTTAAACATCATCTAGTTCCAACCAGCCCTGCCATGGGCAGGGACACCTCCCACTAGACCAGGCTGCTCAAAGCCTCATCCAGCCTGGCCTTGAACAATTCCAGGGATGGGGCATCCACAACTTCCCTGGGCAACCTGTTCCAGTGCCTCACCACCCTCGTAGTGAAAAATTTCTTCCTGATATCTAATCTAAATCTACCCTCTTCCAGTTTGAAGCCATTACCCCTCGTCCTATCACTACATGCCCTCATAAAAAGTCCCTCTCCAACTTTCTTGTAGGCCCCCTTCAGATACTGGAAAGCTGCTATAAGGTCTCCCCAGAGCTTTCTCTTCTCCAGGCTGAACAACCCCAACTCTCTCAGCCTGTCGTCATAGGAGAGGTGCTCCAGCCTTCCTACCATCTTTGTGGCCCTCCTCTGGACCCATTCCAACAGGTCCATGTCCTTCTTTTGCTGAGGACTCCAAAGCTGCACGCAGTACTCCAGGTGGGGGTCTCACAAGAGCAGAGTAGAGAGGAAGAATCACCTCCCTTGACCTGCCGGCCACACTTCATCTCACCACTAGTATTTGTCAAATATCATCATCTTAGAAAATACAAGTTTGCAGTTCCTCATAACCAGCATCACTTCAGCTGAATAAGTTATTTTTACTTATCACACTTCTAAATGTCATAGATCTCTAACATTCTGACATCACTTAAGTATTTTAAGTGGCTTATCATTCAATGTTTACTAAGATTATCACACAAATTTGGAAGTAAACTGAAGTATAAACTGTTGTCCAGAATAGAGGACAAGTTACTAAAAAAAGCTTCACAGTGTTTAGTGCTATTTCAGAGGCAAATATCCTAACAGAACTGAGAGAAACTACTATGCCCAAGTCAGAACCCATGACTCTTACCGTTATAATAGGAGGGCTAAGAATAATCTTAATGAAAACATAAATAGTATTAACAGGACATTCAGACACCAATAAGGCTTTCTTCTGACTTCAAAACTGTAGGTTCAAATGCCTCTGCGTGTTTATTTCTTCCAGAACAGACCTGGAAATGAATAACCATCTTCTAAAAAGCAGCCAGGCATCTACACAACTACTCTGATTAGACATTTCACATGACAATAGCCTGACAGATGCCATTAGCTAGAAATTTTGCTATTCAACTGGACTTCCAGTACATGTTTTGTTTGCTCCACAGAATTAGCATTATCTTTTCTGTATGAACTCTGAGAAGTAAAGGCCTAAAACAAATCTATCTGCATCTGATACTAAAAAAAAAAAAAAAAAAAAAACAACCAAAATCAACAACAAAAACATGTTCACTTTTCTCCAGAAGTTAGATGCTTGCATGAGAGGGCCCATTCCTAAAACACATAAAAAGCAATCTTTTACCAGACTAAAGAAGTGGAAAAAATTGTTATTTTTCTGAAAAAGGTGACAGAGCAATAATATAATTTCACAGCCTTACTCTCATCACCTATAAGCATTAGAAGCAGAAGGCATAGCTATGTCCTGCACAGGCAGGACACGTTTTGTCAGCTTCATCCATACACTGAACTTTAGTCCAACATTTTAGAACAGTCATTCAAGATTTAGTTCTTAACTCTATATAAAAAGTTTATGGATGACCAGGTTTCAAGATGACAATCATCTGAACAGATGTTCCTACAGTATTCTCTTGACCAAAAAGAACACGAACAGAAAACCAACATTATCATCCACCCCCCCCTCCGCATTGGGAGCTTTGCAGAAGACATTGTATTTGAGGATTTAGAGACCTAGAACAGGCCATATCTGCTCTATTGGGCCTCATACTTAAGTCTTAAGAAGCCTGTATGTTATTAATATAATCTGTAATTTCAAATACATCTTTGGGAAAGGTGAACTGTATGTGGATCAAGGGGTGGAATCCTGACCGGGAGACCACTGCACATTGAGGAGTCAGCGATGAACATAACAGTTAACCTGAGGAAGCACACCCAGCTTGGCCTTCAGGTTGTGTCGCACAAATCCCTTGGCTGCGGGATAAACTCAGTAGCTCATTGTAACAGAGGAGCCTGCAGGCAGCTCCCACTTGGTACTGGAGATTATGCCACCTGTGTGGCCTTGCCTTTAGCTAACAATGCAGCAAGGAGTTCTCATGAGAACATCCTTTATTAATAGAGTTGTTTTCTTGTAAGAAAATTATATAATATCTCAAATGACCAAAAAGAAGGAGCTTCGCTCCACGGACGGAATCTTCACAGCATGCCATGGGAGAAACCTATCTGGGGTCAATCTGATGGTTGCACGATCATGGGTTTCTCACCATCTGAAGGGACATAAGATTTACTCTTCTTATTCTGTCTTGTTTAAACGGCTACTTTATTAAGACATTTGTTGTTGGGCTTTTCTTATTGAGATCCAGAAAGAACCCTGTGTGCACATTCACACACTTCCCCCCCCCCCCCCCCCCCCCCAACAACCACTACCATAAAATACACGCCACCAAAGTCCTCCAAGATACTCTTAATACTACATGATTTGGAGAAAGCTAAGCTTTTATTGGCCAAAATGATCAACATTTTTACTTTTATCCTAAAGGAAATAGTTCTTAAATGGTTTTAGCAAGATAGTTTTTTTATTTGCAGAACTGAGAATCACAACACTAATAAATGGAACAGCAAAGTTTACGTCTCCAGTAACAGATGGAAAAAAAACATCTCATTTTCTTCCACCTCCATAACCCAGCTTAACAGTTCAGCCAAAGCACTTATGATTCATCACAGATGAGGTATGGAATATCTAAAAACAGTTTACTGCAGATAAACCTTATAGCTGTCCTAAAAACACAGTAGCAAAGAGTTTTTAAGTATAGTCAAAAAAATCCTACAAAAATTCCAGATTCTGAACTGCATTATTATAAAAGAACTCTCACCTTCTTTTCCATTAGGTTGCATTATTAGATGAAAAATGAAAAAGATTTATCAAGCCTACAGTAGCTAGAGAGGAATATCATCACATTTTTACAAATAAGGCCACAAAACTACATTTTTTTTTTAATACCCCCCAAAAGTCAGAGTCCCTCCTTTCAGGAGCCATTCATAGGACTTCCTTTTACCTGGGTTTTATAGTGTCTAATAATTCAACGTGAAGGACCAACACAAGCTAGTAAGTTCATTCTCTTCCCCTCCAGTTAACTGTCCCTATAATCACAGAATCACAGTCTTGGCAAAGATAAGATTTCTTTGTAATTTCAGCATATTGGGGAAAAAAAAGTTGCATTCAATTTTTATTTTTTTAAAACTTGAGTCTTGCTTTCATAGAAAACAAGGCTTACGCAATCAAGCTGAAAGCAAGGAAACACATATCTCATGTAGCTTTCTCACACTGTTTCTGTTCATTGCAAGTCAGTGTCAGAAAGGCTGGATGACCATCACTGTCTAGCAAAACAGTGCCAAGAAAAAAAAAGAAGGTATCCTCGTGAGTACATAGCACTGTAGCACTGGAACACAAATCAGACATTGTTTTTGAGAACACATATGCTGACAGTAATACAAAGTTAGATGTTTATCACTAGGACAGAACTGTATTATGCAAAATTCCTGTTTAGAACAGGCTACTGTTAAAGATATCACATTTCTGCAAGTTGTGTTAGGCTCTATAAATCAGTCTTTTTTTCCCTGTTTGAGAGTTTGTACTAGCCTTAATCTGTATATGAACTGTCCTTTTAAAAATCACTTGTAGTTTTATTAGGCCTGCAGCACCTCAGATGCTTTCACAGCTGAATGCTGCTTGCATTTTAAAAAATGTCTTCCATAGTAAAACTCAAACTCATTAAATCATTTCTCTGTCTTTTCTCAGTGTTCCATTCACTTGCAACAATCTGGCTGATAACATGTTACTTCTGTCTGGATCCCATCAATATTTAGTCCAGCCACCTTTTTTCTTAATTTAATATTTTCCAGCTAAAGGAGAATCTGCTTTCCTAA
The DNA here is from genome assembly GCF_964199755.1 of Larus michahellis. Classification (NCBI taxonomy): domain Eukaryota; kingdom Metazoa; phylum Chordata; class Aves; order Charadriiformes; family Laridae; genus Larus; species Larus michahellis. Next base: position 15,602,252 of record NC_133929.1, on the reverse strand, counting down.
AATATCTATTCTGAATAGATACAGCTACAAAAAGCTGGCTTTATATACTGAAGCTACATAACCAAATTAAAAATAAAGCTTTCTTGTACTAGTAAAGTGTTCAAAGTCTTTGTAGGTGATAAGATCAGGTAATATAAATACAAAACTACTAGGATTATCACTGACTTCTTAATTATTCTCCATTTCTCTTAAGACTATTTTAGAGAGTTTGCAAAATAATCAATAGATTTTCTTATGACACTGTTAGAATGTAAGTTCAAATATATGTAAATATAAGTTTGATAAGTTGAGAACAAAGGTAATCGGCACATGTATACACTTATCTATATAAAGCAGCCAAGAACTAAATGCTATAAACTTTATTCAAAAATAATTACATCAGGGTACAAAGATAAGGAGTGTATTCAAAGAAGACTGCCAACTGACTCACTAATAGGAAAAGTGTTAGCATTGAGAAGAAGCATTTAAAACCATCTTTCAACACACAATACGTTCTAAACATTACATCTCCTTTCTTGAATAGTAAATGCTCCTACACCTGGTGACAGCAACCATAATCCATGTTAGGAAAAACAGACTGTAGAAAACCAACATCAAAGTAGTGACTGACCAAGGATTAAAAATAAGTGTAATTGACTGATTACTTATCAAAACTTTCATACATCTCTCTCTAAAAAGTCCAGTACTGTCAAATATTAGAGACCAAGTCTTACACTAGTGAAATGCCAGGACTGATCCCATATGTCAGTTTCTCACCTTTTTATTATAATAAAAAAGTCTTTTAATAAGAAGATATACCCTCCAGCTTACAATATGATCTGAATTATCAGTCTTCATGACTGGAAAAAAGGACTTGCCTCATGTTTTTACACACACATGAAGTTGAATATTATTACATAACAAGACATGCTATATTACCATCAGCAGAACAATTTATTAACTAGCTAACACTGCCACACTATGCAGTGACAGTACATATCAGAGAAACCTGTATTTAGTAATCAAACTTAACTAAAGCTAGAGTCCCACAAGAAAAAAATCCTATGCATCACTGTCAAGATCTTAAGACATTTAAATTTAACTTTTCTATCGAATAAGCTTCTCAAAATGCCATTCCTTCAGTATGTAATTCTTAATATTTCTTTTACAAAAATATGTATTGTCAAGAGTGTAATAAAGTGTTTACTGCTTAGACAACAACACACAAACTTGGTGAAAAAAAAATCCCCTATTTTAATTTACTACAAAAATTTAAACAGGACTCATCTACCCCTAAAGAGAAGTCACATATCACTTTATTTTCGCTAATAACCAAGATTAAGTCTTCTACTTGCAGTTCAAAAAGAAAAGGCTACACTTCAAAACAGTTTTACAATATTCAACCAGTAGCTAGATGTGTTAATAACAGTAGAACAAACTTTGCGCAAAGAACATCAGCTGTTTTTCCTTTTATCGTATGTCACTTTTCTTGCAAATTATTTCAAGATCATAAATTTGACAGTATATTGCAGAAGATCACAGGACTTCAATTAAATAGGTGATCATTGAATCCAATAAAGAATAATTGACAAAGACTAGTGATACTCCTAATATCCAAAGGAAAACATTACTTAATAAATTTTCCAGAAAGTATCTCTTCAACAGGTTGAACAATAGTTAAGATTTACAACAATATTAAATTGCTTAAGCTTAAAATCAGAGTTTCCATTGCAAGGGTACTGCTTCATATTTCCTTACAGACATGGAAATTACCTTTTACAGCATTAAAAGGTTTTCCTCCTCCTCACAAAAGCACACCTCTTTAAGTCCAAGAGGAAAAGAATCTATGCAGCCACATTAGAAGAAAAAAAAGCAGTTACCAGCAAAGAGGTCTTCTCTATCATCATCTGGCATGACTTCTGCTGGCTTTGGACCATTAGAGTTTGTGCTGAGGTCTTCTGCAGGAAGACTTGCTGGCTCTGGAGATGAAGGACTTGACTGTTAAAAAAAAAAAAAAAAAGTGAAATAGCAGAGAACCAGTTGTCACATATCAGTATATAAGTATTGCAATAAACATTCTTTCATTGCAAAGAAAAAAAGCAAGATGTACAGAAAGGAAGCCCAGTCAGCTATTTCCATTTCCTACTCCTAGTGGGATAACAATAAACAAAGGATACAACCTAGTCAGCAGCTCTTTTAATTTCTGTCAGAAAAAAAAAATAATACCAATTTCCTCAAGTTTAATTTACATGAAAAATTGCTACAGAAATATCTAGAATAAGTTTGTTAGCATTCTGAATGTAGTTAGATTATGAAGGTCCTTTTGGAAAGGCTTATATTTAGATTTTGTTTAGTAATTTTTTTCTATGTAGAAAAAAAGCGTCCAAGCACTCCATACCAGTTTTTCAGAGATTAAGTGAACAAGTTAACTCCATTCAAACAATACACAGCTGCTTGCAGCCATAAGAAATTTCAATTTTTAATTTATTTTTATTGTTAACACTATATATGAAATTTATATTTTGTTGGAACAAAATTAGGTGGGTTAACAAAATCTCCTCTTATAAAAAAAATGCTAACACTGAAGCTATTTGGAAGAATTATTAGCAATCTTACAGCTTTTCCACTGCTTATCTTAGCCAAATTATAGGTAAAAAACAGAACAGCATGTCTTCTGTGAAGTGCAAAAAGAAAGAAAAAAAGGGAGAGAGGCAAAAAAAGGAGAGAGGCAGGAACAGAAATTAATCACGCAAAAAGCAAGGGGACAGCTCCAAGATTAAAACAGTTAGGAACCCTCTCAAAGCATCATAACCTTCACAAAAATTGGCTTTGGACCTCACTGTCACCTGCCATGCTCTCCTCTCTAATCAGCAAACATATGATCAGGGTCAAGTCAGCTGCCACTGACATTTAAAAACAACTACTTCATGAATATTATAGGACTACAACACCACTACGACAATGCTCTAATACATAAATTTAATTAGACCCACACCATGACATAATCATTCTTCTCTAGACTAAGGTGCCCTGTACACTTGAACCAATCTAGCTTTAAGCTAGGGAGAAGTTCAAACTCAACCTTCTATGATCTCTTCCTTCCAAATTTGCTAGAAATTCACAAGAGCAGGGTTCTTTCCTAAGCATTCTAGTTGATTAAAAGTCAAAAAGCTCTCTCTTTGTCTTCAAAGTTTCTCTTTAAGCAATGAGGCTTCCCTTTGCTACTTAACTACTTTCTTCCAAATAAACTGACTACAAAAACAAAGCAGCACAACAGAACTGTCAACCAAACCACTCAATACAGTGAAAGTGCATTTCTTCACCAGTTTTTCCTGCTATAGAAGTTTTCAGTAACTATTTTTAACTATTAAGATGAGGACTTTTCATCATTAGACTGTGGTTTAGGCATTAATTCTATCATATCTCTTGTGGATTTAATTCAAGAGCACATCAATAAAGAAATTATGTTTTACTGCAGTTTTTCTGAAAGTACAAAACAAGACTCCAATAATACACACTGTACCACATACAGATGTACAGAAGCCTATTAAAATAGTTCTTGACATCTGCAGGTTCACAAATAACATCATTTGTTATTCCTTCACAGTATTTTTCCACAGATTTTTTTCTGTAGCATTGCACAGATTATCTATAAGAAGAAAATAAATAAACAAAACATTTTAAGCTACATCAGAGAAGGCAAGCATCTTTAAAAAACACATTTAAGTGCCTCTTTACTTACTGACCTTTTTAAGGACAGGCAACAGTCAGAGCAAAACAAAAAAATACACACTGATCCTATGACTGTAAAGGTTAGGGACAGGAAACTTAAGGAAAAGAGGAACACAAACAATTTTATTTTTAAATAGATAACTGTGTACAGGGAGAACAAAGTTTTTCTATAAGAGACTAGCACAGATGAAACATTGCCACAACTTAGAAAAAAGCTCCCACTTTAATGAACACATGAGCATTTTTCAGAACCAAGAAGTATTTACACGTTCAGTTGCAGTGATTTTTCTAGACTCCTGGCATGGAAAGCAAGAGTGGTTTATAGATATATTCACAATATATTTTTAGACTCTTGATTTCTCTGAACAACTGCAGGTGTGATACTTGGAGAAAGACTTTTCCGTGAGGTTTTTTTTGACAGGAGAAAGACTTCATTCAGGGGAACGACTGAGTCCATGCGGGGCTGAGGGGCCCAGAGGGCCCCTGGCGAGGCGACTCTCCCTACCAAAATGCAAAGACCAAGGAGCCGCCGCTCCCAGAGAAGACAGCGGCGAGGGCCGCAGCTCGAGGCCGAGATGAGGGTGGAAAGGGACCCCCGGTAGTCAAGGAGAGCCCGATGGGCGCCGGCACAGTCACGCTCCACCGCAGGGGTCTGAGCAACAGACGGGCCCCGCAGTAATAGACTGCACCAGGGAAGAAGAGAGGGCGGCTACAGGACGGACGGGCTCTCACCTCCAAAGCGGACACAGGGCTAGCAAAGACATTCTTGCCATCCTCCAGCATCCCGAAGTCAACAGACCGTACATCCACTAATAGCGGAAACTCTCCCTTCGCCGCCATCTTCCTCTACAGCCTAGGTCACCAGCCCCAGCCTCCTGCTCTCACGTGACACCCCGATCCCCGCCTCCTCGCGCCACGTGATTGGAAAAGCTAGGAAGGGGGGAAAAAAGGGTAGCGTGCGCGCCTGCTGTTGTGGGCGAGTATCGCCGCGGTTGGAATGTGGGAGGTGTCAGCCTCTCGCGTTGTCGGGGTCGTGTGTGTCTGTCTTCTCCCGCCCGTCCTCTGCAGTTTCTCCTCATAGGGCAAGATGGGAACGGAGAAATAGGGGGAGAGGGTTGTGAATGCGAATGCCCGTGCCCGTTGAAGGCTGCCTGTCCTTGGGCCTGCGGGCTCCGTCACGGGGGGGGGGGGTTGTGCGCCTTCGGAGTAACTTTTGGGCCTTGCCCGGGGTGGGCTCAGTGGAAGCACTGGGGTGGCTGTGTACCTGCCTAGGCCTGGCTGGGATTGACTTGTCTGGTATGAGTAAACCTGTAGATGTAAATTCCCCCATCAATTGGGTTACATCATTAACAGTACATCACTACATGTAACTTGCCTGGCTTTTAGTTTCCCTTCCCTTCCTATGAAAGGAGACAGCTGTAGGTGCACCACATTAGGGCATCTAGATAAGTTGAAAAACTGGATGTTTGCTGGTAGCTGTGATTTGAAATTGTTATTGTGATAAAATAGTTTAATAAAGCTGGTCATTTCTGTTTAAATCCAACAAAGTCTTCCTTCTCATAGAACACAAAGTCTATGTCCCCAAATATTTGTATTTTAGGAATCTCATCCACATATGGCTGTTATTGTCACAAAAATTTTGAAACTGGCCTGTGCCAACCGAGGAGAGAAGCTAGGATGCAAAGTATAGAATTACAAGAGTAATTCTTTTATTCATGCACATGAGGTGTCCCATTCAAATTGGGGCACCCCAAATGCGGTTTTACGCATGGTTCTTATATGTTTCAAACATTCAGGTACAACATGATTTGACCAATCGCTACATAACACACACTGCTGTTTTGCAAAGCAACTATAATTCTATGGCATTATCATCCATCTGCTTCTTTCTTGATCTAAACATCCCTAGAGTCAGTCTTGCTACAGTTCCTTATCTATGATGCCAGATAATGGGAGGGTTTCACAGAGATGTTAGAGGGGCTAGGATGCTGGTGTTATATCTCAGTAATCCAGGGGTGTTATAGTTGAATTTAAAATAAATCGAGTCCAAATTAGATTCAATAAATATTTATTGAGGTAGGAAGGCAAAAGCAGCGCTGGGCGGCCGGGGAGTCGCAGCTCCACCAAAGGCTCGCAAATTCAAGCAAGCTGAGCAGCTCTTTTTATCTTCACGGAGGTCGGTTTCGACATCTTCGGTACGCCCCTCTGTAGCTTCTTGCTTGAGGTAGTTTAGATAAAATGTTGGTCACAGAATCAGCTTAAAACAATACATTCTGATAACATTGTGGTTAAGCTTTTTGTCAAACAGGAGATCCCATGTTGATGTAGCAAGATAACATTGTGGACATGTCTCTTCTGGTTAAACAGGGAGTTCTCAAGACTGCCACAATGGGTTCGTTCCTCTTGCTTAACTTGTTCGATCAGCAAATCACCTTTAGTTACTTATTACAATCCCCCCCTTCTTTTATTTATAAGTGATTTGCTGAACAAACCTAGACAATACCTCACAAGCTGCATCTAATTCAGGATTTTCGTTTGGTATAATTTTCATTTCCAGTTCTGATTGCTTCATCACCATTAGCTGCACTTTTTCTAACCTGCTTTCAACAAAGGTTACAAATTTATTAATGACACAGGGTCCAAAAGTCAGAGCCAATAGCAACATCATGAGGGGTCCCGCCAAAGTAGAAATTAAGGTACTCAGCCATGGTGACTGATTAAACCAAGATTCATTTTCTAAAGTCATGGTAATCAATACCATTAATAGGATACCAGCTTTCATTTCCCCACTGTTTAGTACCTCTCTGCCTTCCTCGTCTACTCCTTTGCAGAGAGCAACGGGATATCAAGATCTTCTCGGCAGCAGCAGATAGTCTTCAGGGGAATTTTGCTGTTATCCTGTCAATAATTTCCAACGTCTAAAGAGTTAGTTATCTCTCAAATCTATTTCCACCTATGTGGTTGTTGTGCCTGTTTCCAGGCGAATCTTATAGCACACTGTCTTAAAACTCTATACCAGTCTGTTTCATATACTTCCCAAAGTTCAGGTACTGACAGTTCCCACCCACAAAATAATTTACGAGTTTCCACTGGATCCTCTGGTCCCCTGGCACGTATCAAATCATTGCGACATTTCATACAGTAGGGTTGTCTCTTAAATGAAACACAGGACCAATCTCTATTACAATTAAGACATCGGCAAACAACCCAACATAAATGTCCGGAAGTAGGGTGTTCTAAGCAGGGTATTCCCCAGAGATCTCCTATTCTGGGTGATTCGGGTATCTCCGTCTCTGTTTCGCAACAAAATGGAAAAACCTGGGGAGTTCCTGTTAGTTTGTATAATCCACCCCCCCCGTTTGGTCCGGTATCCTTTCTTCACTCCAAGGTGCAAAATATACCTTTCATAGAGTATTTCCTGGCGGTATTTGGAACCATCGATATAAACTATCTCTTACTTCCCTTCTGGAGTGGTTCATTTACCGGTCTCGCTTTTCCTTATCTTTACTCGAAGATCTCCTGGTTCCGACGTCACAGTCCACTTCTCTGGGAAGATAGGTCCCTTAATCCTACTAGCGTGAGTCCATCCTTTTTCTGCTGTCCGTACAGCCGTATCTGTGGTAAGTAAAACAACAAAGGGTCCTTCCCAACGGGGTGTTAGGGAGGTTTCTTTCCAGGTTTTGATTAGTACCTGGTCTCCGGGCTGGATTCGGTGTATGGAAATGTCCAAGGGAGGTCTTTGTACTACAAGCCCTTCTTTCTTAGTTCCTGTCTTCTTTTTGTAAGTTCTAAAATATATTCTGTTAAAAGTTTATCCTTGACTTTTGGGTGTTCCACTAATAACCCAAAGTCATAAGGCATTCCATACAACATTTCGAAGGGGGATATACCAGTATCTGTTCTTGGCTGAGTTCTAACGTAAAGCAAAGCCAATGGTAAACATTTAACCCTATTCATTTTTGTTTCCACCATAAGTTTGGTTAGGTGTTTCTTTATCTCCCCATTCATTCTTTCTACTTTCCCAGAACTCTGTGGGTGCCAGGGAGTATGGTATTCCCATTTTGTGCCGAACAATTCAGTTGTCTCTTTAATTACTTTGGATGTGAAATGTGGACCTCGGTCTGAGTCAATTACCACAACAGTCCCATATCTTGGAATAATTTCTTCCAAGAGAATCTTAATAACTGTCTTTGCAGTAGCTCTTACCACTGGAAAGGCTTCTACAAAGTGCGTACCAAGACCAATAAATACTGATATCTCCCCACCTTTGGCAATTCGGTAAAATCCACCTGTATTTTCTCAAAGGGTCTTTTAGCCAATTCACGACCTCCTTGAACCTTTTCCCTAAGTTGTCGTTTATTCACTTTGTGACAGGTTAAACATCCCTCTAAAATCCTTTTAGCTAGACCGTATATTCCGACACAGGCATAGTTTGTCTCAAACTGATCCACTAAAGCTTGAATTCCCCAATGAGTTTTATGGTGTAATTTATTCAGTATTCCCCGAGCTAATCCTTTTGGAAGAATTTCCCTGCCGTCTGGTAGCAGCCATTTATCGCCATCTCTTTTTGCTCCAATTTGTTTTAGCTTATCCAATTCTTGGAGAGTGAAAGTTTTATCTAATTTTAGCCTTCCAGGTTCCTCTCTCAAGGTCTGAACCATTAATAATGCAGCCTGTTTTGCCTCCGCGTCGGCTAGATTGTTTCCTCTTACAGTATGGGTTAGTCCCTTCTGATGTCCTTTTACATGGACTATGGCTATCTTTAGTGGACCTCTTAATGCCCTTAAAACTTCTAAGATTAGCTTTTCATGGACTAATCCTTTTCCCTGGGTGTTAATTAAGCCTCTCTCTTCCCAAATTTTTCCAAAAGTATGTACCACCCCAAAGGTATACTTTGAATCTGTATAAATAGTTCCAACTTTATTTTCTAAGAGCTTTAATGCCCTTAGCATAGCATATAACTCACACGCTTGCGCGGACCAGGCTTTTACTTAATGGTCCTGATTCTTTTATCTTAAAAGTATACCCATCCACAATAGCATAACCTGATTTCCGTTGTCCTTCAACCACTCGTGAGGAGCCGTCCACAAATAATTTTTCTCCTTCGTCTAATTCATCGTCTTCTAAGTCCTCCCTTATTTTAGTCTGCAAATTTATTAGTTGGAGGCAGTCATGTGTCAAATCTTCTTTAGGTTCTCCGTATAAAAATTGGGCAGGATTCTGAATAGAAGTGGCTTCCATTTCTAGTCGAGGGGAGTTAATTAAAATTCCCTCATATTTTAGCAGTCGACTATCTGTAAGCCACTTATCAGCCCGTTGTTGCAATACTCCTCGAATGTTACGGGGGGTGTATGCTTTTAGTTCACCTCCCAAGGTGACTTTTCCAACTTCTTCCACTACTAATGCAGTGGCCACTATTGCTTGCAAGCAGGTGGGCCTCCCGCGGCTTACAGGATCCAGTATTTTAGAATAATATCCTACAGGCTTTCTCTGCCCTGCCCATCCTTGGGTCAGAACCCCATAAGCTGTCCCGTTATCTACATTGATAAAGAGTTGAAAGGGTTTACGGATATTGGGTAAACTGAGGACAGGTGCTTCTACCAGATCTCTTTTTATATTTTCCCAACGATTCTCATCTTCAGGGGACCATTTTACCAACCCGTTTTTAGTTAATTTTTCGTACAAGAATTTTACTTTACTGCTGTAATTTTCTATCCACTGTCGACAATACCCTAATAATCCCAATAACTGTCTTATCTGTCTTTTATTAGTGGGCGCTGTTAGAGACAAAATTCCTTTTACTCTTTCAGGATCTAATTTCTTGTGTCCCTTTATGAGCCAATGCCCCAAATATTTTACCTCTTCTTCAGTAAACTGTAATTTGGACTTAGAAACCTTTAATCCCTTGAGGCCTAAAATGTTCAATAATTTGATGCTCTCATTTCTGACTCCTTCTTGAGTTCTTCCAGCGATCAATAAATCATCCACGTATTGTATTAGAATTAGTCCCTGACTTAATTCATAAGATTCCAGTAACTGTTCCAGAGCTTGTCCAAACAAGTTCGGAGACTCTGTAAATCCCTAGGGCAAAACGGTCCACCGTAACTGTTGTTTTCTATGGGTCTTGGGGTTCTCCCACTCGAAAGCAAAATAGTCCCTACATTTTCCTTCTAAGGGACAAGCACAAAAAGCATCTTTTAAATCTATAACACTATACCATTTATAATCTGGATTTAACTGATTAAGTATAGTGTGCGGGTTAGCCACCACAGGGAACCGGGTAATGGTTCGTTCATTTACGGCTCTCAGATCTTGTACTAAACGATAGGACCCATCCGGCTTCTTTACGGGCAATATGGGAGTATTGTGGGGAGACATACAGGGTTCCAAAAGCCCTTGGGCCAAAAGTCTCTCAATTACTGGCTGCAACCCTTCTCTCCCCTCCCTAGAGATGGGATACTGTTTTATCCTAATTGGCTGGTCTGGGTCTCTTATGGAGACTGTGATCGGTTTGATATTTAATTTTCCCACCGACCCTGGGCTATACCAAGTTTCTGGATTAATCTTGGCTTCATCTTCTGCAGTTAATAAGCATAATCTTACTTTTAATTTCTCTTGCTCTACTTCCAAATTGATTCCTAATTCCACCATCAGGTCTCGTCCCAAGAGGTTATACTCAGCTTCTGGGACCAATAAAAATGTTCCCTCTCCATATTTATTTGGGGCTTCTATTGTTACATTCCTTATCAGGGGCACCTTAAAAGGTTCCCCCTTTGCACCAACTACTTGGAGTTTATCCTTTGATTCAACACATCCAGATGGTAACTTTTGGACTGTTGATCTTTTGGCACCCGAGTCCACAAGGAACTCGAACACTTCGTGCTGAGGACCCAATTTCAATTTTATCAAGGGCTCGGTAACCTTAGGGGTCCCCAGCAAATAGAGCCCCTGACCCCCCTAATCTTCCTTAAAAATCTCATCCTGCATTCTTTTCCGACAATTTCTCTGTAGATGTCCCTTCTTGCGACAATAAAAACATTCTATGTCCTGCGAACTAAATCTTCTTCTTCTCGGTTCTACTGGGCCCTTCCGGGGACTTTCTCCTCTCCTGCCCTGATTTTGTCCTTCCCTTACAGCTGCCATCAGGATTCTGGCTTGTTTCTTCTGATTTTCTTCTTCCCTTCTCACATACACCTTCTGAGCTTCTCGTAATAATTCATCTAACCCCCTTCCCTGCCAGTCTTCTACTTTCTCTAACTTTTTCCTTACATCTGTCCAAGATTTTAGCTACAAATTGAGTTTTCAGCAGGGCTTGACCCACTTGGCTATCGGGGTCTAACCCAGAATATAGCTGTAAACTTTTTCTCAATCTTTCCAGCCATTCGGTGGGGGTTTCATCTTTCTTTTGTTGTTCATTAAAGGCCTTATTAATATTTTGCCCTCTGGGTACAGAATCTCTAATCCCCTGAATTATCATATCCCGGAGATCAATCATGTTATTTCTATGTGCGGGGTCTTGATTGTCCCAATTGGGCCGCTGTAAGGGCCATTTTACATCTCCGGCGGGACCATGCTGATGCCTCTGATCCCAATGCCTCACGCCTGCCGTTCTGATCATTCCTCGTTCTTCGTTTGTGAACAAGATCTTTAAAATAGACTCCATCTCGTCCCAAGTATAAATGTTAGGCCCGAGGAATTGATCAAAACGTTCTGCTACCCCTGATGGGTCCTCTAACAAGTGTCCCATTTCTTTCTTAAATTCCCTCACATCCCCAGAGCTGAGGGGTACAGATACAAATCCAACTCCGGGTTGTGGTCCCCCCATAGCAGTCTCCCTTAAGGGATACAACAAGTTTTCCTCCCTCCTTTTCTCTAGTTTGACTTCTAGTTATTCTTCTATTAGAAGGAGGAGCCTCTTCCCCAGGTTCTGTGGGGGCTGTTGGAGGGAGATCTTGCTCAGGACCTTGCGGAGGGGGGACATAGGGTGGGGGAGACGCTGGAGGTTCGTCTACATCCCACCTTTTCTCTCTATCATTTTTCTTTTCTTTTAATGGAAACAAATTAGCAGCCTGAGCCGTGCCCAGGATTCATAAAAAGGCGTATTCACTCTCCTCCTTATTAAATGGTCGTTTGTTGTTAACATATATGTTTAATTGTTGGCATATCCAATCCTCTAAGGATCCATGAATTGGCCAATATAAATCTTTTCTTATCTGTTTTCTTCCCCATACCTCCATACAATAATAGACCAATTTCTCCTTGGACTTCCCTTTTCGAGAAGGGGAACTATCCCAATATCTAATCATTAGGCCTAACGGGCTATCTTGGGGTATATCGGGGAGCCCACCCCCACCCCGTATCTCCTGCATGGAACCAGAAGTCCTACTTTTCTTCTGTCCCATCTTCCGAAAGTGCCTTCTTTCACTCAAAATTCACTCACTTCCCTCCGTTCGTGGCCCACGCCCTCGCGGACAATGGGAACCGCACTATTAGGAGGTCCACACTCACTTCGTCCGGTGGGCTACTAAGCCCAGTGGACGTCTCAGTCACTCGCACCCGGGTACCCAATCCCCGACCGAACGGAACCGCAATATACTTACTCACTCCCGAGTCTTCGTCCGGATCTTCGTGCACAAAAATTACGGGGAACTGCAGTATCTCCTTTCTCTTTTCTTTTTGCTTTCCTATCTCAGTTCGAAAAATCCAGGTGAGCTAAGTCGGAATCTCCTCCGGGACCATCCGAAGATGGGGCGCCCTCCCAGAGTTGAATTCCGAGTCAGCTGTCTGGATCCGAGTCACGGCACCAAATTTGTTATAGTTGAATTTAAAATAAATCGAGTCCAACTTAGATTCAATAAATATTTATTGAGGTAGGAAGGCAAAAGCAGCGCTGGGCGGCCGGGGAGTCGCAGCTCCACCAAAGGCTCGCAAATTCAAGCAAGCTGAGCAGCTCTTTTTATCTTCACGGAGGTCGGTTTCGACATCTTCGGTACGCCCCTCTGTAGCTTCTTGCTTGAGGTAGTTTAGATAAAATGTTGGTCACAGAATCAGCTTAAAACAATACATTCTGATAACATTGTGGTTAAGCTTTTTGTCAAACAGGAGATCCCATGTTGATGTAGCAAGATAACATTGTGGACATGTCTCTTCTGGTTAAACAGGGAGTTCTCAAGACTGCCACAATGGGTTCGTTCCTCTTGCTTAACTTGTTCGATCAGCAAATCACCTTTAGTTACTTATTACAAGGGGTATCCTTTATTCTTTAGGGTGGGGGCTGTCCTTCTACTTGCAATGAGCTGGGGTCCTTTAGTCATGCTTACTTAAGCTTGACTGTGCAGTATACAATGTAAACTATATATGTCTCTCTTAAGAAAGTTCATACAATTCCATACTATAAAGACTAATTGGTTCAATAGTTAGGGAATAAGATTTTCCTAACGTTATCCTGACTAATCTCATTTCTTTCAACAGAACTAAAATAGATGAAGCGCAGCTGCTTAGCTGGTTTAAGATAAGATCTTTCTCAGGGAGTGAGGATTAGAAGTATTATGTCCTTTTCTTGCACGCCAGTCATTCATTTAACCAAGTGCAGTAGGATTCACAATCACTAAAGCAGCATTTCTCATGTAAATAAAGTATTTGCAGTCCATCTCCCTATATTACTATTTCTAAATTGCTTTTCTTTTTCTCCCCATGACTTAGCTCACAAATTCTTAAATTCTTCCAAAAAGTCAGATGTCAATAGTGTCTAGATAGTAAGCATTAGCTAATATACCTATACTTCATTTGAACTGTTATTGTTTTCTGTTATATTGAAGACAAGTTTTTAAAAGTATCTTTTGAGTTTCAATGTGGTCAAAGTATGGTATTCATCCACTCATCACTTTGTGAGGACTTTGTTAATATTTGCTGTATTAAAGTTAATTTCTAAACTTTGTCCAATGGAGAATAGGAAGAATGAGTCTTGTTCTACAGACTGCAAGCTCTTTGGGGCAAAGGCTGCATCTCTCCAGCATTTCTGAAGTGCCTAATTGTTCTGGTTTAACCCCAGCCAGAACTAGGACCATGCAGCCGTTCACTCACTCCCCACCCACCTCCAGTAGGGTAGAGAGAAGAGGGAGAAAAAGGAAAAAAAACCTCCCAGGTTGAGATAAAGACAGTTTAATAGAACAGTAATGGAAGAGAAAATAATAATAATGGTGAAAGAATATACAAAAAGAGTGATGCAATACAATTGCTCACCACCCGATGATCGATTGCCCAGTCCGTCCTGAGCAGTGATCGCGGATTTCGGTCCCCTGGCAAACCCTCATTTATATACCAAGCATGACACCTATGGTATGGAATATTCCTTTGGCCAGCTTGTCCTATTTATGGTCCCTCTCAGCTTCTATGGGAAGCTGAAAAAAGTCCTTGACTTAATATAAGAATTATTTAGCAACAACTAAACCAATATGTGTTATCAACGTTATTCTCATACTAAATCCAAAACACAGCAGCTAGTAGGAAGAAAAATTAACTCTGTCCTAGCTGAAACCACGTCCTGGTTTGAGGTGAAACAGAACCAATTTTCTTTTCAGTAATTTTACTTTTCAGTTAAGCCTCTTCTAACTCTCTGAAATTAACAGCATATTTTTCAATGTCAGCTTCTAGCAGAGAAAAGGCCTGATGTTTATAGTTAATACTAAGGAACGGTATGCAGAGAGGCTCCTGCTTATACTTATTGCTATAACAGCCAAGGTCAGCTAACTTTATTATATTCCCTGCGAACTCCAACAGTGCATGATCGCTGCAGCCCAGGCTGCCTCCAATCTTGACGTCACCAATTAGCTCACTTCCATTGGTGACCATCAGGTCCAATATTGCATCCCCTCTGGTGGGGCTGTCTATTACCTGGCTTAAGAAGTTATCTTCAACGCACTCCAAGAGTCTCCTGGATTGCCTACAGCTTGCTGTCCTACTTTTCCAGCAGATGTCAGGATGATTCCCTTTGTTGCCTCGGTCTCTTATACTTACTCATAGGCTTTCAACCTGCTCATGGCTATTCTTCAGAGACAGCTCTTCATACTCCATCCATTTCTTGATGTAGAGGGCAACGCCTCTGCCCCTCCCTTCCTCACCTCTCCCTTCTGAACAGCCCGTAGACATCGATAGCCACACTCCAGTCATGGGATTCGTCCCACCAGGTTTCAGTAATGGCAACTAGGTCGTAGCTTTCTAGCAGCATGGTGGCTTCCAGCTCCTCCTGTCTGTTGCCCATGCTGCATGCATTGGTGTAGAGGCACTTCAGCTGGGCTGTTGGCTGTGTCACCTTCTTAGAGGAACACCCCTTAATTCCTTTGGGGTATTTCACTGGTGTTTCCCTCTTGGCTCCTATTACCTCAGGAGCCCCTGGCACCGCTCTGTAAGACTTCAAGCGTGTTGCAGTGTAGCCAGCATGTCTCAGAGCAACAATCTGAGGGTCCTCACTAGCACCCTGTCCCTCTAACCTTGGCGTGTCATCCACACCTTGTCATGGGCAAGCCTGATATTATCCCCCTCCCTCTTCAATCCTAGTTTAAAGCTCTAGTGAGCCCCATTAGCTTGTGAGCAAAGACTCTTACCCCTTTCAGAAAGGAGAACCCCATCTGACACCAGCAAGCCTGGTGCCGTGTAGACCATCCCATTATTGAAAAACCCAAAATTGTGTGGTGACACCAGCCATGGAGCCACATATTAATAGACTGGGCTTGTCTGTTTCTTCCAATGTCGCTGCCCACAACTGGAAGGAGAGAGGAAAAAATAGCCTGTGCTCCAGGTTTCCTTTCCAACCATCCCAAGGCCCTGAAGTCTGTTTTGATCCCCCTTGGACTATGTGTTGTGGCTTCATCACCACTGTCGTGGTTTGGCCGGATTGGCCAATCAGAATGGCAGATGGCCCTCCCCCCCATCTCTCCTTAGAGAGGAGAGGAAGAGATAAGGAGATTTACAAGTTTAGAAAAAGAACTAATCTACTTTGCTTTGGTCTTTACTGCTCGGGCCAGCCCTCAGGAGTCCCAGGCATTGGGGGAATTAATGGGGAAAGAAGACGTCTTCCCCTTGGTTGAGGAGCATCAAGTGAGAGATCAATTAAGTCAACTGGATATCCACAAGTCCATGGGTCCTGATGGGATGCACACACGAGTGCTGAGGGAGCTGGCAGAAGTCATTGCTGGGCCATCCTCCATCATCTTTGAAAGGTCCTGGAGAGCAGGGGAGGTGCCTGAGGACTGGAGGAAAGCCAATGTCACTCCAGTCTTCAAAAAGGGCAAGAAGGAGGACCCGGGGAACTACAGGCCGGTCAGCCTCACCTCCATCCCTGGAAAGATGATGGAACAGCTCGTTCTGGGAGTCATCTCAAAGCATGTGGAGGAAAAGAAAGCTATTAGAAGTACTCAACATGGATTCACCAAGGGGAAATCATGTCTGACTAATCTGATAGCCTTCTATGATGGCATGACTGGATGGATAGATGAGGGGAGGGCGGTGGATGTGGTCTACCTTGACTTCAGCAAGTCTTTTGACACAGTCTCCCACAGCATCCTCATAGGGAAGCTTGGGAAGAGTGGGCTAGATGAATGGACAGTGGGGTGGATAGATAACTGGTTGAAAGACAGAGCTCAGAGGGTCGTGATTAGGGGCACAGAGTCTAGTTGGAGGTCAGTGACGAGTGGTGTTCCCCAGGGGTCAGTACTGGGCCCAGTCCTCTTCAATATATTCATCAATGACCTGGATGAGGGGATAGAGTGAACCCTCAGCAAGTTTGCTGATGACACAAAGCTGGGAGGGGTGGCTGACACACCGGAAGGCTGTGCCTCCATACAGAGAGACCTGGACAGGTTGGAGAGCTGGGCAGAGAGGAATCTTATGAAATTCAATAAGGGCAAGTGTAGGGTGCTGCACCTGGGGAGGAATAACCCCATGCACCAGTACAGGTTGGGGGCTGACCTGCTGGAGAGCAGCCCTGTGGAAAGAGACCTGGGAGTCCTGGTGGACAACAGGATGACCATGAGGCAGCAATGTGCCCTCGTGGCCAAGAAGGCCAAGGGCATCCTGGGGTGCAATAATAAGAGTGTGGCCAGCAGGTCGAGGGAGGTCATCCTCCCCCTCTACTCTGCCTTGGTGAGGCCCCACCTGGAGTACTGTATCCAGTTCTGGGCTCCCCAGTTCAAGAAGGACAGGGAACTGCTGGAGAGGGTGCAGCAAAGGGCTACCAAGATGATTAGGGGACTGGAACACCTCTCTTATGAAGAAAGGCTGAGGGACTTGGGTCTTTTCAGTCTGGAGAAAAGACTGCTGAGGGGGGACCTTATCACCACTTATAAATACTTAAAGGGTGGGTGTCAGGAGGATGGGGCCAGGCTCTTTTCAGTGGTGCCCGGGGACAGCACGAGAGGTAATGGGCACAAACTTGAGCATAGGAAGTTCCACCTAAACATGAGGAGGAACTTCTTTACTTTGAGGGTGGCAGAGCACTGGACCAGGCTGCCCAGAGAGGTGGTGGAGTCTCCATCTCTGGAGACATTCAAAACCCGCCTGGACGCATTCCTGTGTCACCTGCTCTAGGTGACCCTGCTCTGGCAGTGGGGTTGGACTAGATGATCTCCAGAGGTCCCTTCCAACCCTATGATTCTATGATTCTGTGTCCACAGGTAGCTTGTCCATCCTGAAGAGTTTGCTGGACACCACTTGATGAACCTAGCTCAGGTTTCATCACCATTATGTTATCCTGAAAAACACTTACAGAACACTATTACTATTACGTAACAATTAACATCATACAGCTCAGAATGGGTATTCTCACCAAGGGTTACATTTCCTTCAGGTACACATTGAATTTCTCCATTCTCCAGCATCACCCACCAAGTACATCCAGGTCCCTGAGCAAAAACACTCCCACGAATGGGTTTGCCTTTGCCTGAAGTGGGAAAAACCCAAACAGTTTTCCCCAACATATTCCTTTCATGCACCACAGGGACCTTATCCCCTTCTACATTATGTAAAAGGTCTGACTGAGCAGGACCAGCTCGACTGATGGATCCCCTGGTGTTAACTAACCAGGTAGCTTGTGCTCAACGCTTGTCCCAATATTTAAAGGTTCCACCCCTTTAACAGGTTCTTTTAAAGACATTCCAACGTACAAACAAGAGCTCACACGAAAACAAAAAAAGTTAACTCAGCTTTATTGTGAAGCCTTGCTAAGCAGTTCCCAAAGTTCCCAAATGTTACTTAGGAGAGCCTTACCCACCCAAAGATTGTAGTAGCACTGCTGAGCAGCAGGATAACGAGGATCCACATTGGTACAGTACGGTAGAGGGAGGTAGGCACAGCGCCTTCAGGGTGTCCCCTGTATCTTCAAAGTGCAGTCATGTCTCTCCCCGCCCCGAGACAGCCTCCTTATATCCTGCACCGGATTGAGTGGAAAAGTAAAGACTAAAGTTGCTGCACGTGTGGCCAGCGCATGCAGCGAGCCCCACCAGACTCGTGATCCAGCTTTGCTAACAGCAGGTTTCTGATACACGACCACATTGTTGCACTCCCTTCTTGTTGTTTTCTTCTTTGAAGGTCAGGTTCTCATGGATACGCACATATTTTTGCAACAACAGTGCTGAGTTCCCTTTTTTCTCGGCACGTATACTGGGTTTGATTCGTCTAGTAATTTTCCGTTGTGTCCCACTCGGATCATCCTCTATTATCCCTTACACAACCCCCCATTGATTTCAGGGTGGTTTTCAATAGTCCGTTGTATCATTCAATTTTCCTACACACCGGTGCATGATATGATATATCCACTCAATACCATGTTCTTTTGCCCAAGTACTTATAAGACTGTTTTTGAAATGAGTCACATTGTCTGACTCAATTCTTCCTGGAGTATCATGTCGCCACAAGACTTGCCTTTCAAGGCCCAGGATGGTATTCTGGGCAGTAGCATGGGGTACGGCATAGGTTTCCAACCATCCGGTGCTTGCTTCCACTATTGTAAGCACGTAACGCTTACCCTGACGTGTTTGAGGGAGTGTGATATAGTCAATTTGCCAAGCCTCTCCATACTAATATTTCAGCCATCGTCCCCTGTACCACAAAGCTTTTAACCTTTTAGCTTGTTTGATTTCGGCACATGTTTCACACTCGTGGATAACCTGCGCAATAGCGTCCATGGTTAAATCCATCCCTCGGTCATGGGCCCATTTATATGTTGCATCCCTTCCTTGATGACCTGAAGTGTCATGGGCCCACCGAGCTAAAAACAGTTCACCTTTATGTTCCCAGTCCAAATCTGTCTGGAAAATCTTAGCAGCCTTATCTACTTCCTGATTGCTTTGACATTCTTCAGTGGCCTGACTCATGGGTATACGGGCATCTACATGGTGGACCTTTACGACTAGTTTCCCTAGCCACTCAGCAACATCTTGCCACAATTCAGCAGCCCAGATGGATTTCCCTCTGTGCTGCCAGTTGCTCTGCTTCCACTGCTTTAACCATCACCACAGAGCATTTGCCACCATCCATGAGTCAGTACAGAGATAGAGCATTGGCCACTTTTCTCATTCAGCAATGTCTAGGGCCAGCTGGATGGCTTTTACCTCTGCAAATTGACTCGATTCACCTTCTCCTTCAGCAGCTTCTGCGACTCATCATGTAGGACTCCATACAGCAGCTTTCCACTTTCTATGTTTCTCTACAATATGACAAGACCCATCAGTGAACAGAGCATACCATTTCTCATTATCTGGGAGTTCATTATATGGTGGGGCCTCCTCAGCACGTGTTATCACCTCCTCAGGTGGCACTGTGAAGTCTTTGCCTTCAGGCCAGTTTGTGATAATTTCTATGATTCCTGGACGTTTGGGGTTTCCTATTCAAGCTCACTGTGTGATTAAGGCAACCCACTTACTCCAGGTAGCATCGGTGGCATGATGAGTAGAAGGAACTTCACCCTTGAACATCCAGCCCAGCACTGGTAATCAGGGTGCTAAGAGCAGCTGTGCTACAGTACCAATTACCTCTGAAGCAGCTTTAACTCCTTCATAGGCTGCCAAGATTTCTTTCTCAGTTGGAGTATAGTTGGCTTCAGATCCTCTGTATCCCCGACTCCAGAATCCCAGAGGCTGACCTCGAGTCTCCCCTGGTGTTTTCTGCCAGAGGCTCCAGGTAGAGCCATTGTCCCCAGCTGTAGTGTAGAGCACATTTTTAATGTCCTGTCCTGTTCAGACTGGTCCAAGTGCCACTGCATGCACAATCTCTTGTTTAATTTGCTCAAAGGCCTGTCGTTGCTCAGGACCTCACGTAAACTCATTTTTCTTTCGAGTCACTTCATAGAGAGGGCTCACAATCTGACTATAACCTGGAATATGCAGTCTCCAGAAACCCACAACCCCTAAGAAGGCTTGTGTTTCCTCTTTGTTAGTAGGTGGGGACATAGCTGTTATTTTGTTAATCACATCCATTGGGATCTGGCAATGCCCATCTTGACATCCCCAAGAACTGGATGTCTCCTGCAGGCCCCTTGACCTTACCTCTTTTTACAGCAATATCTGCTTTGAAAAGAGTCTTGATTATTTTCTTACCTTTCTTGAAAACTTCTTCTGCTGTGTTTCCCCACACGATGATGTCATCAATGTATTGCAGATGTTCTGGAGCTCCACCCTTCTCCAGTGCAGTCTGGATCAGTCCATGGCAAATAGTAGGGCTGAGTTTCCACCCCTGGGGCAGTTGATTCCAGGTGTACTGGATGCCCCTCCAGGTGAAAGCAAACTGTGGCCTGCATCTGCTGCTAAAGGAATAGAGAAAAAGGCATTAGCAATGTCAATTGTAGCATACCATTTGGCTGCCTTTGACTCCAGTTCATACTGCAGTTCTAGCATGTCTGGCACAGCAGGACTCAGTGGTGGTGTGACTTCGTTCAGGCCACGATAGTCTACTGTTAATCTCCAGTCTCCGTCAGACTTTTGCACTGGCCATCTAGGGCTGTTAAAGGGTGAGTGAGTCTTGCTGATCACTCCTTGGGTCTCTAGCTGATGAATCAGGTTCTGGATGGGAATCAGGGAGTCTTAGTTAGTGCAATACTGTCATCGATGCACCATGGCAGTAGCAATTGGCACCTGCTGTTCTTCAACCTTCAGCAGTCCCACCACAGAAGGGTCATCTGAAAGGCCAGGTAAGGTAGACAGCTGTGTAATGTCCTCAGTCTCTACAGGTGCTATACCAAAAGCCCACCAATACCCTTTTGGGTCTTTGAAATACCTTCTTTTGAGGAAGCCTATGCCAAGGATGTACGGAGCATCTGGGCCAGTCACAATTGGGTGCTTTTCCCATTTATTCCCAGTTAGGCTCACTTTGGCCTCCAGTACAGTCAGTTCTTGAGACCCACCTGTCACTCCAGAAATAGTCACAGATTCTGTCCCTTTATGATTTGATGGCAATAGGGTGCACTGTGCAACAGTGCCCACAAGGGCTGTACGTTTTTGTGGCTCTAATGTGCCAGGCCATCGAATCCACACAGTCCAATAAACTCTGTTGTCCCTCTCCTCCTCCTGGATGGAGGCAGGGCACCTCTAATGTCTATAATTAGTAGATGAGTTTCTATCTGGACCGGAGAATCGCCCCCTGCGGACTGGAGCAGCAGTCCTCCTGGAATAATTTGTTCTTCTATCTGTGTTACCTTGCAACTCATTTAGTCGTGTCTGTAGGGCCGAGGTAGGTCTTTTATCCCACTTACTCGTGTCCTCTCCATAGTCACAGAGGCAAAACCACAGGATATTTCATAGTGTGTTCTGTTTCCTCTGAGTCGGTCTCATAGGAGGGGGTCTTCTCCTAATGGCTGCAACACGGGTCTGTGCAGGGGAAGAATAAGATCTCTCCTCCATCCTAGATAGTTTATCAAACAGTTTATCAAACAGTTTCTCAGTTTTCTCAATCATTTTCTCAGTTTTATCAGTTAATTTTTCCACAGCTGCTACAGTGAGGGGATGAGAGACACTGTCTTCATACTGTCGCATTCTGCCAGCCAGTTCATTTACAGTTAGTGAATCATCATTACATCCTCCCCAAATCAGCATTGACAAGGTATGGGAATTCATTGGTGGTGCACTCTGTACAAACTTTCGCAACATAGGTCGTCTACATGGCATTTCATCAGGATCTACATTCACTTCCCAGGCACCATAAATCACCTCTTTCACAGCCATTTCTCTCAGGTACTTAATACTTTTCTCTATGCTGGTCCATTTACTCGGGCGGCATTCAATATCATCCTTAAAAGGATATCTGCCCTTTACAGCTGATACGAGTCGCCTCCAGAGACTGAGAGTCTGTGACTTTTTCCCAAGAGCTTTATCTATACCGCCCTCTCTGGCCAGATTTCCCAACTGCCTAGCTTCGCTACCATCTAACTCCATGCTATCAGCCCCATTATTCCAGCATCGGAGCAACCAGGAGACAAGTGTCTCACCATCATTACAGGTAAATCCTTTCTCCTATTTTGCAGATCCTTCATAGAGAAGGATTTAATGATCACCTCTGTATCTGATTCCTCCTCCTGGGCTGACACAGGAGCCTCTCCCCTATCGTCTTTAGAAGAACTCTTTCCTCGATCTTCATCAGAAGAGTCCTCCCCCCTGCTATCTGGCCTTACTTGGTCTTTGTCACAATGGACAGAGGAACTTACTGACCTCCTCTTTTTCCTTCTGGTCACCGGGGCAACTTGTACTTGTGCCGATGGAGTTCGAGTAGTGGCAGTGCATATCGTATAACACCTACTCCTGCACCAAGATTTAAAGGAAAACCACCCCTGCAACCCATGCAGGAAAATCGACACCAAAAGCATGGGTTTAGGAAAGAAACTGTCATTCATGATATCCAAAGGAGATCCCTCTCCTGGCTCTGATGGTGACAATTTGGCATAAGAAGTAAAGGGTGAAGTAAACATGTGCATGGTAAAATTCAAAGTATAATTAGTGTAAGTAGTAACAGAATCCATTACGTAATGCCCAAGGTATGCAGGTAAAGAAGCTATACATTCAATCACAGCCTGGATCAGAATTAAACACAGCAGCAAAATAGCACGTTTGAACCACCGCATACAGACACAAAGAGCAAGCAAGCAATACAACACATAAGGCAAGCTAAGCATTGTCGTATCAATTAACTTTAAAGAAATCCTTACAAAGAGTTGATACAATAATCTGTTTAACAACAGCATGATGTGAGCTGTCTGTTTCAATCTCTGAGCAAGCTGGAATTCAAACTATTCAGACCATCTATCAGAACCCTGGTAGTGCCACAGTCAGGCCCCATGTTGGGCGCCAATAAATCTGTCGTGGTTTTGTCCAGATTGGCCAATCAGAATGACAGATGGCCCTCCACCCCATCTCTCCTCAGAGAGGAGAGGAAGAGATAAGGAGATTTACGAGTTTAGAAAAAGAACTAATCTACTTTAATGAAAATAATAATAAATAAGAAAATAGTAAATAATAATAGAATAATAAAAATTAAAGGAAAAAAAGTATACAATATATACAAAACCGCATCCACCTCCCAGGATGACGATCGAGTCACCAGCAGACACAGGGAAAGTCCCAGACTGGAGTCAGCGATGGACAGGAGCTGAATTCCGGATCTGGAGTCAGGAATGCTCAGATCAGGATCAAAGGCAGACGAACAGGCAGGGTCCTCCTCAGACGTCGGCCATTGAAGAAAAAAAAACGAGCCAGAGCCCCCCCTTGCCCCTTTGATCCCTCAGCTTTTATACTGAGCGTGATGCAGATGGGATGGAATACCCTGTTGGTCAGTTTTGGGTTACCTGTCCCATCTGCTCCTCCCTGCAGGTGGGACCCCTCTACGCTTCTCCGCTTCCAACCCTCTAACAGGGCAAAACAGCGAAGTTAGCTGACCTTGGTTGTTATAGCAATAAGTCTAAGCAAGAGCCTCTGTGCATACCATTCCTTGGTATAATCAGGTCTTATTACTCTGAGAGTGAACAGTGTCTGAACAATGTGCTGTTAATTTCTGAGTTTAGTCAGTTAGAAGAGGCCCAGATAAAAAGTGAAATTACAAAACAGAAAATTCGTTCTGTTTTACCTGAAACCAGAACAGTTAGAACTTCCAATGTCATAAATCTCTTTTATTTGAAAAGTTCTTTGTTATTTGCAGGGGACAGGACATGCCGGACATGCTAGAACTGCAGTACGAACTGGAGTCCAAGGCAGCCAAGTGGTATGCCACAGTTGATATAGCTAATGCATTCTTCTCAATCCCTTTGGCAGCAGAGTGCAGGCCACAGTTTGCTTTCACTTGGAGGGGCGTCCAGTACACCTGGAATCGACTGCCCCAGGGGTGGAAACACAGCCCCACCATTTGCCATGGACTGATCCAGACTGCACTGGAACAGGGTGAAGCTCCAGAACATCTGCAATACATTGATGACATCATTGTATGGGGAAACACAGCAGAAGAAGTTTTTGAGAAAGGGAGTAAAATAGTCCGAATCCTTCTGAAAGCTGGTTTTGCCATAAAACAAAGCAAGGTCAAGGGACCTTTGCAGGAGATCCGGTTTTTAGGAATAAAATGGCAAGATGGACGCCATCAGATCCCAATGGATGTGATCAACAAAATAGCAGCTATGTCTCCACCAACTAGTAAAAAGGAAACACAAGCTTTCTTAGGCATTGTGGGTTTTTGGAGGATGCATATCCCAGATTACAGTCTAATTGTGAGCCCTCTGTATCAAGAAACCCGGAAGAAGAATGATTTTAAATGGGGTCCTGAGCAACGACAAGCATTTGAACAAATCAAACAGGAAATAGTCCATGCAGTGGCCCTGGGGCCAGTCCGGGCAGGACAAGATGTTAAAAATGTGCTCTACACTGCAGCCGGGGAGAATGGCCCTACCTGGAGCTTCTGGCAGAAAGCACCAGGGGAGAATCGAGGTCAACCCCCCTAGGGTCCTGAGTCAGGGATACAGAGGATCCAAAGCCCGCTACACTCCAACAGAAAAAGAGATATTGGCAGCATATGAAGGGGTTCAAGCTGCTTCGGAAGTGGTTGGTACAGAAGCACAGCTCCTCTTAGCACCTCGACTGCCGGTGCTGGGCTGGATGTTCAAAGAAAGGGTCATAGAATCATAGAATCATAGAATTGCTGAGGTTGGAAGGGACCTTTAAGATCATCGAGTCCAACCATCAACCTAACTCTGACAAAAAACATCACTAAACCATATCTCTAAGCACTATGTCTACCCATCCTTTAAATACCTCCAGGGATGGTGAATCCACCACCTCCATGGGGCAGCCTATTCCAATGTTTAATAACCCTTTCAGTGAAAAAATGTTTCCTAATATCCAATCTAAACCTCCCCTGACATAACTTGAACCCGTTTCCCCTCGTCCTATCACTTGTCACCAGAGAGAAGAGGTCAGCCCCCATCTCTCTACAACCTCCTTTCAGGTAGTTGTAGAGGGTGATAAGGTCTCCCCTCAGCCTCCTCTTCTCCAAGCTAAACAACCCCAGCTCCCTCAGTCGTTCTTCATAAGGTTTGTCCTCCAGACCCCTCACCAGCTTTGTAGCCCTTCTCTGGACACGCTCCAACACCTCAATGTCCCTCTTGTAGCGAGGGACCCAAAACTGAACGCAGTACTCGAGGTGGGGCCTCACCAGTGCCGAGTACAGGGGGATGATCACTTCCCTAGTCCTACTCACCACACTGTTCCTGATACAGGCTAGGATGCTGTTGGCCTTCTTGGCCACCTGGGCACACCGCTGGCTCATGTTAAGCTGGCCGTCCACCAACACCCCCAGGTCCTTTTCTGCTGGGCAGCTCTCCAGCCACTCTGCCCCAATCCTGTAGCGCTGCATGGGGTTGTTGTGACCCAAGGGCAGGACCAGGCACTTGGCCTTGTTGAACCTCATACCATTGGTCTCAGCCCATTGGTCCAGCCTGTCCAGATCCCTCTGCAGAGCCAACCTACCCTCAAGCAGATCAACACGCCCGCCCAGCTTAGTGTCATCTGCGAACTTACTGAGGGTGCATTCGATCCCTTCATCCAGATCATTGATAAAGATATTAAAGAGAACCGGCCCCAGCACCGAGCCCTGGGGGACACCACTTGTGACCGGACACCAACTGGATTTAACTCCATTTACCACCACTCTCTGGGCACGGCCATCCAGCCAGTTTTTTACCCAGCGAAGAGTACACCTGTCCAGGCCGTGAGCAGCCAGTTTCTCCAGGAGAATGCTGTGGGAAACGGTGTCAAAAGCTTTGCAAAAATCCAAGTAGATAACATCCACAGCTTTTCCCTCATCCACTAAGTGGGTCACCTTATCATAGAAGGATATTAGGTTTGATAGGCATGACCTGCCCTTCACAAACCCATGCTGACTGGGCCTGATCACCCTGTTCTCCTGCATGTGCCGTGTAATGGCACTGAGGAGGACCTGTTCCATGACCTTCCCAGGCACCAAGGTCAGACTGACTGGCCTGTAGTTCCCCGGATCCTCCTTCTGGCCCTTCTTGTGGATGGGTGTCACATTTGCTAACCTCCAGTCAGCTGGGACCTCCCCGGTTATCCAGGACTGCTCATAAATGATGCAAAGTGGCCTGGCGAGCACTTCCGCCAGCTCTTTCAATACCCTTGGGTGGATCCCATCCGGCCCCATAGATTTGTGCACCTCCAGGTGCTGAAGCAGGGCCCTTACCGTTTCCCTTTGGATTACGGGGGCTTCATTCTGCTCCCCATCCCTGTCTTCTAGCTCAGGGGTCTGGGTACTCAGGGAACAACTGGTCCTACTGCTGAAGACTGAGGCAAAGACTTCATTAAGTACCTCAGCCTTTTCCTCATCCTTGGTCACTATGTTGCCGGCCCCATCTACTAGAGGACAGAGATTATCCTTAGTCCTCTTTTTATTGCTAATATATTTATAGAAACTTTTTTTGTTGTCCTTGACAACAGAAGCCAGGTTTAGTTCTAGCTGGGCTTTGGCCCTCCTGATTTTTTCCCTACATAGCCTCACTACCTCTTTGTAGTCCTCTTGAGTGGCCTGCCCTTCCTTCCACCCTTCCTTTCCCCACCACACATCATGCAACTGATGCTACATGGAGTAAGTGGATTGCACTGATCACACAGCAAACTCGAATGGGAAACCCCAGTCGCCCAGGAATTCTGGAAGTGATCATGGACTGGCCAGAAGGCAAGAATCTCGGAATGTCACCAGAGGAGGAGGTGACATGTGCAGAAGAAGCCCCACCGTATAATAAACTGCCAGAAAATGAGAAGAAATATGCCCTGTTCACTGATGGGTCCTGCCGGATTGTGGGAAAGCATCGAAAGTGGAAGGCTGCTGTGTGGAGTCCTACACGACGGGTTGCAGAAGCCAGTGAAGGACAAGGTGAATCGAGCCAGTTTGCAGAGGTGAAAGCCATTCAGCTGGCTTTGGACATTGCTGAGTGAGAAAAATGGCCAGTACTTTATCTCTACACTGACTCATGGATGGTGGCAAATGCTCTGTGGGGGTGGCTACAGCAGTGGAAGCAGGGCAACTGGCAACGCAGAGGCAAACCCATCTGGGCTGCTGAACTGTGGCAAGATATTCCTGCCTGGATAGATTCTGGTTGTGAAAGTACGCCACGTAGATGCCCATGTACCGAAGAATAGGGCCACGGAGGAACATCAGAACAACCAGCAAGTGGATCGGGCCGCTAGGATTGAAGTGGCTCAGGTGGATCTGGACTGGCAACACAGGGGTGAACTATTCATCGCTCGGTGGGTCCATGACTCCTCAGGCCATCAAGGGAGAGATGCGACATATAGATGGGCTCGTGACCGAGGGGTGGACTTGACCGTGGACACTATTGCAGAGGTCATCCATGAATGTGAGACATGTGCTGCAATCATGCAAGCCAAGCGGTTAAAGCCTCTTTGGTATGGAGGACGATGGCTGAAATATAAATATGGGGAGATATCACACTCCCACAAGCCCGTCAAGGTAATTGCCCTGTGCTCACAATGGTGGAAGCAACCATGGATGGCTGGAAACATACCATGTGCCCCATGCCACTGCCCGGAACACTGTCCTGGGCCTTGAAAAGCAAGTCCTGTGGCGACATGGTACCCCAGAGAGAATTGAATCTGACAACAGGACTCATTTCCGAAACAGCCTCATAGACACCTGGGCCAAAGAGCATGGCACTGAGTGGTTATATCACATCCCCTATCATGCACCAGCCTCTGGGAAGATAGAACGATACAATGGACTGTTAAAAACTACACTGAAAGTAATGGGTGGTGGGATCTTCAAACTTTGGTATATACATTTAGCAAAGGCCACCTGTTCAGTTAACACCAGGGGATCTACCAATTGAGCTAGCCCTGCCCAATCAAAACTTCCACATACTGTAGAAGGGGATGAAGTCACTGTAGTGCACATGAAGAATATGTTAGTGAAGACAGTCTGGGTTAGTCCTGCTTCAGGGAAAGGCCAACTCATCCGTGGGATTGCTTTTGCTCATGGACCTCATGACAGTCAGGTGAAGAAGTCCACGGTGACTGGAAAAAGGGAACCATCGCACCCATTTTTAAAAAGGGTGGAAAGGAGGACCCCAGGAACTACCATCCTGTCAGCCTCACCTCTGTGCCTGGGAAGATCGTGGAACAGATCCTCCTAGAAGCTATGCTAAGGCACATGGAGGACAGGAAGGTGATTCGAGACAGCCAGCATGGCTTCACTAAGGACAAGTCCTGCCTGACCAACCTGGTGGCTTTCTACAGTGGAGTGACTGCATCGGTGGACAAGGGAAGAGCAACGGATATCATCTATCTGGACTTCTGCAAGGCCTTTGACATGGTCCCCCACAACATCCTTCTCTCTAAGTTGGAGAGATATGGATTTGATGTGTGGACTGTTCAGTGGATAAGGAACTGTCTGGATGGTCGCATCCAGAGGGTGGTGGTCAATGGCTCGATGTCCAGATGGAGAGGGGTGACAAGTAGTGTCCCTCAGGGATACATACTGGGACCAGGGCTGTTTAACATCTTCATCAATGACACAGACAGTGGGATCAAGTGCACCCTCATCAAGTTTGCTGATGACACCAAGCTGAATGGTGCGGTTGACGTGCCAGAGGGACAGGATGTCATCCAGAGGGACCTGGACGAGCTAGAGAGGTGGGCCCCTGCAAACCTCATGAAGTTCAACCAGGCCAAGTGCAAAGTCCTGCAGCTGGGTCAGGACAATCCTCGTTATCAATACAGGCTGGGGGATGACATGATAGAGAGCAGCCCTGTGGAAAAGGACTTGGGGGTACTGGTGGATGAAAAGCTGGACATGAGCCAACAATGTCCACTCTCACAACAGGCTGCAGTCCTTCAGGAAGAAAATATGCTCAAATCTGAGTTCTCCATGAGCTGCAGTTCCTGTCAGGAAAAATCTACTCCGGCATGGGTCCTCCACAGGCTGCAAGGAATCTCAGCCCCGACTTCTTTCCACAGAGGCCACCCCGGCACTCCCCCTCTGCTACCAAAACCTTGCCACATACACCTAATTCATTTAATTTGTATAATTGCAGTGTTGTAGTACATTTTTACTTGGGATAAAAATTTTCTTTGGCAAACTTTCTGTGACTTTCCTTTTTTTTATTAGAGCAGTTCGTAAAATAAATCCTCATGTATTAGGATCTTTCTCATCAAGCCATAGCATAGCAGTCTTCAAATGGAAATTGATCAGTGTAATGAAAATAATTGTTTACATATTTTGTATAAATAAATATGTTAAGTAAGGATTGCCTAGTCATCGGGTTTTGGATGTTTTGTATGACACATCTAACAGAATGTAATGATAGCTTACAAGAAATGGAGTGAATTCAATAAGACACTGAAGGTTTTCTTTTTCTAAAAGGTCCAAGTGCATTTAATGAAAGGATTATGTCAACTTTGAGGGAATATGGACTGGGACTTAACTGGGTGATTTGAACAGTTCTGAACACATTACCAGTGTTAGGCAAAATAACAATAAATGGTAATTTAAAATTACATTTATGCATTTATTGATTTCTTCACATTTTAAAGCTTTCTTCTTTATATCCAATCTAAATCTACCCTCTTTCAGTTTAACCCTGTTACCCCTTGTCCTATCTTACCTACTTAGCCCTGGTAAAAATACTCTTGGTCTCATTGAGTAAATAAGCAGTCAGAGTCCTGCCTGAAACTTTTACAGTATATGTTTTTTTGTGTTTTACCCAGTTTGGTAATTTTGAACTCTAAATTCATCTTTCTCTGAGCTTATTTCTCTAGACACGTACTACGCCCAATATTTCCTAATACTGTGGATTCTTAATGACATTCTTTTATCTCCTATTCTGTAATCAAAACTGGAAATCAATGGAAAGAGAAGAAGCTTTGTAAGTTACAACATGAATTAAGGCACTGTCAAAATGTTACAGTTTGGACATTCTGTCCAAAAAAATTCCAAATGTCCAACGTCCAAAAATTCCTTCACCCGAGGGTTTGTCCTCCCCACATCCGACATCACCATCTGAAGCAGATAATAGTAGTAGGGAGGGGGAAGAAGCTTTTACTCCAATTATGGCAGGGACCAGAAGTAAAACCAAGACAGATCCACAAATCATAGCCCCGCTGCGGGAGGTAATGGGGGCAGGAGGACCAGCTAGAGTAAAAATTCCCTTCTCCACCACTGATTTGGATGCTTGGAAAGAAATAGCTAAAGGGTATCGGGATGACTCCTCTGAAGTGGCAAAACAGTTTGAGTTGACAGTCAAAAATCAAGATCCTGATTGGTCAGATGTAGATTTAATCTTGGGAGAGATGACTGAAACAGAAAAACAATTAGTGTTAAAAACAGCACGAACCCATGTGCAAGCTCAAATTACTGGGTGAGCTTTACAGGGACATGTAGACAATCATGTTCCCCTGACTGATCCACATTGGGATCCCAATGATGCACATGATTATAGAATGTTAAGAAAGTATCAAGAGTGGATTAAATTAGGAATAGAAAGTACCATTCCTAAAGCTGTTAATTGGTCAGCTCTATATGCGATCAAACAAGGGACAATAGAAACCCCTACAGAGTTTTTGGATAAGCTAAGAGAAGCTATGAGAAAGTATATGACTTTAGACCCCTCCTCGGATGTAGGGCGACAGCAATTAGTATCTTTATTTTTAGGACAATCATCTACTGACATTAGAAAAAAGCTCCAAAAATTAAAGGAACCTGAAATAAGGAACTTAGACAAATTACTTGAAGAGGCGTGGAGAGTTTTTCGCAACCGAGAAGATGCTAACACAAAGAAATTGACAAAAGTAATAGCAGCCTTAGAGCAGAAAGGGATGGTAAATAGAGGAGGATTTAGAGGAAGGGGAAGGCCATTTGGAGACAGAGGAGGGTTAGGAAAAAATCAATGTGCAATTTGCCGAGAAATAGGGCATTGGAAAAAATGAATGCCCAAAACGCAGAGAAACCCCGCAGGCTTTGATAGCTGAAGCAGAGGCCGACTGATGGGGACCTGGGGCATCTACCCTAGTGGATCCACTGGTTAAAATAAAGCTAGGGAAAGCAGAGAAAGAAGTAGAATTTCTTGTGGATAGAGGTGCTTCTTTCTCTGTTTTGAATCAAGAATTGATCCCTATAAGTAAAGATTTTGCGAATGTAATAGGAGCCACTGGCCAACAGGAAAAGGCATTCTTTTTGAAACCGCTCAAATTTAAATCAGGGAAACAAATTGGAATACACCGATTTCTATATTTACCAAAATCACCCAAACCATTATTAGGTCGGGATTTATTAGAGCAATTGGAAGCAGAAATAATTTTTAATCTAAGGAACTATGGAATTAAAAGTAAAAGAAGATCAGCTTATTGAAATTTTAAGCCTAGCCCTGATGAACCCTGAAAAGCTTACTGAATCACCACCAGAACTTGAAGAAATCATTAACCAAGTATACCCAGGAGTTTGGGCTACAGGAACTCCAGGAAGTCTGAAAAATGCCACTCCCATAGTAATAGAGCTTAAGGAGGGAGCAAGCCCAATACGCCAAAAACAATACCCCTTGAGATTAGATCGCAAAGGAATAGAGGGTCCAATTAATAATTTTTTACAACATGGGCTACTGGTGGAATGTGAATCAGAATAGAACACTCCCATTCTACCAGTAAAGAAATCGGATGGGACTTATCGAGTAGTGCAAGATCTGCGGGCAGTAAATAAAATGATTAAAGATTTTCACCCTGTAGTCATCAATCCCTACACCTTACTTAGCAAGTTGAAAAACAGTCAGGTATGGTTTACCATACTAGACCTGAAGGATGCGTTCTTTTGTCTGCCTTTGGCCAAAGAAAGTCAAAAGTTATTTGCATTTGAGTGGGAAAGCCCCACCACTGGCAGAAAAACCCAGCTTACCTGGACAGTGTTACCCGAAGGTTTCAAGAATCACGGAATCACGGAATCTTCAGAGTTGGAAGGGACCTCTAGAGATCATCTAGTCCAACTCCCCTGCTAAAGCAGGATTGCCTAAAGCACATCCCTCAGGGCTGCATCCAGGCGGGTCTTGAAAATCTCCAGAGAAGGGGACTCCACAACCTCCCTGGGCA
The DNA here is from genome assembly GCF_964199755.1 of Larus michahellis. NCBI lineage: Eukaryota > Metazoa > Chordata > Aves > Charadriiformes > Laridae > Larus > Larus michahellis. The sequence continues at coordinate 15,569,919 of NC_133929.1, read as the reverse complement.
GCCTGTTCCAGTGCTCTGTCACCCTCACTGTAAAGAAGTTTTTCCATGTATTTGAACGGAACTTCCTATGTTCTAACTTGTGCCCATTGCCCCTTGTCCTGTCGCTGGGAACCATTGAAAAGAGCCTGGCTCCGTCCTCCTTCAACCCACCCTTTAGATACTTGTAAACATTAATCAGGTCCCCCCTCAGCCTTCTCTTCTCCAGGCTAAAGAGTCCCAGCTCTTTCAGCCTTTCCTCATAAGGGAGGTGCTCCAGTCCCATAATCATCTTGGTTGCCCTACGCTGGACTCGCTCCAGTAGTTCCCTGTCCCTCTTGAACTGGGGAGCCCAAAACTGGACACAGTACTCCAGTTGTGGCCTCACCAGTGCAGAGTAGAGGGGGAGAATGACCTCCCTCGACCTACTGGCCACAGTCTTCCCTATGCAGCCCAACAATTTTTGGAACAGTCCAACAATTTTTAGAAATCAATTAGCACAAGAACTTGAGGCCTGGAGGCCTCCCTCCAAAAATGGAACCCTTTTACAATATTTGGATGACTTATTAATAGCAACTGAGAAAAAACCTGAATGTATTCAATGGACTGTGAGTTTGTTAAATTTTCTTGGACTAAATGGATATCGAGTCTCTCAACAGAAAGCTCAGATGGTACAACAGCAAGTGACCTACCTGGGATATGAGCTGTCTGGAGGACAACGAGAGTTGGGAACTGAATGGAAGGAAGCCATCTGCAGAACTCCCCTCCCTCAGACAGTAAAAGAACTCAGAACCTTTTTAGGAATAACAGGTTGGTGTCAATTATGGATTTACAAAAATGGAATCATAGTAAAACCATTATATGAGCTCCTGAAGAATAATCCCACTCAATTGACCTGGTCCAAGGAAGCTCAAAAGGCATTTGAAACACTTAAAAAGGAACTAATGAAAGCCCCAGCCTTGGGCCTACCTGATGTCACTAAACCCTTCTGGTTGCTTTCCCGGGGAAGACAAGGCATAGCTCTAGGAGTCCTAGCTCAGTGGCTAGGACCCTACAAAAGAGCAGCAGCCTATTTCTCTAAGCAGTTTGATGAAGTGAGCAAAGGATGGCCAGGATGCTTACGAGCTGTGGCAGCTGTGGTCTTGAACATTCAGGAAGCCTGGAATTTTACCTTAGGCCAAAAGATCACAGTGCTAGTCTCACACATGGCATCAGCTGTACTCGAACAGAAAGGAAATCACTGGCTTTCCCCGTCCTGGTTTTTGCAATACCAAGCCATTCTGATTGAACCTGATGATGTGAATATTGAGGTGACTAATGTTACGAATCCAGCTTCTTTCCTCAGTGGGGTGACATCTGAACTGCTGACACACGATTGCCTAGAAACCATAGAGACTGGGTACTCCAGCAGACCAGATCTGAAAGAAGAACCCCTAGAAGATGCACAGGACTCCTGGTTCACGGATGGAAGCTGCTTTGTCCGATGAGGTATCTGAAAGGCTGGGTACGCGGTGACAACAGCAAATAAGGTAATTGAATCCCAGCCCTTACCTGCTGGAACATCAGCTCAAAAGGCTGAAATTATTGCCCTGACTAGGGCCCTAGAATTGGTGAAAGGGAAGAAGATAGACATATGGACAGATTCCAAATATGCCTTTGGCATTGTCCACACTCATGGAGCCATTTGGAAGGAATGAGGATTGCTGACCACACAAGGGAAACAGATTAAACATGCGGAAGAAATACTTCGCCTATTAGAAGCAATTCAACTGACAACCAAAGTTGCTGTCATGCACTGTCGAGGACATCTGAAGGGTAACACTGACCAGGAGAAAGGTAACAGATTGGCTGATTATGAGGCTAAACAGGCAGCAGAAAGACCGCAAAAGATCTTAATGCTAATGCCAGACAATAGAGGTAAGAGTGTGGATGAGCAGGAAAATATCGAATACTCTAGGGCTGATAAAGAACTAATAGAAAAGTTAGGAGGGCAAAAGGGTGGGCCTACTTGAATGATGGCAGAATTATAGTTCCTGCCAAACACATATGGGGAATTGTCAAAGAACATAATAAAACAAATTGGGGAGCAGATTCCCTGTATAAATTTCTAAATCAGAAATTAGTAGGGAAAAATTTATACACTACAATCTGACAGATAACTCAGCAATGTGAAGTATGTTTGAAAAACAATCCTAATACTAGAAATCAAGTACAATTGGGAAGCATTGGAAAGGGAAATATACCAGGAGATCACTGGCAAATCGATTTTTCTGAACTTCCAAGAAGAGGAGGGTACAGATACCTATTGGTACTTACAGATACCTTTTCCGGATGGCCAGAGGCATTTCCATGTAGAACAAATAAAGCAAGAGAAGTGACTAAGGTACTATTAAATGAAATAATACCTCGATTTGGGGTACCCATGATCATTTCATCAGACAGAGGTACTCATTTTTGTGCGCAAGTAGTGCAACAGGTAAGCAAACTATTGGGAATCGATTGGCAATTACATACACCTTATAGACCGCAAGCCAGTGGACAGGTGGAAAAAATGAATCACGTGATAAAACAACAAATAGTCAAAATATGTCAAGAAGCAAACCTATATTGGTGTCAGGCACTACCTATTGCACTACTCAGGATACATGTAAAACCCAGAACTAAGGAAAATCTGAGTCCTTTTGAAATATTATATGGGAGGCCATATCAAGCTAAATATCAAGGGGAAGACTTGAATCAGATAGGGAACAGGTATTTACAAAATTATGTTATATCCTTAGGAAAACAATTGGAAAAGATTAATAAGTATGTTTTGGGAGCTAGGGCTAAGGGGTTGGACCATCGGATCCACCCATTTAGCCCTGGGGATTGGGTTTATGTTAAGAATTTTTCAGGTGATCCACTAGAGGAGAAGTGGAACGGACCATTCCAAGTCTTACTGACCACCTTCACTGCAATCAAGATCAGAGAACAACCAGCCTGGATCCACTACTCCCGTGTGAAGAAGGCTCCAAATGAGCAATGGACTTCTGAACTGGCTGGACCCTTGAAGTTGAGATTATAGAGAAGTTAGAATGAAGCTCGGACTCTTCAGAAAGATGGAGTGTTATAGAATTTGCAAAAGAATTTGCAATGATAAAAAAAAGGGGGGAATTGAAGTAGGGTTTGATATATTAAAGCTGTAAACTAATTGAAGTAGAGGCTTAATATAAATTAAAGTAAATTAAAGTAGAAGCTTAATTTAGGAGACTGGGTGCCTTAAGGCTGTACAAAGAGCAGATGCAACAGTTGTAGTACTAAATGTCAGAACTTATCTCCTATTTTTTAAGAAAGAATGCTTTAGGACAATATAACCTTGCAGTAGAAGCTTATCTCTCAAAACAAGGGGCCCAGGATTACTGAGGAATGCAGAGACTAGTCAAAATTAACATTTTTGATGCGCCAGCAAGAATAAAGGAGTAGAGGCCTGCAGTTCACCCAGAAGGTCACAACGATGAAGAGGAGTGGAGGAAGTAAATGACCACCAGATGTCTCTGAAGACCACTGAGAGACTCTAGTGCGCATGCGGGAGTGGGCAGTAACCTGTAATAATGAGTTAATGAATAGGTAATAATTTCTTGGAAAACTAGTGAATATGCATACATAGTATGTATTTAAACTGTACATCTAAATCAGTCAGTGTGCACATTAGATGGACCAGTCCCCTGTGCATCCAGCACTGCAATAAAGAATACCTGCTTAATAGTCACTGAGGCTATTGAGTCTTAACTTTGGCATTTCACTGCATCTCTGCGTCGCCCCAGTCCTTTGCCTGGCGTTGATGCAATGTCACCCCAGTCCTTCGCTTGCATCGATGCTGTGTCATCCCAGTCCTCCACTAGCACTGACGCTTCTTTGCCCAATTCCTCCACTTGGCATCGACGCTGCCTCGCCCCAGTCCTCTGCCGGCATCTACGCTGCGTCACAAGGATGCTGTGTCACACTCCTCCTGGCGTTACTGCTGTATCAACCCAGTCCTTCTCCTGGCATCGACACTGCATTGACAAGACCTTTCCCGGGCGTCAACATTGCGTCGCCCAACATCTCTTCCTGGCGTTTACGCTGCCTCGCCCCAGTCCTCTTCCTGGCATTGACATTGCATCTCCCCAGTCCTCCTTGCCACCAGATCCCAATGGATGTGATGAACAAAATAACAGCTATGTCCCCACCTACTAACAAAAAGGAAACACAACCTGGTTTAGGTGTTGTGGGTTTCTGGAGACTGCATATTCCAGGTTATAGTCAGATTGTGAAACCTCTCTATGAAGTGACTCAAAAGAAAAATGATTTTACATGGGGTCCTGAGCAACAACAGGCCTTTGAGCAAATTAAACAAGAGATTGTGCATGCAGTGGCACTTGGACCAGTCTGAACAGGACAGGACATTAAAAATGAGCTCTATACTGCAGCTGGGGACAATGGCCCTACCTGGAGCCTCTGGCAGAAAGCACCAGGGGAGACTCGAGGTCGACCCCTGGGATTCTGGAGTCGAGGATACAAAGGCTCCGAGGCCAACTATGCCCCTACTGAGAAAGAGACCTTGGCAGCATATGAAGGAGTTAGAGCTGCTTCAGAGGTAATTGGTACTGAAGCACAGCTCCTCCTGGTGCCCCCATTACCAGTGCTGGGCTGGATGTTCAAGGGTGAAGTTCCTTCTACTCATCATGCCACCGATGCTACCTGGAGTAAGTGGGTTGCCTTAATCACTCAGCGAGCTCGAATAGGAAACCCCAATCGTCCAGGAATCATAGAAATTATCACAAACTGGCCTGAAGGCAAAGACTTCACAATGCCACTAGAGGAGGTGGTGACCCGCGCTGAGGAGGCCCCACCATATAATGAACTCTCAGATAATGAGAAACAGTATGCCTTCTTCACTGATGGGTCTTGTCATATTGTAGAGAAACATAGAAAGTGGAAAGCTGCTGTATGGAGTCCTACATGATGAGTCGCAGAAGCTGCTGAAGGAGAAGGTGAATCGAGTCAATTTGCAGAGGTAAAAGCCATCCAGCTGGCCCTAGACATTGCTGAATGAGAAAAGTGGCCAATGCTCTATCTCTGTACTGACTCATGGATGGTGGCAAATGCTCTGTGGTGATGGTTAAAGCAGTGGAAGCAGAGCAACTGGCAGCACAAAGGTAAACCCATCTGGGCTGCTGAATTATGGAGGGATATTGCTGACTGGCTAGGGAAACTAGTCGTGAAAGTACGCCATGTATATACCCATGTACCCATGAGTTAGGCCACTGAGGAACATTGGAACAACCAGCAAGTGGACTAGGCTGCTAAGATTTTACAGACAGATTTGGACTGGGAACATAAAGGTGAACTGTTTTTAGCTCGGTGGGCCCATGACACTTCAGGTCATCAAGGACGAGATGCAACATATAAATGGGCCCGTGACCGAGGGGTGGATTTAACCATGGATGCCATTGCACAGGTTATCCACGATTGTGAGACATCGCCGAAATCAAGCAAGCTAAAAGGTTAAAACCTTTGTGGTACAGGGGACAATGGGTGAAATATTAGTATGGAGAGGCTTGGCAAATTGACTATATCGCACTCCCTCAAACATGTCAGGGTTTGTGCTTACAATGGTGGAAGCAAGCAGCGGATGGTTGGAAACCTGTGCCATACCCCATGCCACTGCCCAGAATACTATGCTGGGCCTTGAAAAGCAAGTCTTGTGGTGACATGGTATTCCAGAAAGAATTGAGTCAGACAATGGGACTCATTTCAGAAATAATCTTATAAGTGATTGGGCCAAAGAACATGGCATTGAGTGGGTATATCATGTCCCCTGTCATGCACCAGCTTCAGGGAAAATTGAGTGATACAATGGATTGCTAAAAACTACCCTGAAAGCAATGGGCGGTGGATCCTTTAAATATTGGGACAAGCATTTAGCGCAAGCTAAATACATCAATTGATCTGGTCCTGCTCAGTCAGGCCTTTTACATACAGTAGAAGGGGATAAAGTCCCTGTGGTGCATGAAAGGAATATGTTGGGGAAAGCTGTTTGGGTTTTTCCTGCCTCAGGCAAAGGCAAACCCATTCGTGGGACTGTTTTTGCTCAAGGACCTGGATGTACTTGGTGGGTGATGCTGAAGAATGGAGAAGTTCAGTGTTTACCTCAAGGAAATTTGACCCTGGGTGAGAATTCTTAATTCTGAGCTGTATGATGTTAATATTATATAATACTAACAGTGTTCTGGAAGTGTTTTTCAGGATAACATAGTAGTGATGAGCCACCTTCATCAAGTGGCATCCAGCAAAACTATTTTACTTCTTATCTAGGTCTCTTCTAACACTCTGAAATTAACAGCATATTGTGCAGAAAACTCTACATTCTCAGAGTGATAAGACCAACGTTACAATTAGTGCCAAGGAATGGTACGCGGAGAGGCTCTTGCCTTATACTTATTGCTATAACAACCAAGGTCAGCTAATTTTGTTATTTGCCCCATTGGAGGGTTGGAAACGGAAAAGTGTAGAGGGGTCCCACCTGCAGGAAGGATTGGACAGGACAGGTGACCCAAAATTGACCAACAGGGGTATTCCATCCCATCTGCCCCATGCTCAGTATAAAAGCTGAGGGATCAAAGGGTCAGGGTCTCTTTTCTTCAGTGGCCAACGTCCGAGGAGGACCCTGTCTGTTCATCTGCCTTTGATCCCGATCGGTGTGTTCCTGACTCCATCTGTGGAATCCAGTTCCCACCCGTCGCTGAGTCCGGTCTGGGACTTCCCCAGTGCCTGCTGGTGACATCATCCTGGGAGCTGAATATGGTTTTATATATACTGTATCTATTTTATTTCCTTTTTATTTTATTATTAATATTTCATTAAAGTAGTTTAGTTTCTTCTAAACTCATAAATCTCTCTTTATCTCCCCTCCTCCTTTCCGTGTGCGAGAGGTGGGGAGAGAGCTTCTATCGCCAGTCGTTGGCCAATTTGGCCAAAACCACGACATATAGTCATATATGTCTAGCATGTCCTTCTTTAAGCTCATTATCTTATGCAGGGGTGTCAACTTTAATATTCATTTAATGGATAATCAAGCAAAAGATCTCCGGGCACCGCGGCCTTCAAGATTCTGTGCTGAAACTGTTTATCTGCTTTTTCCTGCAATCTTTAGCCAGAACAGGACTGTCCTGCCACCACAAGACTCCCTCCTTCCTCTGCTTCTCACAAGGACCTCTGATTTCCACCCACAAAGTTCGCACAAGAGATAAGTGGACACCAGCATTTTTAACCTCTTATGTACCAACTCCCACAGTCTGTTATAGACCACACAACCAGGATGAAGAGACAGATGAAATATTCTATAAGCAGCTGAGAGAAGTCTCATGATGGCTAGCCCTTGTTCTTGTGGGGGACTTCAACTTACCAGATGTCTGCTGGAAATACAGTCTGGAAAAAACTAGAAACAGTCTAGGAGGTCTTACAGTCTTACAGACTGGAAACAGTCTAGGAGGTTCCTGGACTGTGTGGAAGATAACTTCCTGACACAGCTGGTGAATGAGCCAACTAGGGAAGGTGCCCCGCCACACCTTTTGTAGCAAACAGAGAAGGACTTGTGGGTTGGAGGCAGTCCTGGGCACAGCGATCATGAAATGATAGTTCTTGATTCTCGGAGAAGCAAGGAGGGGGGGCAGCAGAACTATCATCTTGGTCTTCCAGAGGGCAGACTTTGGCCTCTTTAGGGGACTGGTTCCTTGGGAGGCAGTCCTAAAGGGCAAAGGATTCCAGGAAGTCTGGACATTATTCAAGAAGTAAATCTTAAAGGTGCAGGAGCAGGCCATCCCTATGTGCCAAAAGATGAGCTGGTGGGGAAGACTGGCCTGGCTGAACAGAGAGCTTTGGCTGAAACTCAGGAAAAAAATGACCTTTGGAAGAAGGGGCAGGCCACTCAGAAGGACTACAAAGATGTCATAAGGCTATGCAGGGAGAAAATTAGAAGGGCCAAAGCCCAACTAGAACTTAATCTGGCTACTGCCATAAAATATAAAAAAATGTTTCTAGAACTGCATTAGCAACAAAAGGAGGGCTAAGGAGACTTTCCATCCTTTATTGGATGCAGGGGAAAACATAGTGACAAAGGATGAGGAAAAGACTGAGGTGCTTAATGCCTTCTTTGCCTTGGTCTTTAATAGTAAAACCAGTTGTTCTCGGGGTACCCAGCCCCCTGAGGTAGAAGACAAGGATGGGGAGCAGAATGAAGCCCCCATAATCCAAGAGGAAATGGTTAGTGACCTGCTACAGCACTTAGACACACACAGGTCTATGGGGCTGGATGGGATCCACCCAAGGGTACCGAGGGAGCTGGCAGAAGTGCTCATCAAGCCACTTTCCGTCATTTATCAGCAGTCCTGGAAAAACAGGTGTAACGGGTTCTTTTTTTGAGAGATTCCAACGTACAAACCAGAGCCCACAAAAAGGAAAAAAAAGGTTAACTCTGCTTTATTGCGAAGCCTTGCAAAGCGGTTCCCAAATGTCCCAAAAGTTACTTCAGAGAGTCTTACCAACCCATAGACTGTAGTAGCACCGCCGAGCAGCAGGATAACGAGGAGCCACATCAGTACGGCAGAGGAAGGCAAGGCACAGCGCTTGTTCAGGGCATCCCCTGTATCTTCAAAGTGCGCTCATGTCTCTCTCTCTCCCACCCCGAGACAGCCCCCCTATATCCTGCACCGGATTGAGTGGAAAAGTACAGGCTACAGTCGCTGCATGCGTGGCCAGCGCATGCAGCGAGCCCCACCAGGCTCATGATCCAGCTTTGCTAACAGCAGCTTTCTGATACGCGACCACATTGTTGTACTCCCTTCTTGTTATCTTCTTCTTTGAAGGTCAGGTTCTCATGGATACGCACATAGTTTTTGCAGCAACAGTACTGAGGCCCTTTTTCTCAGCACGTATACTGGGTTTGGTTCAACTAGTAATTTTCCATTGTGTCTCACTCGGACCATACTTTATTATTCCTTACACACCGGGGAGGTCCCGGTTAACTGGTGGTTAGCAAATGTGATGCTCATCTACAAGAAGGGCCACATGGAGGATTCGAGAACCTACAGGCCTGGCAGTCTGACCTCAGTGCCTGGGAAGGTTATGGAACAGATCATCCTGAGTGCCATTATATGGCACATGCAGGACAACCAGGCGATCAGGCCCAGTCAGCATGGATTTATGAAAGGCAGGTCCTCCTTGACTAACCTGATCTCCTTCTACGACAAGGTGATCCCCTTAGTGGATGAGGGAAAAGCTGTGGATGTTGTCTACCTAGACTTTAGTAAAGCCTTTGACATGGTTTCCCACAGCATTCTCCTGGAGAAACTGGCTGCTCATAGCTTGGATGGGCGTACTCCTTGCTGGGTAAAAAACTGGATGGATGTCTGGGCCCAAAGAGTAGTGGTGAATGGAGTCAAATCCAGTTGGCGTCCAGTCACAAGTGGTGCTCCTCAGGGCTCAGTACTGGGGTCACTTCTCTTTAATATCTTTATCAGTGACCTGGAGGAGGGGACTGAGTGCACCCTCAGTAAGTTTGCAGATGACACCAAGTTAGGTGGGAGTGTTAATCTGCTTGAGGGTAGGAAGGCTCTACAGAGGGATCTGGACAGGCTGGATCGATGGGCCGAGGCCGATGATATGAGGTTCAACAATGCTAAGTTTCAGGTCCTGCACTTGGGTCATAACAATCCCATGCAACCATACAGGCTTGAGGAAGAGTGGCTGGAAAGTTGCCAGGCAGAATAGGACCTGGGGGTGTTGGTTGACTGCCATCTGAATATGAGCCAGAAGCGTGCCCAGGTGGCCAAGGCGGCCAACAGCATCCTAGCCTGTATCAGGAACAGTGTGGTGAGTAGGACTAGGGAAGTGATCATCCCCCTGTACTCAGCACTGGTGAGGCCTCACCTCGAGTACTGTGTCCAGTTTTGGGCCCCTCACTACAAGAAAGACATTGAGATTCTGGAGCAAGTCCAGAGAAGGGCAATGAAGCTGGTGAGGGGTCTGGAGAACAAGTCCTGTGAGGAGTGGCTGAGGGATCTGGGATTGTTTAGCCTGGAGAAAAGGATGCTGAGGGTAGACATCTACAACTACCTGAAAAGAGGCTGTAATGAGGTAGATATCGGTCTCTCTTCCCCAGGTAACAAGTGATAGGATGAGAGGAAACGTCCTCAAGTTGCACCAGTGGAGGTTTAGATTGGATATTAGGAAAAATTTCTTCACTGAAAGGGTTATCAAGCATTGGAACAGGCTGCCCAGGGAAGTGATTGAATCACCATCCCTGGAGGTATTTAAAAAATGCATAGATGTAGCTTAGGGATGTTTTTATTTTAGTGGTGGTCCTGGCAGTGCTACATTTATGGGTGTTCTCGATGATCTTAAGGGTCTTTTCCAACCTAAATGATTGTATGATTCTCTTTCATTGTTAATATAGTCCAGATTTAGTGAATGGTGCATGCAAAGGAGGAGGTTGGTAAGGGGGCATGTAAGAGGAAAAAAACCTTCTTATATTTTTCTGTGTATCATTAGGCTTTTAAGAAGTATTGTGAAAGGGAGAAGCAGAGACTATGGTGTTAGAGTTATTAGAAACTTTGTTCCTGGGGGTGACATCCTTCATCTTTGAAGTTTGAATATTTTTTTGTGTGTGTGTTTTTCATTTAATTTAAAATAGCTATCCTCATATTTCATATAGATGGTGCTCTTCAACTGGGCATCTTGCTTAAAAACGGGTGAAGTACTAGTGGTTTATTTGACAGGGGGCCTTTAATTTCTTGCATTAAATGCCTGTCTTTCAGAGTTGCATTGTTGCACTACTTTTGAACTTCAATACCAAGTGAAAGGGGGTGAATTGCTATTATTTTTTTAAAATCTATCTTCACTCTCATGCTAATGGTTGCTGTTATGCAAAGTTCTTACCATGATAGATTGTCTGCCTATTGAAGCACCTTCTTCATCTTCACTGAATTCAACCTGACATGTCATTTATTATTTTTTTTATTCCCTCTCTAATTGTATTAAAAAGCCCTTTATCTTGTAATTTCTTTTCATAATACGCAACTTACCTGGAGCTAGGGTTTTGGTGCTAGGTTCCTTAATCATAGAAATATCATGGTTGGAAAGGACCTTTGAGATCAAGTCCAACCATACACACACAAGAAAACCAAATCCCTACAATCTCTGCCCTTCAGAGCATGCCCTGAAGTGCCACATCTAGATGTTTCTTAAATACCTCTAGGGATGGTGACTCAACCACCTCCCTGGGCAGGCTGTTCCAGTGCCTGACCACTCTTTCAGTAAAGTAATTCTTCCTAATATCTAACCTAAACCTTCCCTGCTGCAACTTCAGACCATTTCCTCTGGTCCTGTCATTATTCACCCGGGAGGAGAGGCCAACACCCACCTCTCTCCAACCTCCTTTCAGGTAGTTGTAGAGGGCAATGAGGTCTCCCCTCAGCCTCCTCTTCTCCAAGCTAAACATGCCCAGCTCCCTCAGCCTCTCCTCATATGACCTGGTCTCCAGACCCCTCACCAGCCTGGTAGCTCTCCTCTGGACCCGCTCCAGCACCTCAATGTCCCTCCTGTACAGAGGGGCCCAGAACTGAACACAGTACTCGAGGTGAGGCCTCACCAGTGCCGAGTACAGAGGCACCATCACTTCCCTACTCCTGCTGGCCACGGTATTCCCGATACAAGCCAGAATGCTGTTGGCCTTCTTGGCCACCTGGGCACACCGCTGGCTCATGTTAAGCTGGCCATCCACCAGCACCCCCAGGTCCTTTTCTGCTGGGCAGCTCTCCAGCCACTCTTCCCCAAGCCTGTAGCGTTGCTTGGGGTTGTTGGGACCGAAATGCAGGACCCGGCACTTGGCCTTATTAAACCTCATACAGTTGGCCTTGGCCCATCGATCCAGCCTGTCCAGGTCCCTCTGTAGAGCCTCCCTACCCTCAAGCAGATCAACACTCCCACCTAGTTTAGTGTCGTCTGCAAACTTACTGAGGGTGCACTCAATCCCCTCATCCAGATCACTGATAAAGATATTAAACAAAAGTGTCCCCAAAACTGAGCCCTGAGGGACACCACTGGTGACCGGCCACCAAGAGGATTTCACCCCATTAATCACAACTCTCTGGGCATGGCCATCCAGCCAGTTTTTAACCCAGCAAAGAGGACACTTGTCTATGCCATGATTCGCCAGCTTCTCCAGGAGAATGCTGTGGGGGACGGTGTCAAAGGCCTTACCAAAGTCCAGATAGACAACGTCCACAGCCTTCCCCACATCCAGAAGGCGGGTCACATGGTCATAGAAAGAGATCAGGTTGATTACGCAGGACCTCCCTTTCCTAAACCCATGCTGGCTGGCCCTGATCCCTTGGCTGCCCTGCACTTGCCCTGAGAGCTCACTCAAGATGATCCTCTCCGTGATCTTTCCTGGTACCGAGGTCAGGCTGACAGGCCTGTAGTTCCCCGGATCCTCCTTCCGACCCTTCTTGTAGATGGGCGTCACATTAGCCACCCTCCAGTCATCTGGTACCTCCCCTGTTGACCAGGATTGTTGATCAATGATGGAGAGAGGCTTGGTGAGCTCTCCTGCCAGCTCCCTGAGTACTCTTGGGTGAATCCCATCTGGCCCCATAGACTTATGTGCGTCTAGGTGCAGAAGCAGATCATTGACTACTTTCTCCTGGATTATGGGTGGGTTGTTCTGCTCTCCATCCTTATCTTCCAGCTCAGGAGGCTGAACCCCCTGGGGATAGCTGGTCTGACTATTGAAGATGGAGGCAAAGAAGGCATTAAGTATCTCAGCCTTCTCCTCATCCTTGGTTGCAACTTTCCCCCCCGCATCCAGTAAGGGATGGAGATTCTCCCTGGCTCTTTTTTCGTTGATGGATTTATAAAAAACTTTTTTTGTTGTCCTTAATGTTAGTGGCCAAGTTGAGCTCCAGCTGGGCTTTTGCCTTCCTAATTTTCTCTCTGGATAACCTAACGAGATCTCTGTACTCCTCCTGAGTTGCCTGTCCCTTCTTCCAAAGGTGGTAAGCCCTCCTTTTATTCTTAAGTCCCATCAGAAGTTCCTTGTTCATCCAGACTGGCCATTTTCCCTGCCCTTTAGACTTGCGACACTTGGGGACAGCCTGCTCCTGGGCCTTTAAGATCTCCTTCTTGAAGAGCGTCCAGCCTTCCTGGACCCCTTTGCCCTTCAGGACTGTCTCCCAAGGGACTCTCTCAACCAGTGTTCTGAACAAGCCAAAGCCCGCCCTCCGGAAGTCCAAGGTGGAGGTTTTGCTAACCCCCCTCCTTACATCACTACGAATTGAAAACTTGACCATTTCATGATCACTAAACCCAAGACGGCCTCCGACCACCACATCTCCCACTAGTCCTTCTCTGTGAACAGTAGGTCTAGCGAGGCACCTCCCCTGGCAGGCTCACCTACCAGTTGTGTCAGGAAGTTATCCTCCATGCACTCGAGGAACCTCCTAGCCTGCCTGCTCTCTGCTGTGTTATATTTCTAGCAGATAGCCGGCAGGTTGAAGTCCCCGACCAGAACAAGGGCTGGCGATTGCGAGACTTCAGCCAGCCGCTTATAGAATACTCCATCTGACTCCTCATCCTGGTCGGGTGGTCTATAGCATACTCCCAGCACAAGATCATCTCCCTTATTTGCCTTCCCCTTCATCCTTACCCATAAACACTCGACTTTATCATCACTGGAATCTAGCTCCATACAATCAAAACATTCCCTAATGTACAGAGCCACACCCCCACCTCTCCTTCCTTGCCTGTCCCTTCTGAAGAGCTTATAGCCATTCATCGCAGCATTCCAGTCACAACAGTCATCCCACCACGTCTCCGTGATGGCGACTACATCATAGCTGTCCTGCTGCACAATGGCTTCCAGCTCATCCCATTTGTTGCCCATGCTACGTGCATTCGTGTAGATGCACTCGAGCTGGGCTACCGATTTCACCCCCATCCTTGGCCCTTTATCCCTAGGCTCATTACTAGTGGGCCTGGTTTTATCCCCTTCCCCCTTCATTTCTAGTTTAAAGCCCTGTCCATGAGCCTTGCTAACTCTTGGCCTAGTACCCTTTTCCCCTTTTGGGATAGGGTTTTCCCATTCTTGGCAAGTAGGCCCGGTGTTCTGTAGATCAAACTATGATCATAGAACCCAAAGCCTTGCTCGTAGCACCAGTTTTGGAGCCAGGTATTGATCTGTCCGATTTTCTTGTTAACCCATTCGTCAGTCCCCAAAACTGGAAGGGCAGAGGAGAACACAATTTGTGCTCCCGAACCCTTGACAAGCCGTCCCAAGGCCCTGAAATCTTTCTTCATTGCCCTCAGACTTCTTCTCTCCAGCTCATCACTGTCTGCCTGTAAGATCAAAAGAGGGTAATAATCTGAGGGCCGCATCAGGCCAGGAAGCTTCCTGCTTATATCCTTAACATGGGCCCCAGGGAGGCAGCAGACCTCCCTGTGGGAAGGGTCCGGCCTGCATATGGGACCCTCAGTTCCCCTCAGACTGGAACCCCCCATAACTATTGCCCTCCTCCTGCTCTTCACAAAAGCAGTCTTAATGCGTGGAGCTGGCTGCTTCGACAACTCCCTGGATCGGTATCCTTAGTTCCCTCATCATCTGTCTCCAGAGGCCCATATCTGTTCTGTACGGGCACCTGGGGAGGCATGGGAGGTCTGGAGGGGACTCTCCTGCTGCCCCAAGCAGGTACCTGCTTCCATTCCCCCCCCATCCTCTCCTAGTTCCCCTCCTTCTGCCTGGTGACAAGAGGGCAGGGGAGCCTCTACCTCTCGAGGAGCCTCCGCCTGCTGCTTTTTCCCTAAGGATGGCAGGGTGTGGCTCCACCAATCAGTCTCCCTTTCACACTCCCAAATGGTCCTCAGTCTTTCCACTTCCTCCTTAAGCTCAGCCACCAGGCTGAGCAGATCATTTACCTGGTCACAGCACACACAGGCACTGTCTTTGCTGTCCTCCTGCCAGAGTGACAGACATTCCATGCAGCCCATCACCTGGACAGCTGCATGTCTCTCTGTCACCTCCATTGGGGTCACTTTATTCCTTCTGGCTTAAGACTCTGACCTAGTGGAGACCACGTTTTCTTTGTAGTCGACCTAGCCTGCCTGCTTGCTCGCTCTCCCCTTGTTCCTCCCCTCGCGGTCACCCGTCCTGCACTGCACTCTGCGGTGGCTGCCCGCCGCTGATGTCGCCTCTCCGACGTACACCCTCCTCTGGTGCTCCCGGGCGGTTCCGCGGGTAACACCCAGGGAACGCCCACTCGATGCTCGTTTGCTCAGTACCCAACAATCTAGTCGCTGCGCTCCCGAAGGGCTTCTTTTATGAGGGAAGAGAGTGGTCCCACCCCCTCCTCGTTCAGACCTGCTGCCGGGGGTGCTGGCTCCGCCCCACTCCTCCTCAGCTGTCACCACCCCCCGGAAGTGCTGGATACTGGCTCGGGTTGGCCACTTTTCCTGGTTTGAAAGAGCCTCAAAAACGAGCCCCTTTGCTGGCTTTTTTTGCTGCGATTCCCTTCCCCAGTACAGACTTACCTGCACTGGAGCTGGTCTCCTCGGTGAGTGGAGGAGACCGAGGAAAATAGAAAAGCTCATGTGGGTTTTTTTATACACTATAAGCATTTTCAGAATTCTTGACTTCTTTCCATATCCTGTATAATAACCGTACAACGTAAAAATTTTAACACAAATTCAGTCCTCTTCCCATGTTTTCTTCTGTAACAAAAGCTAAGTTCTCATTTCTGATAATCTTTGAACTAGTATTAGTGGTCTAGTTTTGATGACTTTTTAAATAAAAATATCAAGAACATTAGTGGCTTTCAAAGTTGCATAAAGCCTCTACCTTTACCTTATGGAATTGAGTGAGCGGTGGGTTTTTTATTTTTTTAAATATTTATTTAGAGTTTAGGTACTGGATAAATACGTTTCTTATTTTGGGTATCATATCTTGCAATGAATGTCCTGTAGCACCTATTATTGTGTAGTTGCAGTCAGAACTAGCTTTAGTTAACCTTTTGTCGAAACTCTGTTGTGGTCTGTTCATTAAAGTCTCTTGTTGTAGTTGTTTAATTAAAGAAAATAATTGTGAATGCTATGCATTTGTAAAATTCTCTGATATACAGCAGTTGTTTTGTTGATTTTTTGTTTTTTGGTTTTCTTTGTTGTTTTTCTAGAACATTGAATGGTTTTCCATCAACAAATTACCATGTCACAGAAATTATATGACCCCGAAGTCCAAACTAAGTTTGGCACCTAACAATTTTTTTATGGCCATTCCTTTCATCGGGTATGTTCAGCATGAGTGAAATGCTAGGCCAGTGCTTTTCAGACAATTTAATTCCTTCAGGTTTGTTTCAGTAACTGGATCTTGTTAAACTTCTGCTTCCTCACAGGCCATTGAGGGAATGGTTTTCTGGAAGAAATGGAGATTCCTCAGATAGTGAGGATTTTCATCTACTGGGCACACATCCTCTAAGCCCAACATGGAAAAAACAAGGTAAGAACCAGGTCACTTCTAACGCCTCCATAGCCTTTCTATCAAAACACAGCTCATGTGAAGCTGACTGTCCTTTCTCCAAGTATCCCTGTTCCAGTAATAGAATCGCTTAATAACATTACAGGAATATCTCCTAGGACTCTAAATATGATGAAAGGTTAATTAGCGTCCTGGGGGGTTTGTCTGTGTCCCCGCCCCCCCCAAATTCTTAAGTGTACCAAAATTGTTTGATAAGCTAGAAAAAATAGATAATTTGGTTCAATGTTTTTGGCACTTCCAGAAGGAAAAAATATTCTAAAGATGTAGCAGTACTGAAGAGCAACTTCAGAAAAAGCTAGATATAAAACCTACAAGGATCAGTAAGGGAACAAGTGCTACTGTTCTTAAACTCTGAGCTCCTCTGGGCTTGCACAGATGGGCCTTTGATGGGCTGATGGCTCCTGTGATGGGCCTGGGAGCAGCCCAGAAAGATATTATTTGGGCTCCCCCTCCTGCCATCGCCTCTCTGAGCTCCTTTGTTGGGTGTGCAGATGACCTTTTATCATGTAACCTAACACTTTCAAGCCTGAACTCTCAAAGGGATGACTACACTCCAGTAATTCAGGTCAGTTCAGTACTAACGCTGATGTATTAAAGAAGCTAATGTGGACCTGACCTTCTGTCTATACAGAGCATAAGTGTCTTCCTAGTAGGCAAAGCCAAAGTTCTTAGAATGCAGTGATCTTTATTATAGTTTCCATACTTTGTTACTTAAGCTTGTCTTCCACGTTGGTCTGGAGAAGCAGAAAACTCATATTTCTGTTCTGCTATCAGGAGCCCTGAAGTTATGTTGTAAGCTTTGTTTCTTTTCATGTACTAGATCTGGACTTTGCTATAGTCGGCAGGTGTTTATAGATGGCTTTTCAGGAGAGCAGTGGTTGAAGCCAAAACAGCCACAGATGGCATATAATCATCCTAACATGTTTGAAGCTTTAAAAATTAAGGTAGGTTGTGTTTCTCAGGCAAACGTGTGCATCTGGGCCATTTTAAAAAAGAAGTCTTGATTCTTAAGCATTCTGCCCTGGAACTTAAGTACTGAATTTTATCACCATATCATGTGAAAACAAAACATGGTGAGAGGGCGATCTGCAGGAGATTCTGAGATTTATTTCTTTGGTACTGACATTAGAGGTGCTGGGTATCAGGTAATATACTTGAGGCAACACAAGTAAATGGCAGTTAGCACTCGCCATTTGGGCAGCCTTCACATACCGCTTTAAAATATTTTGGGTACCGCTAGTATATATGCATCAGTGTGTGAGAACACATTGCACTGTATTTATTGTAATAGTATAAGAGACTGAGTAACAGCTGATGACTTTAATTTGAGTTCATGTTTTGTTAATTTCAGCGTGCTTCAGTTTTTCTACAAAAAAGATATCATTTACATATTCTTAAGTATTCTGAGGAAAGCTTAGCTAATAAGTAGCAAGTGTTAGCTCAATGATGTTCAATGCTGCTATTTAAACTCTTCTCTACTACTTTTTGGACATAATGGCTGAGTCGGAACTTGAAGAACAACGGCAGAAAGCAATATCAAGACACTCCCAGCCAAAAGAAGTGAACAAATGGAGTCCACAGTTAACCAGCCAAGCAAAACTATGCCTTGATAAGAAACATGTAGTGTCTGTCTCATTAACAGGTTCCAGTACTGCTTAATAGAAGTCCAGGCCAATGTCCTGGAAGGCAGACTTGCATATCTATCAAAAGTGTATTCGAACAGAGTGTTCGGTATGTATGTTGTAGAAATATGACATTTCTTACCTTATATTCATATATATCTATAGAAAAGTATACTAAATTTTATTAAGTTAGCATTTTTGAAATAATAATTTATTTTAACAGATGAGAATTTGTCAGCTCTTTCAGTAGACAATACTTCTGTAGTTTTCCAGGTTCCTGTCAGGTAATAGTTGACTACAGTATATCACAATAGAATCATAGAATCATAGGGTTGGAAGGGACCTCTGGAGATCATCTAGTCCAACCCCACTGCCAGAGCAGGGTCATCTAGAGCAGGTTGCACAGGAATGCATCCAGGCGGGTTTTGAATGTCTACAGAGAAGGAGACTCCACCACTTCCCTGGGCAGCCTGTTCCAGTGCTCTGCCACCCTCAGGGTAAAGAAGTTCCTCCTCATGTTTAGGTGGAACTTCCTATGCTCAAGTTTGTGCCCATTACCTCTTGTCCTGTCCCCGGGCACCACTGAAAAGAGCCTGGCCCCATCCTCCTGACACCCACCCTTTAAGTATTTATAAGTGGTGATAAGATCCCCCCTCAGCCGTCTTTTTTCCAGACTGAAAAGACCCAAATCCCTCAGCCTTTCTTCATAAGAGAGGTGTTCCAGTCCCCTAATCATCTTGGTAGCCCTTTGCTACAAATTGTTGAATTTCATAAGGTTCCTCTCTGCCCAACTCTCCAGCCTGTCCAGGTCTCGCTGTATGGCAGCACAGCCTTCCAGTGTGTCAGCCACCCCTCCCAGCTTTGTGTCATCAGCAAACTTGCTGAGGGTGCACTCTATCCCTTCCTCCAGGTCATTGATGAATATATTGAAGAGGACTGGGCCCAGTACTGACCCCTGGGGAACACCACTTGTCACTGACCTCCAACTAGACTCTGTGCCCCTAATCACGACCCTCTGAGCTCTGTCTTTCAACCAGTTTTCAATCCACCCCACTGTCCATTCACCTAGCCCACTCTTCCTAAGCTTCCCTATGAGGATGCTGTGGGAGACCATGTCGGACGCCTTGCCGAAGTCAAGGCAGACCACATCCACTGCCCTCCCCTCATCTATCCATCCAGTCATGCCATCATAGAAGGCTATCAGATTAGTCAGACATGATTTCCCCTTGGTGAATCCATGTAGACTACTTCTGATAGCTTTCTTTTCCTCCACATGCCTTGAGATGAGGCCCAAAATGAGCTGTTCCATCATCTTTCCAGGGATGGAGGTGAGGCTGACCGGCCTGTAGTTCCCCGGCTCCTCCTTCTTGACTTTTTTGAATAAATCAATGTATTTTGTGTTCTACACATAAATTATTGTGAATATCAAATTAGACAGAAAGATAAAAACTGTATATGCTTATTTTGCTCCTCTCTAGCAAAAATGCCAAGATACAGACTTGTATGCCAGGATCTCATATGTTTAATAGCACAGTAGAACCACAAGAATTTGTAAAATCTATTATGACATTACTAGTTTGCTACCTTTTCCTTGTAACTAACTGTCCTTGTTGCCAAAGTTCTGCTGGATAGGAGAAAGATCACTGAGAGATCTAGTTTTTTAATAGTGTCTTGTATTAGGTTTACGTGGCAAGGTTTTGGTAGCAGGGTGGGGGGGAGCTACAGGGGAGGCTTCCGTGAGAAGATGCTAGAAGCTGCCCCATGTCAGACAGAAACAGTTCCAACTGGCTCCAAGACAGACCTGCCGCTGACCAAAGCTGAGCCAGTCAGTGACGGTGGTAGCACCTCTGTGATAACATATTTAAGAAAGGGAAAAAGCTGCTGCGCGACAGCAGCCAGAAGAAAGGAGGGAGAATATGAGAGAAACAACTCTGCACTCTGCAGACACCAAGGTCAGTTAAGAAGAAGGAGGAGGACGAGGTGCTCCGGGTTCCAGAGCAGAGATTCCTGTGCAGCCTGTGATAGTTACGGTAGAACAGATAGCCAGGCTGCAGGTGGATACTCTGCTTGTCATTATCACCTATTGTAGTCCTCGAGCTTTTACAGACTTGCGTTCCTCACTTCTTATCTTTGTGTGGGCCTGTGGTGTCAGCTTGCTCCACAGAATGGGGTTGGGGGGATGTGAACCACTAGGCCATAGCCTGTTATAGCAGGGTTTTGGTCAACTTGCACAGTGCAGTGACTCAAGCCATGACATATCCAGGCATTCTACCCTTTGAGAGCACCCCAAAGATAGTTCCTTCTCGATGGGTTAGGCCATCCAAAGTCCTGCCCTTGCCTGTGCAGCGCCTGTCAACAAGGAGAACTTTTAATACTCTGCAGTTACTGTGCAGGCTTTTTACAAACTTGGCTAAATATTTCTGCAGTGTTTTGTTTATGTTTTCATGATTGTCAATCTTTTGAAGTTTAAATATTTTATTTCCCAGAGAGATTTTCTAATAGAATTTGAAAGCCAGGAAACTTAATTTTCATGAAGTGCACAAGCCCATACTTTTCTCTGTATTCGTATACCTATACATAGCTGGGGTTAGCACTTAATTCTTCCCTGAATATTTCTAAGTTTGTCTCTAATGTGTACTAATCTAATTGGCAGTATGTCCTATTTGCAAATACTCTCCTGTTGCTTTTTGGGACAGTCAGATTTAAGAACAGGCAGGTGCCACTTCAATTCCATACCATCGTATGCAAGCCCTTTCTGTCTTAAAACATTTAGAAAAGACCACATCAGGAGGTTTGTCAAAACAAATATAACTAGCATGCCTGTTAGCTGACACTTAAGTAATACCCTCAAGAAATAAAAGGCTATTTCTTTATGAAGTGTGTAATGTGCAGTCATTCTCTTAACTAGAAATGTGAAAAAAAGCTTAATCCAAGATGACTTCAAGATAACCTTGAAACAGGCAAGTACGCTCCGAATTTCCGTCCAATGTCATGCGTTAAAGGCTGAAGACACCTAACTAATGATGTTTGGCTTTTATTTTCCTTGAGTGCCAACCTACCAAATGTTATGAAGACATGTTTTTCTAGGGAAGTCTGAATTATTTATTTTATTTGGTCAACTGTTGGTTTTGCGGTTCTTCTTAATTGTGAAAATTGTCAGATTTCACCCTATTGATGGGTGAAAATAATTGAGAGTTGTTTTAGAAAGTAGCAACTCAGTCAACATAATGCTGGTAAGTTGAGTGTTGGTTCAAGGCTTTCTGTCCTGCTAGTAACAGCTACTTCCTGCCTGCTGCAGTTGATGTTGGACTACTCTGGATTAACTAGGGCTTCTGAGAGTATTCACATAGTTCTTTATTTCCTGCTCAGAAAATAGGGTCACATTTCTTTCCTCCTTATTAAGATATGAGTTGCAAAACAGAAATCTATAGGTAAAATTGGCTGTTGAAAGTGTCTCCAGATCACCATGAATTCTAAGATTTGTTCTAGCTATGTAGATGCCTGGTAAATAGGGTTGTTTGAGTTACCTTTTTCATTTTATGACCAGACATATTGTAAGAGATGGCCTGTAAATTCCCTGATGAGGGGTAGAAGGCCCTTCAAGCCTTCAATGGAATGCCTCAAACACTCGCAAGGAAATAAATAATGCAGGTCTGACATTCAAAGGACTGATAAGGCTAACACTTAAAAGTGTGGGAGGACTGTCTTGTGAAGACAAGACAGTTCTGCCACTTGTGTGGTGAGCTTGCTAGTTCTCAGTTCTCGAGGCCATTGTGTCCGATGAGTGACCTTTGCTTCATTATCTGCGAAATGCATATGAAAGTGCACAGCCCTGCATATGCTAATGAAGATTACAGAGATCATGCTAAACATGTATGACTATAGTTCTCATCTCCCCACCCAAATCATGCTATACATCACCTGGGAGGGGGAGAAACCTGAGATGAAACTGCCCCATAACGAGTGGGGCGAGCCATGCTAATTCAGCAAACATAAAAGGGGAGAAACAAAGAAGATCATGCCTGGGAAGATTCTTCCCAAGAAAGAAGACTGTACCTGGGAAGATTTTTCCAAAGAAGATGTTTATGCCTGGGAAGATTCCCTGAAAAAGACACTGGAACCAGGACTGGTGATCTCTTTCTCTCTGTCTTTTTCTCTATCTTTTCCTTTCTCTATCCTTCGGTTTCTCTTTTCTCTTCGAGTTGTTAAGTAACAGTTAGAGTTGTTAAGTAATGACCTTAAGTACTGCTTGCCATAAGTTGTTGTATACCCGTTGTTAAGTAATACAATGCATACCTCACCATTTGCCATAATTTGTTATATACCTAACCAATTATCGTGGACTTGTTAAGACCTATACTAATCATTTGGGGAAACTAATAAATGTTTGTATACAGACCTTGAGATTTATCTCACCTTAGTCCGCGCCGTTGGGGATTTACAAATCTGAGTCACTTACCCCCCCCCCCTTTTCTGAGAGTGGGATGTGACACGTATAGATTTTGTTGTAAATGTTAATTGAATATACATTTCGTGTATGGCTTTGTAGAATTAAATATTGTAATTGATCCTCCTATTGATAAGTAGTGGTTTAAAATTTGTTCCATGCTTTTTTTCCTCTTTAAGCAGATGTGGCATATAAAATACGGCGCTTCAGTGAAGACCTACTGCTAGAACATGTAGAGGGACACTCTGTGGCGTGCAACGGCCATTACAAATTTGCTTTCTCATCCAGAGCTTTCTTGAGCTTCAAGTTTGACCATGATGCTATAATGAAAAGTTTTAACCTCTGATAACAAACCTGTTATGAACAAAAGTCAGACTTGCCTCTTGCAGTTAAGGGGGTTTCTAATCCAGCCTTACTCTTTCTCAGGAGCTTTTTGGTGTTTTTGCAGAGGAGTGTTGGGGGTGTTTGCTTTTATGTAATGCAAGGACTTCATATTATGGCAGTGGCAATGAAAAACATTTCTCAGAGGATTTTCTGTCTGTCCTAGTAATTTTGAAACCCTAAGTAAGTTGTACATTTCAAACCTAGTCTAAGCCTTTCATCCTTTTTCTTTCCTGATTGTTTGCACAAAATATCTTCTCTCCTTCACACTGAAAGTCAGTTTCCAGAAGTTGCAAAGCTTTGTGTTATCCCAGTTGCAGCTGCTTTCAAAAAAGAAAAGTTTCAACTTTGTTTGTGAGAGGTTACTTGTGTAGAATTTGTACTGAATGTGAATAAGCCTTTGTAGATCCTGCTGAGTGGAAGAAGATAGATGCATGGTAATAGAAACATTGTGTGACACTAAATGGGGGTTAATCAGGCTTGCAATAGCTATTCTAAAGGTGTCCATTATTGTATTCTGTGTTGTCCTCAGATCTCAGGTAGCGTATGCTCTGTATATATTCAATAATGTTGAATTGCACTTGCAGTCAGTCAGCTACAACATTTTCATAGTAACAATATCAAAGATGGGGGGCCATAAGAGTTGAGGTGATGAACTGTATTAAATCACCTTCATGATTCAAGTTAAAGGGTTTTGAATACATGCTTTGAAGTTGGGAGAAATGTACTGACCTCATCTGTCACAGCAGCTTGTGTTAACAAACTTATTCAGATTTTCAAAATGGATTTTTCTCTCAAGATGAAGTTGAGTGATGGATAACTTTATGGGTCAAATGATCTAGGCCCTCCTCTCATCAGAGTGTATGCTCATGGGCTGAGTGCATGATGCAGTTCACATGGCATCCAAAAATACAACCCTGGTTTCCCTTCAACTGACCCACATCATCTATTACCTAGTGTTTTTCCTCAAAAATAGCTTTAAAACTGTCTCTGGCTTATTTACTTGCTGAGCACCAGGTGATTTTGGACTCTAATGCTGTAGCACTTCTAGCTGTGTCAAGTCTGGACTTTTGTATTGGTCCTGAAGCCCTTGTCTATCATGACCAAACTGTGAAACAAAGCCAGATTGAGCTATTTCACCTTGTAAAAATAGTATCCAAAGGCTGTCAAAACCAGTAAATCTGTAAATACAGTAATTGAGAAGGTATGATAATGCTGGAGGGTGTTATGTTATTCAGCTTCAGGTGAAAGTTAATCTTCATTTACTTCTTCAGTGCAAGTAGTTGATTTCCTAGCAAAAGTGCCTTCACTTATTGTAGTGGTCACAGTCACAACCTATGAGAGCTACCTGACCCACTGGTGGTGTCCCTTAATCGGGGTTTCAGGTTCGTGCCTGGTGCGCGGGAGTCAGTGAGCACACAGAGTCGAGATCCACCTTCTAACCTTTAATGCTGTTCTGTACAGAAAGGGGTGCCAGGCGATAGTTTGCAAAGCTAGCACACCCTTTCAGAGTAGGGTTTTTATACGGTTTACAACAGAGTTACACAAAACTTGTTCATTGGTCACCTTTCAATTATATAACTAATGCCCTTCTGTGCATGCTCTGATTAGTGGCTAGTTTATTATACAAAGGCGGTCTGACATTAGCATGTAAGGTGATCTCCCAGGGGTGTGATTTTTATTTTATTTTTTTTAGCATGCTAATTAGCCTTAGGTTACCCTCGGGCAACCCCACTTCCCCCTGAACCCATCCCCTTCATCCTTGTTGGCATTAGCACATTCCTGTGTTATCTTGTTGTGCTTCTTTACATTGAGGATCACACGGTTGTGCAAAGATTGTGACTGTGGGGTTCTCAGGATTCCGCAATACACAAGGACACAGAGGTCTGGGTTTTCGAGAATTTCTTTATTACAAATTACTACAGAACTACTAGTAAAAACAAATATACACATGCACTCCTTCTCTGTCTACACGTCACTACAAAATTGCCACTAAGAAAACAAGTGTATACATATTACAGGAGTAAAGCAAATATACATATTTTACAAGTTATTATTGAATTCCAACTAGTGAAGCAAGTATATATTTATGAACCTTTACCTATGCATGCGCCTATAAATATACTATGTGAGGTGTTACCAGTATGACACTCACCAAACCGCTTTCAGGAGTAGGGCTAATCAATGATGGAAAAAGTCTCACTTCAAAGATGATCCAAGTCATGGAGTCTGGAGTCAGCCAGGTGTCCCTGGTGAAGTGACAAAAACAGAGAAACACCTTTGATATTTATCAAAACCTTAAAGGTAATAAGAAATCAATGTACCTCTTGGCTCAACAGTCTGGTGTGCAAAAATTTCCATTTGCATTATAAATTAAGATGCTTATAAGACTGTGGGAATTGTGCATTTATCTCAGAGATAACTAGTCCCCAGGCATCACCACCTGCAACGGAATTGGGAAACTAGCATTGTTTTACTTTGCACTACTACCATTAATCACTTATTATGTTGGCTTTGTAGCTGATGATGTATCAGACTCTAGAGAAGAATCAAACAATTGCTATTCTAAGTAAATAATAAAACAGAACCTCCAGCAGTAATAAAAAAGATTACATTAATACTCCCTATAGTTCCAGTTGTAACCAAGACTTAAGAGTATTACCATATTCTGAATGCAAATTCCCACAACTAGGTTGGCTGCCTGACCTAACCTGACTAGATATAACAGTTCAAGTCCTCTAAAAATATTTCCTTTACTACTAGAACTTGGAAGAATAAAGGAGAGAAATTCTTATTGCTCTAAACACACTAATAAACCTCAAGGTATAGCTCAACGTGTAAAGCCAGTTACATGATGAGCAGAAAGGATGGGTGACTCCTGAAATCAGATGTGCTAGAGAAAACAAAACTTGAAAAATATAAACCAGAGGAATAATACAGTAACAGGCTAACAATGTTAATAGCCTCCAGTTTGGCACTGTTAAATTGAGCATTAAACTAGGGGGGTTTTTTTTATGTGATTAGTCTTGACTATATCAAAAGAAGCAAATTCTATATGAAACAGCTGCTAAGGCAGACTCCTATATTTTACTTCCTAGGAAAAACAATCTCATCTCCATGCTGTGCTTAACATAGATTACTTATTTTCAATTCATTAGATTTGATTAATATATTAACATGATGTGACTTAAACAAAAGAACATTAAGAGTAACAAAAGTTAACCTAAGAAGATGTATGAAGACATTCATACACATTCACATTCCTTTGTGGTTGTATATCCAAACATTTACACTCTTGTGCATATATATTCACTATTGACCAGGTATATTCCTAATAAAGAAATACCTTTTTGGTTAGAACAAGTATAAAAAGACATTCTACCTCTTGATTACAGAAAGAGATAACAAATGCTATACCCATGACAAGCTAATCAGGTGCATCACTTGTATTTCTTAGGTTTTATTTCTCCTTTTTTTGTTATTTTCCTGTTCATTGCAGAGTTTTATTATTATTTTTATTTCCATTGTTAAATTGTTCTCATCTCAACTGATGAGTTTTCTCACTTTTACTCTTCCGATTCTCTCCCCCATCCCACTGGGAGGAGGAGGGAAGTGAGCAAGCAGCTGTGTGGCACTTAGCTGCCAGCTGGGGTTAAACCATTGCCCTGGTTTGGGGTAAAGAAGCACCAACTTTCTGTTCAGTGAGAGAGGCTCTCGCTCTTACTTGTTGCTGTGGCAACAGGGTTTACCCTGTGGAGGAGTCCCACCTGTGGGGAGGTGTGGACAGGTCAGGTGACCCAAACTGACTAATAGGGTATTCCATCCCATCTGCCTGCTCAGTATAAAAGCTGAGGGAGGAAAGAGATTAGGTTGGTTGTCTTTCAAGGTTTCAGTTTTTTTAGTGGCTGTTTTTCTTTAGTGTCAGAGGAGGGCCCTGTCTGTTTGTCTACCTTTGATACCCATCAGTGTGTTCACAAATCCAGTTCCCATTTGTCACTGAGTACAGTCTGCAACTTTCCCAGTGCCTGCCAGTGACATCTCCCTGGGAGATTGATACAGTTTTGTACATATTGTATGTTTGTATACATCATTTGTAGAGATAATTGTTAAATCCTTCTCTATGAAGGATTTGTGAAACAAGAGGAAGGACTTCAGTTGTCATGAAGATGAGACACTTATCTCCTGGTTGTTCCAGTGCTGGGACAATGGAGCTTAGGCCATAGACATAGAAGGTAGAGAAGCTAAGCAGTTGGGAAACCTGGACAAAGATGGAGGTATTAATAAAGTGATTGGGAAGAAGACAAACACTCTCAGTCTCTGGAGGCGATTGCTATCAGCTGTAAAGGGCAGGTATCCCTTTAAGGATGATATTGAATGCTGTCCAAGTAAATGGACCAGCATGGAAAAAGGTATCAAGTATCTGAGGGAACTGGCTGTGCGAGAGGTGATTTATGGTGACTGGCAAGTGAATGTAGAACCTGATGAAATGCCATGCAAACAATCTTTGCTAAGGAAGTTTGTGCACAGTGCACTGTTGATGTATTCCCATACATTGTCAACAATGGTTTGGGGAGGATTTGATGCTGATGCACCAACTGTAACCGAAGTGGCTAACAGGGTACGACAGTATGAAGACAGTCTCTCTTGTCCCCTTGCTGTGGCAGCCATAGAAAAAAATGACTGAGAAAGTAGAGGAAATGACTAAGACAATAGCTGAGCAAAATGAAGAAATAGCTAAGAAAAATGATAAAACGTTTGAAAAACTGTTCAGGATGAAGAAAGAATCCCACTCTTCCTCTGAACGGACCCATGTCTCAGTCATTAAGAAAAAACACCCTCCTACGAAACCGATTGTAGAGAAACAGGATGCACTGCAGGATTTCCTGTTGCTTTCCCCCTGCAACTATGGAGAGGACATGAGTAAGTGGGATAAAAACCCTGCCCCAGTCATACAAGTACCAGTGCTTGAGTTGCAAGGTAAAGTAGATGGAAGAAAGAATTTTTGCAGAAGGGTGGCTGCTCCAGTTCACAATAAGTGGTTCTCCGGTCCGGATAGGAACTCATCTGCTAAATGCAGATGTTGTTCTCAACATCAGAGGCGCCCTGCCTCCAGCCAGGAGGAGGAGAGGGACAACAGAGTTTATTGGACCGTGTGGATTTCATGGCCTGGCACATTAAAGCCACAAAAGTATAAAGACCAAGTGGACACTGGTGCACAGTGTACCCTATTGCCATGGAATCATAAAGGGACAGAATCTGTTACTATTTCTGGAGTGACAGGTGGGTCTCAAGAACTGACTGTACTGGAGGCTGAAGTGAGCCTAACTGGGAATAAATGGGAGAAGCACCCAATTGTGTCTGGCCCAGATGCTCCATGCATCCTTGGCATAAACTACCTCAAGAAAGACCCGAAAGGGTATTGGTGGGCTTTTGGTATAGCAGCTGTAGAGACTGCAGATATTACACAGCTGTCTACCTTACCTGGCCTTTCAGATGACCCTTCTGTGGTGGGACTGCTGAAGGTTGAAGAATAGCAGGTGCCAATTGCTACTTCCACGATGCATCGATGACAGTATTGCACTAACTAAGACTCCCTGATTCCCATCCAGAACCTGATTCATCAGCTAGAGACCCAAGGAGTGATCAGCAAGACTCACTCACCCTTTAACAGCCCTATATGGCCAGTGCAGAAATCTGACAGAGACTGGAGATTAACAGTAGACTATCGTGGCCTAAACGAAGTCACAGCACCACTGAGTGCTGCTGTGCCAGACATGCTAGAACTGCAGTATAAACTGGAGTCAAAGGCAGCCAAATGGTATGCCACAATTGACATTGCTAATGCCTTTTTCTCTATTCCTTTAGCAGCAGAGTGCAGGCCACAGTTTGCTTTCACCTGGAGGGGCGTCCAGTACACCTGTAAGAAAAATCTAAGTATTGGTTTTGCATATGAACAACTTGACCAGTCTGCAATAATATAGCTAGAGAATGATTAACAACACAAAGTCTGATCAAGAGACATGCAAGAATGCTCATCCCTTAGACAAAGGAGAAACCAGTCTATGCTGGATTGGTAGTTTAATGGGAGGATGAATGTTTAACTGAGACCAGCTACCATGGGCAATAATACCAAAAAAGGGAAGAAATAAACAGGTGAAGAAAGGGGTTTAGGAGGGGTGATGGGAAGAAGTAAACAGAGGTGGAGCAAACGGAAGTAGTTTTAGGCAAATCTGATAGGCTGTAAACCCTGGAGTACCTAGCCAATGGGGAAACAGGGGAGGGAAATTTCATCCAGGAAAAGGGAATAAAAAGAAGTTATTTCAGGAACTCAGGTGTGCCTACCTGCTAGGTCACCTGTTCTTGCAAGAATGTTTAAATAAAATGTGCTTCATATTGATCACTGCCTGAGCTGTGGTTATTGGATAAGGAGCGTTTCTCACACACCTGGAATAGACTGCCCCAGGGGTGGAAACACAGCCCTACTATTTGCCATGGACTGATCCAGACTGCACTGGAGAAGGGTGGAGCTCCAGAACACCTGCAATACATTGATGACATCATTGTGTAGGGTAATACAGCACAAGAAAACTTTTCAGGAAAGGTAAAGAAATAATCAAGATTCTTCTGAAAGCAGGTTTTGCTGTAAAAAAAGGTAAGGTCAAGGGACCTGCCGGGGCATAGTTTGTGCCGGGGCCGGTGGGGGGGCAGCCGATGCCGCTGGCGCCGGTGTTGGTATGGCCAGGGGCGTGGTTTTCGCTGGGGCTGGAGCCGTGGCTTCTGCCGGTACGGGCGGAGGCGTGGCTTTTGCCAGGGCCGGTGGGGAGGCAGACGATGCCGCTGGCGCCGGTGTCGGTATGGCCGGAGGCGTGGCTTTTGCTGGGGCCGGGGCCGGGGCCGGGGCCGGGGCCGGTGGGGGGGCAACCGATATGGGCCTGGCCGATGTCGGGGCCTGTGGGGAGGCAACTGATACCGTTCGGGCCGGTGGCGTTGTTTGTGTTTCTGCTGTGGCTTTCAGTGGGGGGATTGTCTGTATTTCTGCTATCTTTGACTTCGGCCGTGGGGTTTGAGTAGCAATATCACATGTCACATAATACTCACTCCTGCACTGATATTTAACGATAAACCACCCCTGCAACACATTCAGGAAAACCGACAACAAAATCACGTACGAATGAAAGTAACATTCACTCTCTAAACAGCCCAAAGGTTTCTCATCCCCTAATTCTGTTAGTGTCACTTTGGCATAATCATCAAAGGGCAAAGTAAACTTTTACCAGGTAAGACCAAAAGTGTAATTAGTAAAAGAATCCATCACGTGATGCCCAAGATATGCAGGTAGAACTGTTATCTAAGCAATTATATTATACATCTGAAGGCCAATCCACACCAACATAGCACGCTTAACTAACCGCATCCAAACACAAAGAAGAAATAAACCATGCAATATATATTTGGCCAGTTAAATACCACTGCATCAATTAACTTCATACAAAGCTCTCTAGAGGCACGATATAAGATTTCGTGTAAGAACGACATGATGTGAACTGTCTGGTCTCCCTGAGCAAACTGGAATTCAAACTATTCTGGCAATCTATCAGAGCTCCATTCGTTCCCCACGTTGGGCACCAATAAATCTGTCGTGGTTTTGGCCAAATTGGCCAATGGCCAGCGACAGATGCTCTCCCCCCATCTCTCATACACAGAGAGGAGGAGGGGAGATAAAGAGATTTACAAGTTTAGAAGGAACTAAACTACTTTAATGAAATATTAATAATAAAATAAAAAGGAAAATAATGAAAAAGGTACAGTATTTACAAAACCATATTAAGCTCCCAGGATGATGTCACCAGCAGGCACTGGGGAAGTCCCAGACCGGACTCAGTGATGGGTGGGAACTGGATTCCAGAGCTGGAGTCAGGAACACACCGATCAGGATCAAAGGCAGATGAACAGACAGGGTCCTCCTCGGACGTTGGCCACTGAAGAAAAGAGACCCTGACCCTTTGATCCCTCAGCTTTTATACTGAGCATGGGGCAGATGGGATGGAATACCCCTGTTGGTCAGTTTTGGGTCACCTGTCCTGTCCACTCCTCCCCGCAGGTGGGACCCCTCTACGCTTTTTCATTTCTGACCCTCCAATGGGGCAAATAACAAAATTAGCTGACCTTGGTTGTTATAGCAATAAGTATAAGGCAAGAGCCTCTCCGCGTACCATTCCTTGGCACTAATTGTAAACATTGGTCTTATCACTCTGAGAATGTAGAGTTTTCTGCACAATATGCTGTTAATTTCAGAGTGTTAGAAGAGGCCTAGCTAAGAAGTAAAATTACTGAACAGAAAGTTGGTTCTGTTTTATCTCAGGAGAAAAGGTAAACCCATCTGGACTGCTGAATTATCGCAAGATATTGCTGACTGGATAGGGAAACTAGTTGTGAAGGTATGCCATGTAGATGCCCACGTACCCATGAGTTAGGCCACTGAGGAACATCAAAACAATCAGGAAGTGTATCAGGCTGCCCAGATTTTCCAGACAGATTTGGACTGGGAACATAAAAGTGAACTGTTTTTAGCTCGGTAGGCCCATGACACTTCAGGTCATCAAGGAAGGGATGCAACATCACTTGGCCCATGACTGAGGGGTGGATTTAACCATGGACGCTATTGCGCAGGTTATCCATGATTGTGAGACATGCGCGGAAATCAAGCAAGCTAAAAGGTTAAAACCTTTGTGGTACGGGGGACAATGGTTAAAATATAAGTATGGGGAGGCTTGGCAAATTGACTATATCACACTCCCTCAAACCCTCCAGGGTAAGTGTTATGTGCTTACAATGGTGAAAGCTAGCACCGGATGGTTGGAAACCTATGCCGTTCCCTATGCCACTGCCCAGAATACCATCCTGGGCCTTGAAAAGCAAGCCTTGTGGCAACATAGTACTCCAGAAAGAATTGAGTCAGACAATGGGACTCATTTCAGAAATAATCTTGTAAGTACTTGGGCCAAAGAACATGGCATTGAGTGGGTCTATCATATCCCCTATCACGCAGGCAGCTGGTGGGTGTCACCGCGGCGAGAGCGGGCGTACAGGACGCAGCTCCTTGAACAGTAAGTTACTGGAAAACTCTCGACCTGACCAGGACGTCATGGTAAGAACTCGGCAGAAGGCCATGGCATCCCTGAGCTCTGCACTGAGCAGCTCCGATGTGGCCACTCAGACAGAGCTTGCATGGGAACATGCTGCCACCCAGGTGTCAGGCTGCAGGGTGTGCCCTGCTCTTGCGCCGGTGTTGAATGGCAGTGGTGAGCAGACCTGTGGGAGGTGTGCCCAGGTAGAGGAACTCCTTCACCTAGTGATGGAGCTCCGTGAGGAGGTAAGTCGTTTGAGAAGTATAAGGGATTGTGAACAGGAGATAGACAACTGGAGTTGCATCCTGCCTTCCCTGAAAGAAGCACCTCAGGCAGACAGAGCTCCACATACAGAGCACTCCCCACCCTCTAGCAGCACAGCTGAATGTGGAGATTCAGAGGACAGGGGCCAGTGGCAACAAGTCCCCGTCCGGCGTGGCAGGCATGCCACCCAGGTGACCCCCACACCATCCCAGGTGCCCTTGCAGAATGGATATGATGTTCTGCAAAGGGAACCGGAGGATGAGAAGGACAACAGCTTGCTGAACTTGGAGTTGTCACTGAGACCAAGACGGATTATGCCTCGTATAACAACATCCTCGGTTATGAAAGAAAGACGGGTCCTTGTAGTAGGGGACTCGATTCTGAAGGGAGTGGAAGGTCCCATATGTAGACCAGACCCAATCTGTAGGGAAGTCTGCTGTCTCCCTGGGGCCAAAGTTAAGGATGTCCAAAGGAAACTCCCTACCCTAGTTAGGCCTACTGACTACTACCCTTTATTGATTTTTCAGTTAGGCAATGATGAAATTTCAGGAAGAAGCCTGAGGGCAATGAAGAAAGACTTCAGGGCCCTGGGACGGCTGGTTAGGGGATCAGGAGCACAAGTAGTGTTTGCTTCTATCCCAACAGTTGCGAGGATTGATGAGAAGATTAATAGGAAATGCCAGCTGTTCAATGCCTGGCTCAGAGACTGGTGTCATCGGCAGGACTTTGGGTTCTTTGATTATGGGCTGCTTTTCAGGACGCCAGGCCTGCTGGCAACAGACGGCAAAAGCCTGTCTCAGAGGGGGAAAAGGGTTTTAGGGCAGGAGTTGGCGGGGCTCATTGACAGGGCTTTAAACTAGATTCGAAGGGGGATGGGGATAGATCCAAGCTTGCTAGCAAAAAGCCTGAAGGTGGCATGCTGGCACTAGACTTGGAAAAGATAGGGGGCGTAACCAGGCTCCTTAGGAATAAGTCTGGGGGTGGCAGAATTTCGGCTCCCGCCAGTAAAAAGGAGAAAGGACCTATAGCCCAGCTGAAGTGCTTATACACTAATGCACGTAGCATGGGCAACAAACAGGAGGAGCTGGAAGCCATTGTGCAGCAGGATAATTATGATGTAGTCGCCATCACAGAAACGTGGTGGGATGACTCACATAGCTATGGTGCTGCCATGGATGCCTATAGGCTCTTCAGGAAGGATAGGCAAGCAAGGAGAGGCGGGGGTGTGGCCCTGTATGTCAGGGAGTGTTATGAATGCTTTGAACTAAATGATGGTGATAATGAGACTGAATGTTTATGGGTAAGAATCAGGGGCAGGGCTAACAAGGCGGATATCGTAGTAGGAGTCTGTTATAGACCGCCCAATCAGGATGAGGAGGCAGATGAAATATTCTATAAACGGCTGGGAGAAGTCTCAAGATCGCGAGCTCTTGTCCTCATGGGGGACTTCAATTTGCCGGACATCTGCTGGGAATACAATACAGCAGGGAGGGAACAGTCTAGAAGGTTCCTGGAATGTACTGGGGATAACTTCCTGACACAGCTGGTGAGAGAGCCAACTAGGGAAGGTGCCCTGCTGGATCTGTTGTTTGGAAACAGGGAAGGTCTTGTGGGGGATGTGAAGGTTGGAGGCTGTCTCGGGAACAGTGACCATGAAATGATAGAGTTTTCGATTCTGCGAGAAGCAAGGAGAGGGGTCAGCAGAACTGCTACCTTGGACTTCCGGAGGGCGGACTTTGGGCTTTTCAGGAGCCTGGTTGACAAAGTCCCCTGGGAGGCAGTCCTCCAGGGCAAAGGAGCCCAGGAAGCCTGGATGATTTTCAAGAAGGAAGTCTTAAAGGCGCAGGAGCAGGCTGTCCCCATGTGCCAGAAGACAAGCCGTTGGGGGAAAAAGACCGGCCTGGCTAAACAGGGAGCTAGTGTTGCAACTTAGGGAAAAAAAGAGGATCTATGGCCTCTGGAAGGAAGGGCAGGCCACTCAAGAGGACTACAAAGAGGTAGTGAGGCTATGTAGGGAAAAAATCAGGAGGGCCAAAGCCCAGCTAGAACTAAACCTGGCTTCTGTTGTCAAGGACAACAAAAAAAGTTTCTATAAATATATTAGCAATAAGAAGAGGACTAAGGATAATCTCTGTCCTCTAGTAGATGGGGCCGGCAACATAGTGACCAAGGATGAGGAAAAGGCTGAGGTACTTAATGAAGTCTTTGCCTCAGTCTTCAGCAGTAGGACCAGTTGTTCCCTGAGTACCCAGACCCCTGAGCTAGAAGACAGGGATGGGGAGCAGAATGAAGCCCCCATAATCCAAAGGGAAACGGTGAGGGCCCTGCTTCAGCACCTGGAGGTGCACAAATCTATGGGGCCGGATGGGATCCACCCAAGGGTATTGAAAGAGCTGGCGGAAGTGCTCGCCAGGCCACTTTGCATCATTTATGAGCAGTCCTGGATAACCGGGGAGGTCCCAGCTGACTGGAGGTTAGCAAATGTGACACCCATCCACAAGAAGGGCCAGAAGGAGGATCCGGGGAACTACAGGCCAGTCAGTCTGACCTTGGTGCCTGGGAAGGTCATGGAACAGGTCCTCCTCAGTGCCATTACACGGCACATGCAGGAGAACAGGGTGATCAGGCCCAGTCAGCATGGGTTTGTGAAGGGCAGGTCATGCCTATCAAACCTAATATCCTTCTATGATAAGGTGACCCACTTAGTGGATGAGGGAAAAGCTGCGGATGTTATCTACTTGGATTTTTGCAAAGCTTTTGACACCGTTTCCCACAGCATTCTCCTGGAGAAACTGGCTGCTCACGGCCTGGACAGGTGTACTCTTCGCTGGGTAAAAAACTGGCTGGATGGCCGTGCCCAGAGAGTGGTGGTAAATGGAGTTAAATCCAGTTGGTGTCCAGTCACAAGTGGTGTCCCCCAGGGCTCGGTGCTGGGGCCGGTTCTCTTTAATATCTTTATCAATGATCTGGATGAAGGGATCGAATGCACCCTCAGTAAGTTCGCAGATGACACTAAGCTGGGCGGGCGTGTTGATCTGCTTGAGGGTAGGTTGGCTCTGCAGAGGGATCTGGACAGGCTGGACCGATGGGCTGAGACCAATGGTATGAGGTTCAACAAGGCCAAATGCCGGGTCCTGCACTTGGGACACAACAACCCCATGCAGCGCTACAGGATTGGGGCAGAGTGGCCCGGCAGAAAAGGACCTGGGGGTGTTGGTTGACAGCCGGCTGAATATGAGCCAGCAGTGTGCCCAGGTGGCCAAGAAGGCCAACAGCATCCTAGCCTGTATCAGGAACAGTGTGGTGAGTAGGACTAGGGAAGTGATCATCCCCCTGTACTCGGCACTGGTGAGGCCCCACCTCGAGTACTGCGTTCAGTTTTGGGTCCCTCGCTACAAGAGGGACATTGAGGTGTTGGAGCGTGTCCAGAGAAGGGCTACAAAGCTGGTGAGGGGTCTGGAGGACAAACCTTATGAAGAACGACTGAGGGAGCTGGGGTTGTTTAGCTTGGAGAAGAGGAGGCTGAGGGGAGACCTTATCACCCTCTACAACTACCTGAAAGGAGGTTGTAGAGAGATGGGGGCTGACCTCTTCTCCCTGGTGACAAGTGATAGGACGAGGGGAAACGGGTTCAAGTTATGTCAGGGGAGGTTTAGATTGGATATTAGGAAACATTTTTTCACTGAAAGGGTTATTAAACATTGGAATAGGCTGCCCAGGGAGGTGGTGGATTCACCATCCCTGGAGGTGTTTAAAAAAAGGGTAGAGGGGGCACTTAGGGACATGGTTTAGAAGTGGCTTTTGTCAGGGTAGGTTAAAGGTTGGACTCGATGATCTTAAAGGTCCCTTCCAACCTCAGCAATTCTATGATTCTATGATCATCCTGAGAGCTTGATATGGTTTTGTATATATTTCATTATATTTCTTTTATATTATTTTATTATTAATATTTCATTATAGTAGTTTAGTTTCTTTTCTAAACTCATAAGTCTCTCTCTCTCTCTCTCTTCCTCCTCTCCCTGAAGGGAGAGGTGAGGGAGAGCATCTGTCATTTGTTTTAGTGGTCAAACCAGCCCAAACCACAACAGACTTATTGGAGCCCAACATGGGGCTCAGCCAGGGCTCAACAAGGGTTCTGATAGATTGCCTGAATAGTTTGAATTCCAGCTTGCTCAGCTGAGAGAGTATTGGATTTTTGCACCGTCACTACTCCAGCTGCATTGACAACGAGTACAGCTGCTACTCAAATTCCATCATCAGTTGCCCCAGTGACCAGGAAGCAGAAAAGGAGGTCAGTTCGTTCCCTTGTCCCTTATGACAAAGACCAATTCAAGCCAGATAGCATGGGGGCGAATTCTTCTGGCAAAGAAAAGGGAGAGGGTCCTTCTCAAGCAGATCAGGGAGAGTCTTTCTCAGGCAGCATCAACGCAGGAGGAGGAATCAGACACAGAGGTAATCGTTAAATCCTTATCTATGAAGGGCTTGTGAAATATGAGGAAGGACTTGAGTCATCAAGAAGGGGAGACACTTACCACCTGGTTGCTCTGATGCTGGGACAATGGGGCTGATACCATAGACTTAGAAGGTAGAGAAGCTAGGCAGTTGGGAAACCTGGCCACAGACGGAGGTATTGATAAAGCGATTGGGAGAAAAATACTCTTAATCTCTGAAGGCAACTCATGTCAGTGGTAAAGGGCAGGTATCCCTTTAAGGGTGATATTGAATGCCGTCCAAGTAAGTGGATCAGCATGGAGAAAGGTATTAAGTACCTGAGAGAACTGGCTGTGCAAGAGCTGATTTATGGTGACTGGTGAGTAAATGTAGACCCCGATGAAATGCCATGCAAATGACCCATGTTGAGGAAGTTTGTACAAAGTGCACCATCAATGTATTCCCACAGAATGGTCTGGGGAGGATCTGATGCTGATACACCAACTGTAAATGAAGTGTCTAACAGAATACAACAGTATGAAGACAGTATGTCTCATCCCCTCACTGTGGCAGCCGTGGAAAAACTGTCTGAGAAAACGACCGAGAAAATGGCTGAGCAAAATGAGAAAATGATTGAGAAAATGGCTAAGAAAAATGCTAAACTGTTTGCTAAGTGTGTTAGGGATAATAGAAGATGGTCTGAGTGAGACACGATGGAAAATCACTAGTTGAACCAAACCCAGTATACGTGCCGAGAAAAAGGACCTCAGTACTGTTGCTGTAAAAACTATGTGCGTATCCATGAGAACCCGACCTTCAAAGAAGAAGACAACAAGAAGGGAGGACAACAATGTAGTCAGGTATCAGACAGCTGCTGTTAGCAAAGCTGGATCATGAGTCTGGTGAGGCTCGCTGCATGCACTGGCCACACGTGCAGTGACTCTGGCCTGTACTTTTCCACTCAATGTGGTGCAGGATATAAGGGGGCTGTCTTGGGTCAGAGAGGGGGAGAGAGACATGAGCACACTTTGAAGATACAGGGGATGCCCTGAACAAGTGCTGTGTCTGCCTCCCCCCCCTCTGCCGTACTGATGGAGCTCCTCGTTATCCTGCTGCTTAGCGATGCTACTACGGTCTATGGGGTTGGTAAGACTCTTAAGTAACTTTTGGGACATTTGGGAACTGCTTAGCAAGGCTTCACAATAAAGATGAATTCACTGCTTTTTTTTTTTTTTCTCTGTAGCAAGGCTTCACAATAAAGTAGAGTTAACCTTTTTTTTTCCTTTTTGTGGGCTCTGGTTTGTACGTTGGAATCTTTAAAAAAGAACCGGTTACATAATTGGCGACGTGGATGGGATTCCAATAATACAAACCGCTTACATACTTTTAACTTCTAATGTAAAGTATTTTAACTAAGTAGGACTTAAAACTATATTCCTCACTGTACATTTACATTATAATGGATAGAATGGAAGAAAAAATGGAATTATGGAATGTCATACAATACGGTTTAAAGAGCTGTATTTTAAACTGTATATGATGATTGGTTTATGCTAACAGGTGAAATACTGATATCTTAAGCTTTGAATACTACTTGTATTGTCAAAGAAGTCATTATTTAACATCATTTTTGTGAGATAATTATGTTTCTTTAGCTGTGGTAATATGCAAATAGCTAACTGGATGACAGCAAATGACTATGCAATGTTTAAAAAAAAAAAAGAAAAGCCTAAAGCTAACACTTCCCACTTTTAAAGGAAATACAGTGGGAAGGGCCATGGGTCCAGAAAACAAATTCACACTATGCTTTAAACAGAAATCTCACAGTCTGTGCTACAAAAATATTACAGTAGAGATATGGATGGGGCTTGCTCAGTGGAGTGCACAGCCACACCAAGATCGCGCTGTCCCCCACACCAGTGAATAGTGGATGGGGCTTGGTCAGTGGGGTGCACAGCTGCACCAAGATCGCCCTGTCCCAAACTGATGAATAGTGGATGAGGCTTGGCCAGTGGAGTGCACAGCTGCACCAAGATCACGCTGTCCCCAAGCTGGTGAATAGTGGATAGGGCTTGGTCAGTGGGATGCACAGCTGCACCAAGATCGCGCTGTCCCCCACACGGGTGAATAGTGGATGGGGCTTGGTCAGTAGAGAGCATAGCTGCCCCAAGATTGCGCCGTCCCTGTATGGGGGGGCTCATGATGGGAGCATTGTCTCCCTGAGATAGAAGTGCTGTTTTTGTATGTCTGCTGTGTAAGTGTGTGTAGGCGCCAGCTTATACCTGCTGATCAGCATCTGTGCCTACTGTTTGTTTTTTGTTGTGTGCAGTGTCGTTAGGTGACTGCTTGAGCAGGTGTTCTGCCCGGTGTGGTACTGTTCTTGTACGTGACTAGGGCTGACACTCCGTCAAGTGAAGAAGTTTGTATATACACAATGTTTAGACTTAAGGACAAGGAGGAGGCAAGCGTGCCCCAGGTAGATAGACCAGGATGGGCCGTAGAACTGATGGAAGTCCTGAAATATCGGGGGAGTTTTCACCAGCCGACACGTTTACGGTCTCGGGAACGGCTCGCCCATGCAGGCGTATGGCTGGTTGTTTGTTGTTTGCCTATAAGGTTGATTGGGAAAAGGAGTTGAGCCAAAATCTATAGGATGCTCTGCAGGAAAATGAGAAACTTAAGGGTGAGCTCTTGTTGCAAAGGCAGACTTTTATGTCAGCCATAAGTGATAAGGGGAAAAAAAAAAAAAAAACAACGGCAGGAACAATTAGATGGGAAATGTGCCGCATTAGCACAAAAGTATGCCGTACACGCTATGAGAAAGCGGCAAATAAAAAAGAGAAATAGGATGCCTGATTCAAAGCAGTATTGTAAAGATATGTTTTTTTCCTTTTTATATATATATATGTTATTGCATGCCTTTGTAAATTACTGTGTGATACCCTGCAAGACTAAATGAACCCCAGCAGAAGCGGTCTCTTGAGCGGGGGGGTGGAACATAGGAAAGCAATGGAAGATCGGCAAGGAGGATTGTAAATACGCTCAAGTGACTCGCACCTGGGTGCTGGAAAATACTTATATCACACCAATTGTTATTCAATCTCAGGTGCTTGCACGAAAAACACTTGCACTTAGATGACATAAGTCTGTGATGGACTCAGGGACACCTTATCTAGCTGCTTGAGAATCTTGGCCTGTTGTTGAAGAAGATCAAAGCACAGTAGGAAAACTATGCCTGTTGGAACCCTTTAAATACGAGCAAGAACAGGGAGTCCACACGCTCTCTTGCTAACAAGGATCTTTCGCTGCCAAGGATTCTTGCTAACAAGGACTCTCTCTCACTCCGCAGTGCCCATTGAGCACAGGGCCGTTGGCCTATATTTACTTTTGAATAATGCCCCCACTTTGTATCGTTATCCCCCCCTATACCAAAGATATTTGCAGGTGCACGCGTCTGGTATCAAGCCCCAGGAGAAGTGGGGCCCATTGCAGCCGCAGTAGTGGTAGCCGATGACACACAGGCAGTTACAATAGTGATACCAGGGGAAGCACAGTGGCTACGTGTGCCTGCTCAGCAATTACGGCGCAGAGATTAGAAGGCTGGGGGGGTGGGGAGGGGGAACTCTAACCATTTCTTCTGTTTATATCATTGAATAGGTACCTGCAAACGCACTACCTCCATGATCAAAACATCTGGGTAACTCTGGCTAATGCGGCAGGACAAGATACGCTGTGTCTTAGCACAGCCACACTCCAAAATCCATTCACGACGTACCTAGTGGGAGTGCCGCTAACAACTAGTGAATTCAACATGACGATCAAGGGCACCACCGCTGGCCCTGTCCTCCAGTCGGATGCAAGCATCATCAAAGTATGAGACAGCTGGCTCCCATATATTGGGGAGTCCCCTGCATTACCACCCCAGGAGCTCTGCATTTTAGGAACACTCAGTGCGGACCTATGCAATTTTTTTTTCCCCTTCTTCACCAGTACAAACAACAACACAGTCTCCTGGTGGGTCAATGCCACCACCCCATGGTACCAGAATAACACACGATGGTGTAATACTACTAGTCCAAATATCACGAAGAGTTACTCAACAGATATGACTCCCTCACCAGGACTGTTTTTGATCTGTGGGGACTGGGTGTGGGCCGGAATTCCCAAAGCAATTAAAGGAACACCATGTACATTAGGCCAACTGACTATTTTTAATCCCAGAGTCACTGTAGCTTTATGGTTACAACAGAACCGAACATTACACCAACATCGACGCGATGTACCTGCATTTCCCCTATACTGCAATGACCAAACTGAATTCTGGTGTCCTGCCAGGACCATGGTCGCATCCTTTTTAGCTCCGGGAGTTGCCAGTGCACAAGTGCTGACGATCCTGAATAAACTTGGATGCTGGTTAGCCAAGTTTAATAATGCTACTAGTTGTGGAATAATTACTAAAATGATCAAAAATACATCATTGTTCATGCATTAAGGAAAGGTACCCTGAGCCAACAGTTTGTCAAATTTTGACAAAATGCTGTCCCTTTGTGTGAACTTCTGCTCATTATAATGTCATTATAATACCAAAACACACCTCCATCCCAAAGGCTACCCACCTCCAAGGTGCAACCACTCCTCCTTGAGTCTGTGCCCTGAATTTTTTGTAAACTATACCTTTAAATGTGAGGTGAGAGAATTTTACACCAATCATAATAAAGGTATTTATGACTAGAGTCACTCAAACTCCACCTTGAAGATATGAAATAGTATAAAAATAGCCCAAGAAAGGGGAAATATCAGGGAAGACACCATTGTGAACAAGTCAAGGAGGACTCCATCACAGACTGCCTTTGACTTCTGGGACCAGTCGACGGACTGAGCCTTTCTTCCCCACCATAGGGATGCCTTTGGCTCATGGACATGGTTGTCAAGATTTTAAAGGATTGTGTTGTATGAATCTAAGTGACCACTCCAAATCCATCCATGCCCAGTTGCAAGAACTGCACAGACTGATCCAGCATCTTGTGTAGACCACTGGGTGAAACCCCTTTGCTGGATGGACTTGGGGGTGGGGTTGGTTGAAGCAAATTATACTCATTGCCTGTGTAGGAGGAATTTGTCTGTTATGTTGAGTATGCTGTTTGCCATGTTTAATAAGCATTGTACGATCAGTTGTAGATGCCGCTTTGCATCATACCCTTGTACGAGTTGTAGACTATCATCGTGCCCCAACTACGGACCACAGGGTGGCATGTGTAAGGGATAATAGAGGATGGTCCGAGTGAGACACGACGTAAAATTACTAGTTGAACCAAATCCAGTATACGTGCCGAGAAAAAGGACCTCAGTACTGTTGCTGCAAAAACTATGTGTGTATCCATGAGAACCCGACCTTTGAAGAAGAAGATAACAAGAAGGGATTACAACAATGTAGTCAGGTATCAGACAGTCGCTGTTAGCAAAGCTGGATCATGAGTCTGGTAAGGCTTGCTGCATGTGCTGGCCACACGTGCAGTGACTCTGGCCTGTACTTTTCCACTCAATCTGGTGCAGGATATAAGGGGGGCTGTCTTGGGTCAGAGAGGGGGAGAGAGACATGAGCACACTTTGAAGATAGAGGGGATGCCCTGAACAAGTGCTGTGTCTGCCTCCCCCCCCTCTGCCGTACTGATGGAGCTCCTCGTTATCCTGCTGCTTAGCGATGCTACTACAGTCTATGGGGTTGGTAAGACTCTTAAGTAACTTTTGGAACATTTGGGAACTGCTTAGCAAGCGCTGTGCCTGCCTTCCTCTGCCGTACCAATGCAGCTCCTCATTATCCTGCTGCTCAGGGATGCTACTACGGTCTATGGGGTTGGTAAGACTCTTAAGTATCTTTTGGGACATTTGGGAACTGCTTAGCAAGGCTTCGCAATAAAGCTGAATTCACTGCTTTTTTTTTTTCCTGTAGCAAGGCTTCACAATAAAGTAGAGTTAACCTTTTTTTCCTTTGTGTGGGCTCTGGTTTGTACATTGGAATCTTTAAAAAAGAACCGGTTACAATAAGCTATCCAGGATGGAGGAAAGATCCCACTCTTCCCCTGCATGGATTCATGTCGCAGTTGTTAGGAGAAGATGCCCTCCTACAAGACTGGCTCAAGAGAGACAGAACACGCCACAAGATATCCTGTGGTTTTGCCTCTGTGACTATGGAGAGGACATGAGGAAGTGGGATAGACAACCTACCTCAGCCCTACAGGCACGAGTGAGTTGCAAGATAAAATAGATAGAAGAAATAATTCTTACAGGAGGATGGCTGCTCTGGTTTACAATGAGCGATTCTCCGATCACGGAAGGAACTCATCTGCTAATTGTAGATATTATTCTCAACATAAGAGGGGCCCTGCCTCCAGCCAGGAGGAGGAGAGGGACAACAGAGTTTATTGGACTGTGGATTCAATGGCCTGGCACATTAGAGCCACAAAAGTATAAGACCCTGGTGCCTAGTGTACTCTGTTGCCATCGAATCATAAAGGGGCGGAATCCATCATTATTTCTGGTGTGACAGGCAGGTCTCAGGAACTGACTGTATTGGAGGCTGAAGTGAGCCTAACTGGGAATAAATGGGAGAAGCACCCTGTTATCACTGGCACAGATGCTCCATGCATCCTTGGCATAGACTTCCTCAAGAAAGAGTATTTCAAAGACCCAAAAGGGTATTGGTGGGCTTTTGGTATAGCAGCTGTAGAGACTGAGGGCATTACACAGCTGTCTACTTTACCTGGCCTTTCAGATGACCCTTCTGTGGTGGGACTGCTGAAGGTTAAAGACCATGGCAGGGGGGTTGGAAGTAGATGATCTTTAAGGTCCCTTCCAACCCTAACAGTTCTGTGATTCTATGAACAGCAGGTGCCAATTGCTACTGCCATGGTGCATCGATGACAGTATCGCACCAACTGAGATTCCCTGGTTCCCATCCAGAACCT
This sequence comes from Larus michahellis, assembly GCF_964199755.1. Classification (NCBI taxonomy): domain Eukaryota; kingdom Metazoa; phylum Chordata; class Aves; order Charadriiformes; family Laridae; genus Larus; species Larus michahellis. Next base: position 15,526,105 of record NC_133929.1, on the reverse strand, counting down.
GATTCATCAGCTGGAGACCCAAGGAGTGATCAGCAAAACTCACTCACCCTTTAACAGCCCTAGATGGCCAGTGCAAAATTCTGATGGAGAGTGGCAACTAACAGTAGACTATCGTGGCCTGAATGAAGTCACACCACCACTGAGTGCTGCTGTGCCAGACATGCTAGAACTGCAGTATGAACTGGAGTCAAAGGCAGCCAAGTGGTATGCCACAATTGACATTGCTAATGCCTTTTTCTCTATTCCTTTAGCAGCAGAGTGGAGGCCACAGTTTGCGTTCACCTGGAGGGGCATCCAATACACCTGGAATAGACTGCCCCAGGGGTGGAAACACAGCCCTACTATTTGCCATGGACTGATACAGACTGCACATTGATGACATTGTTTTATGGGTTAATACAACAGAAGAAGTTTTTACGAAGATAATCAAAATTATTCTGAAAGCAGGTTTTGCTATCAAATGAGGTAAGGTCAAGGGACCTGCACAAGAGATACAGTTCTTGGGAGTTAAGTTGCAAGATGGGTGATGCCAGATCCCAATGGACATGATTAACAGAATAACAGCTGTGTCCCCACCTACTAACAAAAAGGAAACACAAGCCTTCTTATGTGTTGTGGGTTTCTGGAGACTGCATATTCCAGGTTATAGTCAGATTGTGAAACCTCTCTATGAAGTGACTCAAAAGAAAAATGATTTTACATGCGGCCCTGAACAATGGCAAGCCTTTGATCAAATTAAACAAGAGATTGTGCATGCAGTAGCCCTTGGACCAGTCCAAACAGGACGGGACATTAAAAATGTGCTCTACACTGCAGCCAGAGACAATGGCTCTACCTGGAGCCTCTGGCAGAAAGCACCAGGGGAGACTCAAGGTTGACCCCTAGGATTCTGGAGTCAGGGATACAAAGGCTCCAAGGCCAAGTACACCCCTACTGAGAAAGAGACCTTGGCAGCATATGAAGGAGTTAGAGCTGCTTCAGAGGTAATTGGTACTGAAGCACAGCTCCTCCTGGTGCCCCAATTACCAGTGCTGGGCTGGATGTTCAAGGGTAAAGTTCCTTCTGCTCATCATGCCACCGATGCTACCTGGAGTGAGTGAGTTGCCTTAATCACAACCCAAGCAGAGGGTGGAAGCAGGGCAGCTGGCAGTGCAAAGGTAAACTCATCTGGGCTGCTGAATTGTGGCAAGCATGCATGCTATCAACTGCTTGCTGACAGATGAAGGACTGCCCCTGCCCTTTACTAAAAAAGACATATTTCATGCTTATATAAAGTAACCAATTCCTATAATGTCATCTGCTAACAGTTAAAATGTCACTAATTTAATAGCTTAGAGGAAATTTTACAAGATTTTTAAAAAGATAAAATTCTTTTTTTAGATTACATTAATATAGTTACCTGATGAATAAAAGAAGTACAGATGGTTATTTTTCTTTCTAGCCTGTCCCTGTTATATACCTAGTGAGTAATATTTCAGGGAATCTTTCTAAATTTCTTTCAAAATATAGCTGTTGATCTCTCTTTTATTCAATATTCCGTTTGAAGTGAATTCCATTTCTCTGATGCTAACTCTTTTAATAGGCTATTAAATAATATGACAAATGTTAAGAGTCTATTAAATTTCACTTTCTATTTTTATCCATTGTTAAACCCTACGCCAGATGTGGGTGTGAAGGACCCTGAGAAGCTGAAGGACTTCTGCTTTTATTCAGCATTTTTAACTTTCCAAACGTTTTTAGGTTGTGCGTGTGCTGTTTTGTGTTTTTTAGGAGCAGAGAAAAACAGGCTTACGCAACTTTGTATAAGTGCGGTGAGTCATTCACATCTATTTTTGGTGTGTGTCTGTGCATGTGTTATATCATTTTTTATAACCTTTCTTTGAAAAAGCACTGCTGTGAATGCTAAGAATATATCTGCCTTGTAAAATAAAAAAGAAAGATGCCCATTGAACAAATAGCCACTTCTCTGTGATGTCTCCTCATATATGCTGTTCTCTAGAGAGGCATTTTGGTCATTCTCCTTGAAGCTCTCATTCTACTGGCCTTCATTGGCAAAATTAATGATGGTATATAAATGTGTAGGGGAAAGGATGTGTAGCTCTTATATTTCCCCTTAGTGGGCAGAGCTGTGAGGAACTCCAAAACACAACCAACAGAACTCTGCAAGAGTTTAACATTGCTGCTTTTCTATATTTTCCCCTACATGATCTGGTGCTGCCTCAGTTACGATAATGTTGATTATATGTACAGGGATTTCTAATGTGTATATTCCTTTCAGCATACCATTGCTTTCTTACCACTTAGGGAAGGGTGGAACTTTCCTGAGTCTCAACACCAACTGGTACTCTGTGCATAATGATGCAATCATCAGGCACAGCCAATGTGGGTTCATAAAGGGAAAGTCCTGTTAACTCAAGGCTCAATTATAGGGCCAGTTCTGTTCAGTATTTTAATCAGCGACCTGGACGAAGGAGTTGAATGCACCATTAGCAACTTTGCTGATGATACCAAACTGGGAGGTGCTGGTGACTCTCTTGAGGGCCAAGAGGCCTTGCAGAAGGATCTAGATAGATTAGAGCATTGGGCAATGATTAATGGCATGAAATTTAACAAGTATAAATGCTGGATTCTGCACCTGGGATGGAGTAATGCTGGGCACAAGTATAGATTGGGAGAGGAGTGGCTGGAGAGCAGCCCTGCAGAAAGGGATCTGGGGGTGCTGGTTGACACTAGGCTCAATAGGAGTCAGCATTGTGCCCTGGCAGCCAAGAGGGCAAACTGCATCCTGAGGTGCCTCAAACACAGTATAACCAGCCTGTCAAGAGAGATGATTATCCCACTGTATTCAGTGTTGGTGCAGCCTCACCTCGAGTAATGTGTGCAGTTCTGGGCCCAACAATTCAAGAAGGATGTTAAGGTCCTTGAATGCGTCCAGAGGAGGGCAACAAAACTGGTGAAAGGGCTGGAAGCAATGCCCTATGAGGAGCAGCTAAGCACTCTAGGTTTGTCTAGTTTGGAGAAAAGGAGGCTGAGGGGGCGACCTCATTGCTCTCTACAGCTTCCTGAGGAGGGGAAGTGGAGAGGGAGGTGCTGATATCTTCTCCCTGGTATCCAGTGACAGGATGCATGGGAATGGGTCAAAGCTGCTCCAGGGGAGGTTTAGCCTGGACATTAGGAAGCATTTATTTACCGAGAGGGTGGTCAAACACTGGAATAGGCTTCCTAAAGAGGTGGTTGATGCCCCAAGCTTGTCTATGTTTAAGAGTGTCCTGGTTTGAGGTAAAACAGAACCGATTTTCTGTTCAGTAATTTTACTTTTTCACTAAGCCTCTAACCAAGACAAAGAGGCATTTAGACAATGCCCTTAATAACATGCTTTAACATTTGGTCAGCTCTGAAGTGGTCAGGCAGTTGGACTAGGTGATGATTGTAGGTCCCTTCCAACTGAAAATCTCTTCTCTCTTCTTCTCTCTTCTCAATATGGGTCCTTCCTATGGTCTGCAGTTCCTCAAGAACTGCTCCAGCATGGGTCCTTTTCCACAGTCTACAGTTCTTCAGGAACATTCTGGTCCAGTGTGTGTCCCCCACATGCCACAGGTGCTGCCAGGAACATGTTCCAGTGTGGACTCTCCACAGGCTGCAGCTTCCTTCAAGGTCTATCAATCTCCTGCGGCATGGGATCCTCCACAGGCTGCAGGGTGGATATCTGCTCTACTGTGGCACTCCATGGACTGCAGAAGGACGACCTGCACCATCATGGTCTTCCCTATGGGCTGCAGGGGAATCTCTGCTCTGGTGCCTGGAGCACCTCCTTCCCCTCCTTCTTGGGAGGGGACCTTGGTGTTTGCATAGTTATTTCTCACACATTTTCTCACTACTTCTCTCTCACACAGCTATTTGTGCAGTGTTTTTTACCCTTTCTTAAATATGTTATCACAGAGGCACCACCAGCTTTGCTGATTGACTCAGCTTTGCCCAGCAGCAGGTCCATTTTGGAGCCAGCTGAAACTGTCCAATATGGGGGCAGTTTCTGGCGTCTTCTCATAGAACCCACCCCTGCAGCCACCCTGCTACAAAAACCTTGCCATGTAAACCAAATACAGTCAGATGCAATTTTTTTATTACTGCTCATGAGTAAGCTGAATATTACATTTTTGAATGGCATAATTACATTTCCTTTCTGTTCAGCTAATTTCTTTTTCTTGTTTTTTTTTGAAGTGGCTTATGCCTAAATGCAATTACTAAGCTTACAGTGGATGGACTGTAGATAATATGTAGAAGTTAAGATATTCTTTACTTTTTTGCTAAAAGCTGCAGCATTTTTGAAGAAAATCAGTTGCATTTTTACTGACTGTAAAATATGATACATTATGCAGCAATCATTCTGAAGATAAATTTTAAGCTGTTATGATGTAAAATTTATTTATGTTCATTGCTTTTCCTTTTTAGTCTTTTATGATTCACAGTATGTACTGCAAAGGTCTACTACATGTATTTCATACTTTAAGTAATGCCTCACATCAATTTTTACCCCATATAGGGAAAACACTGGGGGCTTTTTGATGTCCTATTCAGTTTCATTAGACTAGGTTATGTTTAAATTTTAACCTTAACTGTATTTTTCTGCATTCTTTCCTCTCTAAATATTGATGCAATTAAGATACTTTGATAAGCTGAGTAAGCATTTCCAATTAAAACTTATTTTCTTCCATAAAAGAACTCTTTTAGTGTCATAGAATCTGAATGACTTTATCACCCTAATTTTCAAGACAGAGCAAAAGATTAAATAATCAGTCTCTCTATGTCACACATGGATACAAGAATAGATGAACTGAGATCCACATAAGCTAAGGACTCTTTATTCTGTCAAAATGGTTTCATCATAACCTTTTTTCTACACATACCCCTCAATGTAGGTCTTTTGTCTATGTAGGAAAGCAGTATCCTTACAATTGGTATGAGAAAATAAAAGAAAAATATATACCAAGTGGCTAGTATTTTATGTGCCTAGAGACAAACTGAATGTGCAGTTATTCACCAACACCTGTACATTACAATTTCCAACACAGCAATTTTGAAATTTCTGATTGTGAGAAATGTTCCTTATCCAATAACCACGTCTCAGGCAGTGATCAATATGAAGCACATTTTATTTAAACATTCTTGCAAGAACAGGTGACCTAGCAGGTAGGCACACCTGAGTTCCTGAAATAACTTCTTTTTATTCCCTTTTCCTGGATGAAATTTCCCTCCCCTGTTTCCCCATTGGCTAGGTACTCCAGGGTTTACAGCCTATCAGATTTGCCTAAAACTACTTCCGTTTGCTCCACCTCTGTTTACTTCTTCCCATCACCCCTCCTAAACCCCTTTCTTCACCTGTTTATTTCTTCCCTTTTTTGGTATTATTGCCCATGGTAGCTGGTCTCAGTTAAACATTCATCCTCCCATTAAACTACCAATCCAGCATAGACTGGTTTCTCCTTTGTCTAAGGGATGAGCATTCTTGCATGTCTCTTGATCAGACTTTGTGTTGTTAATCATTCTCTAGCTACATCATTGCAGACTGGCCAAGTTGTTCCTTCTGCAAAAACAATACTTAACTTCTTACATGATTTCTTAATGTTCTTTAAAAACATATAATTTTTGTAGATCCTCAAAATTAGGATCTAATCTAGGAATCCATTTTTAAAATTTGTGAAAATTAGGCATCGATTAAAGAAAAATTATCTGCAAAAATTAACCTCTTTTTCAGAGTCATAGCTAACATTACACAGTAATACATAAGATACATAATATCTTTTTGTGTATGCCACTTTATGTCTGGAAGGTAAAACTATATTCAAACCACCTTACACCCCATGAAGGATATTTTATCTTCTAAGCAGAAAAAAATATAATGTGTCTTCTCAGCCCTGTCAGCAGCTGTCAAAAAAGGGTTTACATATCTAAGCTTCTCATTGTACTGGGTGTATGTGGCAAGGTTTTGTAGTAGGGGAGCTGCAGGGGTGGTCTCTGTGGAAGAAGGTCAAGGGTTGACCTGTGCTGGGCACAGCCAGTTCCACAGTGGCCCCACTGCGGGCCGAAGCTGATTCAGTCAGCAAAGTTTGTGATGCCTCTGTGAAAACATATTTAAGAAAGTGTAAGAAATTAAGAAAGAAATTGTGTAGGGTGCTGCACCTGGGGAGGAATAACCCCATGCACCAGTACAGGTTGGGGGCTGACCTGCTGGAGAGCAGCTCTGTGGAAAGAGACCTGGGAGTCCTGGTGGACAACAGGATGACCATGAGGCAGCAATGTGCCCTTGTGGCCAAGAAGGCCAAGGGCATCCTGGGGTGCATCAAGAAGAGTGTGGCCAGCAGGTCGAGGGAGGTCATCCTCCCCCTCTACTCTGCCCTGGTGAGGCCGCATCTGGAGTACTGTGTCCAGTTCTGGGCTCCCCAGAAGGGAAGGAACAGGGAACTGCTGGAGAGGGTACAGCAAAGGGCTACCAAGATGATTAGGGGACTGGAACACCTCTCTTATGAAGAAAGGCTGAGGGATTTGGGTCTCTTCAGTCTGGAAAAAAGACGGCTGAGGGGGGACCTTATCACCACTTGTAAATACTTAAAGGGTGGGTGTCAGGAGGATGGGGCCAGGCTCTTTTCAGCGGTGCCCGGCAACAGGACAAGGGGTAATGGGCACACAAACTTGAGCATAGGAAGTTCCACCTAAACATGAGGAGGAACTTCTTTACTTTGAGGGTGTCAGAGCACTGGAACAGGCTGCCCAGAGAGGTGGTGGAGTCTCCATCTCTGGAGACATTCAAAACCCACCTGGACGTGTTCCTGTGCAACCTGCTCTAGGTGACCCTGCTCTGGCAGGGGGGTTGGACTAGATGATCTCCAGAGGTCCCTTCCAACCCTATGATTCTATGATTCTATGAAAGGGCAGAAAACTCCAGCTAGGTAGAGGAGGAAGGGAAAAGAGTGAGAAACAGCAGAGGGAATAGCAAGGCCAGAGAAGTAGGAGGCACTTCATAGCAGAGCAGGCATCCCTTTCCAAAGGGACTGTGGCTTGTGGAGAATCCATGCTGAAACAGGTACTTCCCTGGAGCAATTGAACTGTTTTTTGTCTGGGATAGCATTAATTTTCTTCACAGTAGCTTGTATGGGGCTATGTTTTGGATTTGTGCTGAAAACAGTGTTGATAATACAGGAATGTTTTAGTTACTGTTGAACAATGCTTACACAGAGTCAAGGCCTTTTCTGCTTCTCACACCACCCCGCCAGTGAGTAGGCTGGGGGTGCACAAGAAGTTGAGTTGCTGAGGCAAGCAGCTCCAGTGCCAGCACGATCTGCAGCATATCATAGAACCATAGAATCTTCATGGTTGGAAAGGACCTTTGAGATCATAGAATCATAGAATCATAGAATCATTTAGGTTGGAAAAGACCCTTGGGATCATCGAGTCCAACCATCATCTCCACTCTACAAAGTTCTCCCTTACACCATATCCCTTAACACCACATCTAAACGAGTCTTAAACACGTTCAGGGATGGTGACTCCACCACCTCCCTGGGCAGCCTATTCCAGTGTCTAACCACTCTTTCTGTGAAGAATTTTTTCCTAATGTCCAGCCTAAACCTACCCTGCTGCAGCTTGAAGCCATTCCCTCTTGTTCTATCGCTAATTACCTGTGAGAAGAGACCAGCACCAACCTCTCTACAACATCCTTTCAAGTAGTTGTAGAGAGCGATGAGATCTCCCCTCGGCCTCCTCTTCCTCAAACTAAACAGTCCCAGCTCCTTCAATCGCTCCTCATAAGATTTATTCTGCAGGCCCTTCACCAGCTTCGTTGCCCTCCTCTGCACTCGCTCCAGCACCTCGATATCTCTCTCATATTGAGGTGCCCAGAACTGGACACAATACTCAAGGTGTGGCCTCACCAGTGCTGAGTACAGGGGGACAATCACCTCCCTCCTTCTGCTGGTCACACTATTTCTAATACAAGCCAGGATGCCATTGGCCCTCTTGGCCACCTGGGCACACTGCTGGCTCATGTTCAGCCGCTTGTCAATTAGAACCCCCAGGTCCTTTTCTGCCAGGCAGCTCTCCAGCCACACTTCCCCAAGCCTGTAGCGATGCATGGGGTTGTTGTGGCCCAAGTGCAGGGCCCGGCACTTGGCCTTGTTGAAGCACATTCCATTAGCATTGGCCCATCGGTCCAATCTATCCAAGTCTCTCTGTAGAGCCTCCCTATCCTCATGCAGATCAACACTCCCGCTTAGCTTCATGTCATCTGCAAACTTGCTGATGATACACTCTATGTCCTTATCAAGGTCATCAATAAAGATGTTAAACAGAAATGGTCCCAACACGGAGCCCTGAGGGACACCACTTGTGATCGTCCGCCAGCTGCATTTAACTCCATTGACCACCACTCTTTGGGACCGCCCATCCAGCCAGTGCTTGATCCAGCAGATCGTATGCTCATCCAGGCCATGAGCCGCCAGTTTTTCCATGAGAATTCTATGGGGGACTGCGTCAAATGCTTTTCGAAAGTCTAGGTAGACAATGTCCACAGCCTTTCCCTCATCCAATAATCGGGTCATCTTGTCATAGAAGGAGATCAGGTTCGTCAGGCAGGACCTGCCTTTCATAAACCCTGCTGACTAGGCCTGATCCCCTGCTTGTCCATTATATGACTTGTAATGGCACTCAAGATGATCTGCTCCATGACCTTCCCTGCTACCAAGGTCAGACTGACAGGCCTATAGTTTCCCGGATCCTCCTTTCTGCCTTTTTTGTAGATGGGTGCTACATTTGCTACCCTCCAGTCCATTGGGACCTCCCCAGTTAGCCATGACTTCAGGTAGATCATGGAAAGTGGCTTGGCAAGCACGTCTGCCAACTCTTTCAGCACTCTTGGGTGTAACCCATCCGGTCCCATAGACTTGTGCGCATCCAAGCGGTATAGCAGGTCACAGATCACTTCCTCTTTAATTGTGATGACCTCGTTCAGCTTCCCCTCCCTGTCTCCCAGCTCATGAGGCTGGGTGCCCAGGGAACAGCTAGTTCCACTGCTAAAGACTGAGGCAAAGTAGGCATTGAGCACCTCAGCCTTTTCCTCATCCTTTGTGACTATGTTTCCCTCTGCATCCAATAAGGGAGGGAGATTTTCCCTAATCCTCCTTTTGTTGTTAATGAATTTATAGAAACATTTTTTGTTATCCTTAACAGCTGTAGCTAGGTTGAGCTCTAGCTGCGCTTTGGCTCTCCTAATTTTCTCCCTGCATAGCTTCGCTATATCCTTATAGTCTTCATGAGAGACCTGTCCCCTCTTCCAGAGGTCATAGGCTCTCCTTTTGTTCTTGAGGTCCAGCCAAAGGTCCCTATTTAGCCAGGCCGGTCTCCTTCCCCGCCTACTTGTTTTTCGGCACACGGGGACAGCCTCCTCCTGTGCCTTTAAGACTTCTCTCTTGAAGTATGTCCAGCCTTCCTGGGCTCCTATATCCTTCAGGGCAGCCTCCCAAGGGACTTTGTCCAGCAGTCTTCTGAACAGGTCAAAGTTTTCCCTCCGGAAGTCTAAGGTGGCAGTTTTACTAACCCCTCTCCTTGTTTCCCCAAGAATCAGAAATTCGATCATCTCATGATCGCTGTGCCCTAGATAGCCTCCAACCTTTACTTCCCCCACAAGTTCTTCCCTGTTCACAAGAAGCAGGTCCAGGAGGGCACCTTCCCTCGTCGGCTCGCTTACCAGCTGTGTGAGGAAGTTATCTTCCACACATTCCAGGAACCTCCTGGATTGTTCCCTCTCTGCTGTGTTGTATTCCCAGCAGATATCCGGGAGGTTAAAGTCCCCCGCAAGAACAATGGCAAGTGACCATGAGATTTCCCCCAGCTGCTTATAGAAAGCTTCATCCGCCTCACTGCTTTGGTTGGGAGGTCTATAGCAGACTCCCACAGCAATATCAGCTTTATCGGCCCTTAACCTGATCCAAACACTCTCCACCCCATCATCACTATACTTGATTTCCGAGCTCTCACAGCATTCTCTAACATACAGGGCCACTCCACCACCTCTCCTTTCCTGTCTGTCCCTTCTGAAGAGCTTGTAGCCATTGATTGTGGCACTCCAGTCGTGTGAGGCATCCCACCACGTTTCTGTGATAGCCACTATGTCGTAGTTTTCTTGGTGCATCATGGCTTCAAGCTCCCCCTGTTTGTTGCGCATACTGCGTGCATTGGTATAGATGCACTTCAGATGTACAAGCCAGAATGCTGTTGGCCTTCTTGGCCACCTGGGCACACTGCTGGCTCATATTAAGCTGGCCGTCCACCAGCACCCCCAGGTCCTTTTCTGCTGGGCAGCTTCCTGCCACTCTTCCCCAAGCCTGTAGTGTTGCTTGGGGTTGTTGTGGCTGAAATGCAGGACCCGGCACTTGGCCTTATTAAACCTCATACAGTTGGCCTTGGCCCATCGATCCAGCCTGTCCAGGACCCTCTGTAGAGCCTTCCTACCCTCAAGCAGATCAACACTCCCACCTAGCTTGGTGTCATCTGCAAAGTTACTGAGGGTGCACTCAATCCCCTCATCCAGATCATTGATAAAGATATTAAACAAAACTGGCTCTAGCATGGTGCACAAGGGGATTCCTGAACCGGGGAAAACTGCTCTCAGGGGAGCAGAGAGACCTACCAGGAGCCTGCAGCTTGCGTATGAGCAGATGAAGAGACCTGGGCAGGGCCAGGAGCAACGGCAGCCAAGCCCCTCACACATATAAAAGAAATCCCTAGGGAGCACTAGCAACCAGGGTGTGGTGCAGCAATTCATGTGGAAGGGCTCATAGGAATGGCGCTGTAGTTCTGCTAGCTTGACCAGGGAGCAATGGTATCCACCCAACAGAAGGCCAGGTCCCCTCTAAACTCTGCACCTGCCGTGACTGATGCAGCTTCCCAGACAGAGCTCCAATGGGAACATGCTGCCACCCAGGTGTCAGGCTGCAGGATTTCGGTGTATACCGATTTGGTTGCCTGTGTGTAAGAGTGTGATTGAGACGGAACCTGGTTCCGAAGTGATTGTGGAGGTCTTCTAACCGCGGTTCCAATCTCCCGCGAGGGACTTGGCCGGTGAAGGACCGAAGCGATTCCTATAGGATTCGTGGGTGGGTGATAGGTCCTAAACCCCCTGCAAGACACTCTTACTGGTAACCAAGGGCTGTAGGAATTGCCACAGTAAAATTCCTAGATGGGTCAGATAAAATCGAAGACCCGGGACCAGAGGAAAGGGAGCAAATTACCAGATATACCATTGGAAAGTCCATTAGGAATAATGATTAGGAATTGGAATGAAAGGGGCCCCAGAAAAGGAAAAAGTAAATTAAAATTAGTTCACTATTGTATGATTGAATGGCCGAAGAAACCTTTAAAACCACATGTCTTTTGGCCTGTTTTTGGATCCTTAGAAGACTGGATTTGCCAGGCCTTAAATCTATATGTTAATTCAAAGGAACCTTTTAGTCAGGAGGAAAGTGATTATGCAGGATTATGGATCAGGACTTCACGTCCTTTTCCGGCTTCAATACTTACATTAAAAACGGATGAAAAGTCTGAGAAAGAAGAAGGAAACAAAGACGAAAAAGGGAAGGAAAAAGATGATAAAGGGGAACCACTGGATAACTTACCATCTCCATATCCTAACAATCCTCCTCCAACGGCGGCTCTCCCTCCAGGGGCTGTAGTACCCCCACCAGTGCCACCGTTACCCCTGCCTCCACCACCAACAGCACCGGAATTAGATCGACCTCCGGCTGCATGTACGAGAAGTAGAACTGCCACATTTGGGGGAGCTTCTCTATATCCCTTAGGAGAAGTACCCCTCGGAGGCAATCAGGGAGGCATCGGGTTTGTGGCAGTTCCATTAAATACCACAGATGTAAGGAATTTCAAGAAAGAAATGGGGACCCTATTAGATGATCCCCTTGGAGTAGCAGAAAAACTAGACCAATTTTTAGGACCTAATACTTATACCTAGGAAGAAATACAGTCCATTTTAGGGATCTTATTTACTGCTGAGGAAAAGGGACAAAAATTTTTGTAGCAGCAGTAAAAGAAAGTCAGAAAAATCAGAATCCGTTTAGAGAGAAAAGGGAAAAAAGAATAGAGCAGACACCCAGAGGACAGCCTCATAGGGAGAGATTCACAATTCCTGTCTGTTACTACTGTAACAAGAGGGGACATGTTCAGAGGAACTGTCGTAAGCGAGAACAAGATGAGAAAATGTTCAAAGAAGAATAGGGGTGTCAGGGGCTATATCTTTTGGGGACTTAAACATCAACAGAGCCCTTGATAAAATTATTAATAGGTCCCCATAAGGAGGAGGTTTTATTTTTAGTGGATACAGAAGCTGAAAAATCAACCATTCAGAAACTTCCAAAAGGAATAGAGATAGGGAAGAATTATATGTCAGTAGTCGGGGCAAAAGGAGAACCTTTTAAAGTCCCTATCTTGAAAGATGTAGAAGTAGAAACAGAAAAGAAAATTTGCCCTACTCTTATGCCAGTATTGGATGGCAGTAGTGAGTACACCTGTGGGAGGTGTGCCCAGGTAGAGGAACTCCTCAGCTTAGTTACAGAGTTCTGAGAGGAGGTGAGTAGGTTGAGGAGTATCAGGGAATCTGAGAGACAGATTACTGGAATCACACCCTACCTTCCCTGGGACAGACCTGTCAGGCAGACAGGACGTATCACATGGAGGTTCCCCTATCCTCTCTCCACCCAGCAGAAAACAGTGACTTAAGGGATAGGGGAGAATGGTAACAAGTTCCTGCCTGGCACAGCAGGCGTGTCTCCTCCATGACTATCTCACCTTCCCAGGTGCCCTTGCATAATAGGCATGAAGCTCTGCAAGTGGAACTGAACAATGATGAGGATGATGGTTCATCTAGGTTAGAGGTGTTGTCAAGGTTAAGTTGGCCTATGCCCTTGTCCTGGTTTGAGGTAAAACAGAACCAACTTTTGGTCCAGTAATTTTACTTCTTAGCTAGGCCTCTTCTAACACTCTGAAATTAACAGCATATTGTGCAGAAAACTGTTTGTTCTCAGAGTGATAAGACCAATGTTTACAGTTTGTGCCAAGGAATGGCATGCAGAGAGGATCTTGCCTATACTTATTGCTATACCAACCAAGGTCAGGTAAAACTTCGTTATTTGCCCTGTTGGAGGGTCAGAAATGGAAAAGTGTAGAGGGGTCCCACCTGCAGGAAGGAGGGGACAGGACAGGTGACCCAAAATTGACCAACAGGGGTATTCCATCCCATCTGCCCCATGCTCAGTATAAAAGCTGAGGGATCAAAGGGTCAGGGTCTCTTTTCTTCAGTGGCCAACGTCCAAGGAGGACCCTGCCTGTTCATCTGCCTTTGATCCCGATCCATGGGTTCCTGACTCCATCTGTGGAACCCAGTTCCCACCCATCGCTGAGTCCAGTCTGGGACTTCCCCAGTGCCTGCTGGTGACGTCATCCTGGGAGCTTAATATGGTTTTGTATATACTGTATCTATTTCATTGTTTCCTTTTTATTTTATTATTAATATTTCATTAAAGTAGTTTAGTTTCTTCTAAACTCGTAAATCTCTTTATCTCCCCTCCTCCTCTCTGTGTATGAGAGATGGGGGGAGAGCATCTGTTGCTGGCCATTGGCCAATTTGGCCAAAACCATGACAGCCCTGCATCAAAACCACTTCCATAGAGAAAAAAAGATGAGTTATTGTCATAGGAGACTCTTTTCTGAGGGGAACAGAAGGCCAAATATGCCCACCGGAGCACTTCTTAGGGAAATCTGCTGCCTCCTTGGGGCCTGGGTTAAAGATGTGAAGAGAAAGCTTCCTACCCTGGTATACCCCTCAGATTATTATCCATTATTGATTTTTCATGTAGGCAGTGATGAAGTTGCAACAATAAGTCCGAGGGTGATCAAAAGAGACTTCAGGGCCTTGGGATGGCTGGTTAAGGGATCAGGAACACAAGTAGTGTTCTCCTCTGTCCTTCTAGTTGCAGAGAATGATGAAGGAAGAAACAGGAAGAGCCAACAGATCAATACCTGTCTCTGAGCCTGGTTTCAACAGCAGAATTTTGGGTTTTTTGATGATGGTCTACACAACACCAGGCCTGCTGGTGACAGACAGAGTACACCTGTCTCAAAGGGGGAAAAGGATCTTTGCACAAGAGTTAGCAGGGCTCATGGAAACAGCTTTAAACTAGATTTGAAGGGGGGAAGGGATAAAACCAGGCTCACTAGAGATAAGCCTGGGGTTGGCATGCCAATGTTTGAGGGACAGTGTGCTAGCGAGATCCTTCAGTCTGCTCCATGATGTACTGAGTACACTGGAGCACATTTGAAATGTCCCTGTACTAATGCACGCAGCACCTTAGTCATCTCAGTGGAGGTAAGGGATGGAAATCCATGCAGCAGCAAAGATGCAAGGGTTGTTGAAGTGTTAGAAACCACATAAGCACCTGAAAAGAGTCACATAGGAATTAGGACTTCTCCCCAAAAAAGGTGACAGGATCAATAGCCCAACTGAAGTGCATCTATACCAATGCACGCAGCATGAGCAACAAATAGGAGGAGTTGGAAGCCATTGTGCAGCAGGAAAGTTAAGACAGTTGCAATCACGGAAACATGGTGGGATGACTCACACAACTGGAGTGCTTCGATGGATGTCTATAAGCTCTTCAGAAGGGATGGGCAAGGAAAGAGAGGTGGTGGGGTAGCCTTGTATGTTAGGGAGTGTTTTGACTGTCTAGAGCTTGATGATGGTGATGAAAGAGTGGAGTGTTTATGGGTAAGAATCAGGGGGAGGGCCAATAAAGCAAATATCATGGTGGGAGTCTGTTATAGACCACCCAACCAGGATGAAGAAGCAGACAAAATATTCTATAAGCAGCTGGGAGAAATCTCACGATCGCTAGCCCTTGTTCTCATGGGGGACTTCAACTTACCAGATGTCTGCTGGAAATACAATACAGCAGAAAGGGAACAGTCTAAGAGGTTCCTGGAGTGTGTAGAAGATAACTTCCTTAAACAGTTGGTGGTGTGGTTTAGCCTCAGACGACAACAAAGAACCACGCAGCTGCTCTCTCCCCCCGCCCCCGCCCCCCCCCCCAAGCTGTGGGAAAAAATCAGAAGAAAAAGGCAAAACTCTTGGGTTGAGACAAAGGCAGTTTAACAGAACAGCAAAGGGAACAGGTAAACAACAACAGTAACACTGATAGAGGAATGTACAAACACAATTATAGTACCACCACACAGCGACCAGACCCAAGACACCAAGCCCACTCTGAGTGGTGACTTCTTGTCCCCTCCCCCGGCCAGGTCCCTCTACAGACTGGGCATGGCATCACATGGTATGGAATACCTGTGTCCCCTGCCAGAGCCTGGGGAAAATTAACCCTATCCCCGCTGGAACCAGGACATTATCCACCCTTTATTCCATACCATCTACATCATACCCAAATCTTACAGTTTCCAATTATTAGCCACAACTTTCCACTGTCATATATATATATGTACATATATATTCATACAGATATAATGCCCTTAGTTTATGGGCCATCCCTCCAAGGTGTCTGGTGAGTTCATTTAATCCATGGCTTTGGGCTCCATCTGTTAGAACAGTCTCTCAGGGCAGGTGAGATGGTGTCTGCTGCTGGCCTTGGTGCATGCTGTATTTTCGGAGCTTGTGACTGGTGCACCCAGTGTGGCTCATGCACACGGTCCATGGGCTGAAGATGTAGATCTTGAGGAAGTTGCTGGGCGCCAGCTGCTGAGGTCAGTTCTGATCCCATCACCGCTGCACTTCACTCGTTTTTTTCATCAAAGTCCATCCTTCATTAGTATGGGTGATTCTTACTGTAGTACAGCTGATAGCAATTAGAGTAATGAGGACATACAGTGACAGTGTTACTTAGCAATTAACAGCACACAATTTGATTCATTGGCTATTCTCACCCAAAATCAGATCCCCATGAGGTACACATCGGACTTCCCCATCCTTCCGCATCACCCACCAAGTGCACCCAGGTCCTTGGGCAAAAGCAATCCCACAGATGGGTTTGCCTTTGCCTGAGGCAGGACTAACCCAGACTGTCTTCCCTAGCATATTCTTCATGTGCACTACGGGGACTTTATCCCCTTCTACAGTACGTGGAAGTTTTGATTGGGCAGGGCCAGCCCGATTGGTAGATCCCCTGGTGTTAACTAGCCAGGTAGCTTTCGCTAGATGTGCATCCCAATGTTTTAAAGTCCCACCACCCATTGCTCTCAGTGTAGTTTTTAACAGTCCATTGTATCGTTCTATCTTCCCAGAGGCTGGTGCGTGATAGGGGATGTGATACACCCACTCAATACCATGCTCTTTGGCTCAGGCGTCTATCGGAAATGAGTCCTGTTGTCCGACTCAATTCTCTCTGGGGTGCTATGTTGCCATAAAACTTGCTTTTGAAGGCCCAGGATAGTGTTTCGGGCAGTGGCATGGGGCACAGGGTATGTTTCCAGCCATCCAGTGGTTGCTTCCACCATTGTGAGCACATGACGCTTGCCTTGACGGATTTGTGGCAGTGTGATATAATCAATCTGCCAGGCCTCCCCATATTTATATTTCAGCCATCGTCCTCCATACCAAAGAGGCTTCAAACGCTTGGCTTGCTTGATTGCAGAGCATGTCTCACATTCATGGATGACCTGTGCAATAGTATCCATGGTCAAGTCCACCCCTCGGTCACGAGCCCATCTATATGTCGCATCTCTCCCTTGATGGCCTGAGGAGTCATGGGCCCACCGAGCTATGAATAGCACACCCCTATGTTGCCAATCCAGATCCACCTGAGCCACTTCAATCCTAGCAGCCCGATCCACCTGCTGGTTGTTCTTATGTTCCTCCGTGGCCTGACTCTTGGGTAGATGGGCATCTACGTGGCATACTTTCACAACCAGATTCTCTATCCGGGCAGCAATATCTTGCCACAGTTCAGCAGCCCAGATGGGTTTGCCTCTATGCTGCCAGTAGCTGTACTTCCGCTGCTTTAACCACCCCCACAGAGCATTTGCCACCATCCATGAGTCAGTATAAAGTACTGGCCATTTTTCTCGCTCAGCAATGTCCAAAGCCAGCTGAATGGCTTTCACCTCTGCAAACTGGCTCGATTCACCCTGTCCTTCACTGGCTTCTGCAACCCGTCGTGTAGGACTCCACACAGCAGCCTTCCACTTTCGATGCTTTCCCACAATATGGCAGGACCCATCAGTGAACAGGTCATATTTCCTCTCATTTTCTGTCAGTTTATTATATGGTGGGGCCTCTTCTGCACACGTCACCTCCTCCTCTGGTGACATTCCGAAATCCTTCCCTTCTGGCCAGTCCATGATCACTTCCAGAATTCCTGGGCGACTGGGGTTTCCCATTCGAGTTCACTGTGTGATCAGTGCAATCCACTTTCTCCATGTAGCATCGGTTGCATGATGTGTGGTGGGGACCCTTTCTTTGAACATCCAACCCAGCACCGGCAGTCGAGGTGCTAAGAGGAGCTGTGCTTCTGTACCAACCACTTCCAAAGAAGCTCGAACCCCTTCACATTCACCCAAGAGTGCTCAGGGAGCTGGCGGGAGAGCTCACCAAGCCTCTCTCCATCATTTATCAACAATCCTGGTCAACAGGGGAGGCACCAGATGACTGGAGGGTGGCTAATGTGATGCCCATCTACAAGAAGGGTCGGAAGGAGGATCCGGGGAACTACAGGCCTGTCAGCCTGACCTCGATACCAGGAAAGATCATGGCCTCTTCTCCCAGGTGAATAATGACAGGACCAGAGGAAATGGTCTGAAGTTGCGGCAGGGGAGGTTTAGATTAGACATTAGGAAGAATTACTTTACTGAAAGAGTGGTCAGGCACTGGAACAGCCTGCCCAGGGAGGTGGTTGAGTCACCATCCCTAGAGGTATTTAAGAAACGTCTAGATTTGGCACTTCAGGGCATGCTCTGAAGGGCAGAGATTGTAGGTTGTTGGGGTTTTTGATTTTTTTTTTTTTGTTTTTTGTTGGTGATTTTTTTTGGTGTGTGTATGTTTGGACTCAGTGATCTCAAAGGTCCTTTCCAACCATGAAGATTCTATGCTTCTATGATATGCTGCCAATATCTCTTTTTCAGTTGGGAGCACAGCAGGCTTTGGATCCTCTGTATGCCCGACTCCAAAACCCTAGGGGTCGACCTCGGGTCTCCCCTGGTGCTTTCTGCCAGAAGCTCCAGGTAGGGCCATTCTCCCCGGCTGCGGTGTAAAGCACATTTTTAACATCTTCTCCTATCCGGTCCGAGGGCTACTGCATGGACTATTTCCTGTTTGATTTGTTCAAAAGCTTGTCGTTGCTCAGGACCCCATTTAAAATCATTCTTCTTCCGGGTTACTTGATACAGAGGGCTTGCAATTTGACTGTAATCTGGGATATGCATCCTCCCAAAACCCACAATGCCTAAGAAAGCTTGTGTTTCCTTTTTACTAGTTGGTGGAGACATAGCTGCTATTTTGTTGATCACATCCATTGGGATCTGACGGCGTCCATCTTGCCATTTTATTCCTAAAAACTGGATCTCCTGCACAGGTCCCTTGACCTTACTTCATTTTATGGCAAAACCAGCTTTCAGAAGGATTCAGACTATTTTCTTCCCTTTCTCAAAAACTCCTTCTGCTGTGTTTCCCCATACGATGATGTCATCAATGTATTGCAGATGTTCTGGAGCTTCACCCTGTTCCAGTGCAGTCTGGATCAGTCCATGGCAAATGGTGGGGCTGTGTTTCCACCCCTGGGGCAGTCGATTCCAGGTGTATTGGACACCCCTCCAAGTGAAAGCAAACTGTGGCCTGCACTCTGCTGCCAAAGGGATTGAGAAGAATGCATTCGCTATATCAATCGTGGCATACCACTTGGCTGCCTTGGACTCCAGTTCGTACTGCAGTTCTAGAATGTCCTGCATGGCAGCGCTCAGTGGTGGTGTGACTTCATTCAGGCCACGATAGACTCCGCTCTCCATTAGATTTTCACACAGGCCATATGGGACTGTTAAAGGGTGAGTGAGTCTTGCTGATCACTCCTTGAACCTCTAGTTGACGAATCAGCTCATGGATGGGAATCAGAGAGTCTCAGTTAGTATGATATTGCCACCAATGCACCACTGTGGTAGCAATCGGCACCTGTTGTTCTTCGACCCTCAACAACCCCACAACAGAAGGGTCCTCCAAGAGACCAGGCAAGGTAGACAACTGTTTAACTTCCTCCGTCTCCAAGGCAGCTATGCCAAAGGCCCACCGGTACCCTTTTGGGTCCTTAAAATACCCTCTCCTGAGGTAGTCTATGCCAAGGATGCATGGAGCCTCTGGGCCAGTCACAATGGGATGCTTTTGCCACTCATTCCCAGTTAGGCTCACTTCTGCCTCCAGTACAGTCAACTCTTGGGATCCCCCTGTTACCCCAGAAATACAAATGGGTTCTGCCCCTCTATAGCTTGATGGCATTAAGGTACACTGTGCACCCGTGTCCACTAGAGCCTTATACTCCTGTGGGTCTGATGTGCCAGGCCATTGAATCCACATTGTCCAATAAACCCAGTTGTCCCTTTCCTCCACCTGGCCGGAGGCAGGGCCCCTCTAATACCGGTCATAGTATCCATTACTCACTTCTTGCATAAATGACTTGGAAGTTCCTTCAAGAGGATCAGAAGGAAGATCAGGCCTTCTGCTCTGTCTGGGGAACTGCCCACTGGAAACTGGGGCAGCACTTTTCCTGGAGGGATCCCCTTTTGTGGTTGTCCTTCCTTGCAACTCCTGTACCCGTGTCTTCAGGATCCAAGTAGGTTGTCCATCCCACTTCCTCATGTCCTCTCCCTGGTCACGCAGGCAGAACCACAGGGTGCCTCGTGGTGTGTACCCTCTGTGTAGTCTCTCTCTTGAGTGGGGAAATGCCTGCTCCTAATAGCTGAGATGCTGGCCCGTACAGGTGGGGAGTAGGACACATTCTCTTCAAGTTGCTGGACCTTCTGGGACAGTTTCTCCACAGCTGAGACAAGGGGGGAAGAGAGACTTTCTTCATATCGCCGGAGCCGGCCAGCCACCTCATCCACCGTTGGTCCCTCTTTGCCTTTCCATTCCATTACTGCCAGTGAGTTGGCATATGACGATGGTGCGCTCCATACAAACTTCTGCCACATGGGCCTTGTGCATTGGACCTCATTAGGGTCTGTGGGTAAGTCTGCATTGTCCAAGACATAATAAATCATCTCCCACATGGCTAATTCTCTCAGGTACTGGATACCTCTTTCCATGGTAGTCCACTTGCTTGGCTGACATACAACATCCTCACTGAAGGGGTACCTCTCCCTCACGCCTGACAGGAGTCATTTCCAGAGGCTGAGGGCTTGGGTCTTCTTCCCAATTGCCTTGTCAATGCCCCCTTCCCTAGACAGGGATCCCATCTGCCTAGCTGTCCTACCCTCTAATTCCAGGCTACTGGCCCTGTTATCCCAACACCGGAGCAGCCAGGTGACAATGCGCTCGCTTGGAAGTTGGCTGAAATCTTTTCGCATATCCCGCAGCTCACTCAAGGATAGGGATCAGGTGATTATCTCTGGTTCTGCCTTTTCTTCCAGTTCTCATGATGACCCTGGTTCATCGTCATCCCTTACTAAGCGGACCGATTTCTTCATGTACTTCTTCTTCTGTATGGGGGCAACTGATACTGGCATGTGTTGGTTTCCTGGTTCAGCTGCAGTGGCTGCCACGGGGGTTGCAGTAGCCACAGTGGCTGTCGGTCTGGTTTCCCTCTCTTCCCCCTGAGGGTGCTGCATAATATGGAGCAGTGCTTGGTAGATACTGGCCAGGGCCCAGCACAGTGCGGTGAGTTGTGCCTCTCTAGAATAGCCACAGCATTTTCCTTTCAAATATTCTACCACTTTATCAGGGTCCTGTAATTGTTCAGGGGTGAAGTCCCAGACCATTGGAGGTGAGAAGTTCTCTAGGTACCTGCCCATGTTCTCCCACATGCCATGCCACCCCTGACTATCCAGCCTCGGGGCAGATCTCTGGGTGGTAGTCTTAAATAGTTGCTTAACCCTAAACAAGACCTGGAACACATTCAGGAGACCTAGCAACAGGACCGGGCTGGTGTAAACGTCCCAAGAGTATTCAAAATTCTCAAAAACTGTCATACCTGGCCCAAAGGAGAAAAGGGAAGCAAAAGAGATGGAGAAAGTATCCCTCCCTGTTTCCCCCATAGATTGAGTGTGATTACTAATAAATTCCAAGAGATGGTGCTCGAGGTATGGGCAGGACAGTAATGCCGCATAAACACCCCAACATAACTCATAACTGTCTGAACAGTGATGTTATCACATTATAAGTTGATATCACACAGGACAGCAAAATTATGATCCTGATCCCTCTCCCAGAGGTGATAAACATCATCACGGGGAGTACATAGAGCATTTAAGAATTTACATAACACAGCCATGAGAACAAACAAAGCAACATTTTTACCAGTGACTCTTTAACTAATATAATAAATGGATATAACAAATTCGTTTTAACACACTGTGGTCAGATCTGTCGTTATCTCAACCCTTCGAGCCCCATGTTGGGTGTTAAAAAGGACTGTTGTGGTTTAGCCTCTGCTGGCAACAAAGGACCACACAGCCATTCTCTCAACATCCCCCACAGCTGTGGGGGAGAATTGGAAGAAAAAGGCAAAACTTGTGGGTTAAGACAAAGGCAGTTTAACAGAACAGCAAAGGGAACAGGAAAACAGCAACAGTAATATCGATAGAGGAATATACAAACATGATTTCTGTACCACCACTCACCAACCAGACCCGGGACACCCCAACCCGCTTCCTGCCCCCTCCCCCGGCCAGCTCCAGGCTATAGACTGGACATGTCCCCCGGCCAGCTCCAGGCTATAGACTGGACATGGTGTCACATGGTATCAATACCTGTGCCCCTGCCAGAGCCTTGGGAAAATTAACCCTATCCTCCTTGGAACCAGGACACATGACAATACTGCCCTCCCCCATTGAGCTTAGTTTAAAGCTCAGTCAATGAGCCCTGCTAGCTCATGAGCAAAGACTCTCTTCCCCCTTTCAGAAAGATGAACCCCATCCAACGCCAACAAGCCTGGTGCTGTTTAGGCCATCCCATTGTCAAAAACCCCAAAACTGTGGCAGTGACACCAGCCACGGAGCTTTGTATTAATAGACTGAGCACGTCTGCTTCTTTCAGAGTCACTGCCTATAACTGCAAGAAGAGAAGAAAAGATAACCTGTGCCCCAGATTCCCTTACTAACCTTCCCAAGGCCCTGAAGTCTCTTTTAATTACCCTTGGGCTATGAGTTGCCACTTCATCACCACCCAAATGGAAGACCAACATCGGGTAATAGTCTGAGGGCCGTACCAGGCTAGAAACTTTCCTAGTGACATCCCTAATCCAGGCACCAGGGAGGCAGCCTACTTCCCTATGAAGAGGGTCTGCCCAGCATATTGGACCCTCTGTTCCCCTCAGAAGGGAGTCCCTCACAACTACAGTCCATCTCTTCTTCCTAGTGGAGGTGGTCGTTAAACAGGGAGTAGGCCTTTCCTGTCCTGGCAACTCCTCTGGTGTAGTCAGACCATCTTCCACATCATCCATAGGTTGGCCTACCTCATCCAGAGTCTCATACCTATTGTACAGAGGCACCTGGGTAGGTGAAGTGGGCAAGGAGGGGGTTTGCTTGCCACCCCTAGCACAGACTATCCTCCATTCAGAGCTCTCCATTAGGCCACTGCCTTCAGTCTGGCAGAGGGAGAATACGAGGTCTCCCTGACCTTGGGGTTTTTTTTGGTGGCTCTTCTGGTTTCTCTCTCAGGGAGGTCAGAGCCTGATTCCACCAATCTATTTCTTCCTCACACTCCCTGATGCTCCTTAGCCTTTCCACTTCCTCTCTTAGCTCTGCCACCAGGCTGAGTAGATCATCCACCTGATCACACCTCACACAGCTGTCATCTCTTCTACCATCCAGTAGCCATGAGAGGTTAAAGCACTCCCTGCAGCCTGAGACCTGGGTGGCTGCATGCTTCCAGGGGAGCTCTGTTTGTATGTCTACGTCTGCTCTGGTAAGTGTAGAAGACACAGTGTGGAATAATTACTAAATTGGCCAAAGAATACAAAAGTACAGCATTGTTCACACATTAAGGAAAGTCATAAAATCAAGAGGCTTCTGAGGTAGAATACAGCCGCAGCTGGCATGCGAAGAATGCAACATCTGCGATTCCCTGTACAAGGCGAAACTACACGAGGGATGGAACGGAACGTGCTTGTTCCATGGCCTTCCCTTGTGATGTATAGCAGGTATGGGAACGAGATGGTACTAAGCGGCCTACACGCTACTCGGAGCCAACATTTTGTCAAATTTTGATGAAATGCTGTCCTTTGTGCAAACTTTGCTCATTATAATGTCATTATAATACCAAAACACACCTCCATCCCGAAGGCTACCCGCCTCCAAGGTGCAACCACTCCTCCTTGAGCCTGCGCCCTGAATTTCTCGTGAACTATACCTTTCATTGTGAAGCGAGGAAAATTTACACCAATCATGATAAAAGTATTTATGACTAAAGTCACTCAAACTCCACCTTGAAGATAACAAATAGTATAAAAATAGCCCGAGAGAGGGGGGATACCCAGGGAAGACACCATCTCAAAGAATTCCATCACTGACTTCTGGGACCAGTCGATGGGCTGAGCCTCTCTTCCCCCTGACATAGGGACGCCTTTGGGTAAGACTTAGATTATACCGAGTGCTTCCTTGGGAGACTTAGAAATCTCTCTAGAGAATCTCTTTCCTACATTTATAGCCAGGCTGTATCGTTTATAACTTTGTCGCGCGTTTTGTATATGTAGCAATACTTTCATTTGCACGTGCTTTGCAGACAGTGTATTTATCGCTGGCAACCCATAAGAACCTATACATCTGTTGCTTAAATAAACTGCACTGTTTAAGTAGCTAGTCGTTTCAGTTTCTCACTGAACGCGACCAAAGACTCGAGAGTGGCCGTGCTAGTTCATGAGCATGACTAGACTGAAGGTGCAGTCCACTATTAGTGTATCCAAATCGTAATAGTTTAATACATATTAAACGCGATTGGACTGATAGTGCTGAATTGGACATCACTCAGAATTTAAACCTAGCCGTACCTAGCCTCCCACCTCGGTGAGGAGTGTTAGAACGCAAGGCGGTTTATTTTCTGACAAAACCGCTTGGCCCCTTTTCACGCAACACGCAGGAAGCTGCATCTTTCGGGTAGAGACCATGGCTGAAACTCAGGAAAAAAAAAAACTTGTGAAAGGCCCCTTTTCGCCGCGATTGCCTGGCTCTGCTGCCGACATGCCAGCACCAGAGCTGTTTGTCTCAGCAAGTATAGCTGAGCCTATGGTGTTTCAGACCTCTCTAAGTGGGGAAAGAAAGAACACATGATTTGTATAGCTGTAGTTAAGGACATGAATTCTTTGACATTTACCTAAATGTTGATTCTTTGTACTCAGACACTGATCTGATTAGCATTATTCCCAAGTACATTACAAATATCAATTAATTTCATACACAATGATTTCTAAGGCAGGAAAGGTTTGTTAAGCAGATGAGCAATTGGGGCAGAGACAGATTACAGAACTGCACAAAAGGAGGGCTAAAGGAACTTCAAGGGATGGAGCTATTTATCCCCTCTCCCAAGAAAATAACATCCTGACATATCCTCATCTAAGCTGTTCTTAAAAATTTCCAGCAATGGAGACTTCACAGCCTCCACAAGTGATTTAATCTAGTGCTTCTCATCCTTTTTCTGAGGTTTCCTAAATTTCCAATCCTGTTTTTTCTTGCTGTTGTTTAAGCCTATTATTTCTCATCTTATCACTCCTGAATACCGACAATAAATAATTACCTTATTCTTTGCAGCAATGTTTTATGTCCTTGAAGATTCTTACCTGTTCTCTTCCTCAGTCTTCTCTTTTTTATTTAGGTTAATCAACCTCATTTTTTCACAGTCTTTCCTGTAGGTCCTTCATTTGATGACCTCTTTCTCAAGGCCGTATTCTGGATTTTCTACCATTGGTTGGATTTTGATTAATGTTTTTCTTCTTGAATGTGGTGTCCAAAACTGGAAACATCCAAAACCTTCATAATGCAGAAGAATTACTATGTGTATCCTGTAAGCTATGATCCTGTTTATGCATTCCAATATGCCTTTTTCCAACAGCATGAGCTTGTTGACCCGTGATCAGCTTGCAATCCATTATAAGTCACAGGTCCTCCCCGTGGAGGCCGATCCTGACCCAGTTGGGGCTCATGTTGTGTTTATGCAATCGAACATTCTTGTCTAAATATAGTGGTTTGCATTTACTATTGAATATTATCCTGTTTGCTTCTAGATCATTTCTCCAATTTTGCCATCATAATTTTGAATTTTAAACCTGTCTTCCACTTTACGGACAGTCCCTCTCACCTTCACATTGCCTGCAAATTTGATAAACACATTATTACATTTTCATATGTTTAATGAAAATATTAAACAGAATGGACCTAAGAAGAGACTCACACAAAATCCCACTTGATTTAGTGTTTGTTTTATAATAAATAACCCCTAACTCTTCACAAGTGTTGTGGTTTAACCCTGGCCAGCAACAAAGCATCACACAGCTGCTTGCTGACTCCCTTCCCCAGTGGGATGGGGGGGAGAATTGGAAGGGTAAAAGTGAGAAAACTCGTGGGTTGAGATAAAGACAGTTCAATAATTAAAAAAAAAAAAAAAACAAACCACCAAACATTTTTAAGTGTCCTGGTTCAGGGTGAAACAGAGCCAATTTTCTGTTCAGTGAGAGAGGCTCTTGCTTATACTTGTTGCTGTGGCAACCAGGGTCAGCTGACTTGGTTGTTTACCCTGTGGAGGGGTTGCACCTGTGGGGTGGAGTGGACAGGTGTTCCAAACTGACCAATAGGGTATTCCATCTCATCTGCCATGCTCAGTAGAAAACCTGAGGGATCAAAAGGTTAAGCTCTTTTTCAAGGGCTATTCTTCAATAGCTTGGGTTCTTCAATGACTAATGTTTGAGGGGGACCCTGTCAGTTCATCTACCTTTGATCCCCATCAGTGTGTTCCAGAATCCAGTTCCCGTTGATTACTGAGTCCAGTCTGGAACTTTCACAGCGCTACCAGTGACATCTCCCTGGGAGCTTGATACTGTTTTGTATATATTTATATATATTGTATCTATTTCATTATTTCTGTTTTTATTTTATTATTAATATTTCATTATCATAGTTTAGTTTTTTTTCTAAACTCGTAACTTGCTCTCTCTCTTCTTCCTCTCCTTGGAGCGAGAGGTGGGGGAGAGCATCTGTCATCTTGTTATTGGCCAAGCCAGCCCAAACTGCAACAGATTTATTGGTGCCCAACATGGGGCACGAGCTTCCAGTTTTCTCAGGGAATGTCATTCCTAAGTGAAATGTTATATTGTGCCTTTAGAGATCGTTGTTTGAAGTTAATAGATACAATGCTACTGAACTTGCTGGACATGTTGCATGGTTTACTTGCGCTTTGTATTTGTATGCGGTGGTTTAAACATGCTTTTTTTGTATGCTTTGGCATTCAGATGTGTAATATAGTTCCTTGGATAATGCCTATGCCTGCATATTTTGGGCATCACACGATGGATTTTATTACTAATTACACTTTTTCTTTTACCAGAGAAAGGTTTATTTTGTTCTTTAATGCTTATGTGAAACAGCTAGGGGATGGAAACGCTTTGGGCTGCTTAGAAAATGAATGTTACTTTCAAAAGATTGTGATTTTGTTGCTGGTTTTCCTGAATGTGCTTCAGGGGTGGTTTTGTGTTTAAAATGAGTGCAGGAGAAGGTATTGTGTGACATATGTTGCTGCTACTCGTATCCCATGGGCCAATTCACGGCCGGCACAGACATGAACCACCCTCCAAGGTACTCCACCACAGGCACGGGTCATGCCTCTGCCCCCACCCGTACCGGGGGAAGCTGTGGCACCAGCCCCAGCAACATCGGCCATGCCAGCCACCCTTAAACGAGCGCAGGCCATGCTCCAGCCCATCCTGGCACCAGTCATTCAGCAGCATGTGGTAAAAGTTACTCTGCCGCCTGCACTGGCACTAGTCGCTCCAGCCTCGACAACAAGAACTGCTGCTACGCAAACTCCAACAGAACTGTTACAAGTTGCCCTGGTGACCAGGAAGCAGAAAACAAGATCAACTCGTTCCCCTACCCCTTATGACAAAGACCAGCTCAGGCCAGAAAGCATGGGAGAGAGTTCTTCTAAAGCAGATGAAGGAAAGGGTCCTGATAAAGCAGATGAAGGGAAGGGTCCTTCTCGGGCAGTGTCAGTGCAGGAGGAGGACTCAGATGCAGAAATAATGGCTAAATTCTTCTCTATGAAGGATTTTTGAAATATGCGGAAGGACTGTAGTTTTCAAGAAGGGGAGATACTTATCTCCTGGTTGCTGCAATGTGGGAAAATGGACCTGATTCCATAGACTTAGAAGGTAGAGAAGCTAGGCGGTTGGGAAACCTGTCTAAAGAGGGAGGTATTGATAAAGTGATTGTGAAGAAGGCAAACACTCTCAGTCTCTGGAGGTGACTGCTATCAGCTGTAAAGGGAAGGCATCCCTTCAAGGATGATATCAAATGCTGTCCAAGTAAATGGTCGAGCATGGAAAAAGGTGTCAAGTACCTGAGGGAACTGGCTGTGAAAGAGGTGATTTATGGTGACTGGCAAGTGAATGTAGACCCTAATGACATGCCATGCCATGCAAAGGATCTTTGATGAGGAAGTTTGTGCAGAGTACACCATCGATGTGTTCCCACACATTGTCAACAATGGTTTGGGGAGGGTCTGATGCTGATACACCAACTGTAACTGAAGTGGCTAACAGGGTACGACAGTATGAAGACAGTCTCTCTCGTCCACTCACTGTGGCAGCCGTGGAAAAAATGACTGAGAAAATAGAGGAAATGACCAAGACAATAGCTGAGCAAAATGAGGCAATAGCTAAGAAAAATGATAAACTGTTTGAAAAACTGTTTGAAAAGCTGTCTGGGATGGAGAAAGAATCCCACTCTTCCTCTGAACGGACCCAGCTTGCAGTCATTAAGAAAAAACACCCTCCTACAAAACCTACTCAAGAGAAACAGGACCTGCTCCAGGAATTCCTGTGGCTTTGCCTCTGCAAC
Organism: Larus michahellis; assembly: GCF_964199755.1. Classification (NCBI taxonomy): domain Eukaryota; kingdom Metazoa; phylum Chordata; class Aves; order Charadriiformes; family Laridae; genus Larus; species Larus michahellis. The sequence goes on along the minus strand of NC_133929.1, from coordinate 15,497,803 downwards.
TATGGAGAGGACATGAGTAAGTGGGATAAAAAACCTACCCTAGTCCTACAAGCACGAGTGCTTGAATTGCAAGGTAAGGCAGTTGAGAGGAAGAATTTTTGCAGGAGGTATGGCTGTTCCAGTCCACAGTAAGAGGTTCTCCTGTCCATGTAGGAACTCATCTGCTAATTGTAGATGTTGTCCTCAACATTAGAGGTGCCCTGCCTCCAGCCAGGAGGAGGAGAGGGACAACCGAATTTATTGGACTGTGTGGATTTCATGGCCTAGCACATTAGAGCCACAAAAGTATAAGACCCTGGTGCATAGTATATGTTATTGCTGTCGAATTATATAGGGACAGAATCTGTTACTATTTCTGGAGTGACAGGTGGGTCTCAAGAACTGACTGTACTGGAGGCTGAAGTGAGCCTAACTGGGAATAAATGGGAGAAGCACCCAATTGTGACTGGCCCAGATGCTCCATGCATCCTTGGCATAGACTACCTCAGGAGAGGGTATTTCAAAGACCTGAAAGGGTATGGGTGGGCTTTTGGTATAGCAGCTGTAGAGACTGAGGGCATTACACAGCTGTCTACCTTACCTGGCCTTTCAGATGACCCTTCTGTGGTGGGACTGCTGAAGGTTAAAGAACAGCAGGTGCCAATTGCTACTGCCACAGTGCATCAGTGACAGTATTGCACTAACTAAGACTCCCTGATTCCCATCCAGAACCTGATTCGTTGGCTAGAGACCCAAGGAGTGATCAGCAAGACTCACTCACCCTTTAACAGCCCTATATGGCCAGTGCAAAAGTCTGATGGAGAGTGGCAACTAACAGTAGACTATCATGGCCTGAATGAAGTCATGCCACCACTGAGTGCTGCTGTGCCAGACATGCTAGAACTGCAGTATGAACTGGAGTCCAAGGCAGCCAAGTGGTATGCTACAACTGACATTGCTAATGCCTTTCTCTATTCCTTTAGCAGCAGAGTGGAGGCTGCAGTTTGCTTTCACCTGGAGGGGCATCCAGTACACCTGGAATCAACTGCCCCAGGGGTGGAAACACAGCCCTACTATTTGCCATGGACTGATCCAGACTGCACTGGAGAAGGGTGGAGCTCCAGAACACCTGCAATACATTGATGATATCATTGTGTGGGGCAACACAGCAGAAGAAGTTTTTGAGAAAGGTAAGAAAATAATCAAGATTCTTTTGAAAGCAGGATTTGCTGTAAAAAGAGGTAAGGTCAAGGGACTTGCACGAGACATCCAGTTCTTGGGGATAAAATGGCAAGATGATGGTATCTATCTACTGTGGATCAAGTGGTAAGACAAAGGATTGATCCTGTAATAACTCAAAGGCGAGAAACTTGGGGGCGAGGAAGAGGGGTGAATAACAGGGGAAGAGGACGGGGAAGAGGGCTGCCCCGACCACTCCTACCAGCAGTTCGGGGTTCACCAGCAGGGTGTTACCATTGTGGGAAAATAGGCCATTTTAAGCAGGAGTGCCCTGACTTGAGAAGGGAGGAGTGAGTGTTGTCGTTGATGAATTTTGATGATGTAGCATAGGGAAGTCAGGGGTTCCCCAGCTCGAGGTCCCACCGGGAACCCTTGATAAATTTAAAGGTGGGACCTCAGGAAGAGGAAGTGGTCATCTTAGTCAATACCGGAGCTTCTAGAACTTCTTTGAGTTTTATACCCCAAGGGGCAAGATTGTCTAATCAGTGAATAGTTGTGTCGGGAATAAAGGGCGAAGGTCTCTCAGTCCCTGTTTTTGAACCCATGACTGTGGGAAGCGAAACTGAGAAAGTGATGGGAACTCTGTTATACATACCAGAAGCTGGGAGTAACCTCCTGGGTAGGGATCTTATCACTGGTTTAGAATTAAAGATAGAAACTTTAAGAGGACAGATAGCGGTATCTGTGAAGTTGCTAACAGAACAGGATGAGCAAAAGATAAGTCCCGAGGTACGGGTGAGTGAAGGGAACCGAGGAGGGTTAAAAATAGAACCCCTCAGGGTAAAACTCATTCTGCATTCAAATGTGATTCGACAAAAGCAGTACCCAATTCCCCTTGAGGGAAGGCGAGGGCTGCAACCAGTAATACAAGCACTAGCCAAAGATGGGTTAATAGAACCCTGTATGTCCCCTTTTAACACTCCGATCCTGCCAGTACGAAAAACGGATGGTTCATATCGCTTAGTGCAAGACTTGAGAGAGATTAATGAAATAGTGCAGGCACGACATCCGGTGGTCCCGAATCCCTATACCCTAATGAGGAAAATTCCTCATCAGCATAAATGGTTTAGTGTAGTGGATTTAAAAGATTCTTTTTGGGCTTGTCCACTAGATGAAGGGAGCAGAGATCTATTTGCATTTGAATGGGAAGATCCAGATACAGGGAGAAAGCAACAATATCGATGGACGGTGCTACCACAGGGATTTACAGAATCTCCTAATTTGTTTGGGCAAATGTTAGAACAAGTGCTTGAACAATTCAAATCTCCATCGGGAATAGCCCTGCTTCAGTATATGGCTGATTTGTTAATCTCGGGAGAAGAAGAAAGCAAAGTAAAAGAAGCCACCAACGAGTTATTAAATTTTTTTAGGTCAGCAGGGGTTAAGAGTCTCAAAAACAAAATTACAGTATGTAGAATCAGAAGTGAAATATTTAGGACATTTGATTAGTGAAGGAAGCCGCAAGATAAGTCCTGAAAGGATTAAAGGAATAGTGGAATTACCCTTGCCTGAGACCAAAAAGGAATTGAGAAAGTTTTTAGGATTAACCGGGTACTGCAGGCTGTGGATAGAAGGGTATGCACAAAGGACTGTATTCTAAATTATTAGTAGATGAACCAAATATATTACGATGGACGGAGGAAGAGAAGAATTTGATACCCGAACTAAAGCAAAGCCTAATAACTGCTCCAGTTTTAGCTTTACCATCCTTGGAGAAACCATTTCAGTTGTTTGTGACTGTAGACAAGGGAGCTGCATTGGGAATATTAACTCAAGAATGAGGGGATAAACGACAGCCAGTAGCATATTTGTCAAAGCTCCTAGACCCAGTTTCTCAAGGATGGCCCGAATGTGTGCAGGCAGTAGCCGCTACTGCTTTATTAGTAGAAGAAAGCAGAAAGCTTACCTTTGGGGGAATGATAAAAGTTAGCACCCCCTATCAAGTCAAAACCATTTTAGCCCAAACCGTGGGAAAATGGCTAACTGATTCAAGAATACTGAAGTATGAGGCAATTTTAATTGAAAAGGATGATCTGATTTTAACTACCAGCTCTTGCCTTAACCCAGCGAGCTTTTTCTGGAAAGGAAAAGTGGAGGCGAAGGATGAAGAACTTACACACGAATGCATAGATGTAATTGAGTACCAGACTAAGATGCGACCTGACTTAAGGGAAGAACCCCTGTCTGGGGGTCTTCATTTGTTTGTAGATGGTTCTTCAAGGGTGACAGGAGGAAAGAGGTGTAATGGATATGCGGTGGTGGATGGAGTGAGCCAACAAGTAAAAGCATCTGAGAAATTACCTAGTGCATGGTCTGCTCAAATGTGTGAGATGTATGCCTTAAACCAGGCGCTAAAGTTAATTGGAGAAGGGGAAGGAACAATATATACAGACTCTCGTTATGCCTTTGGGGTAGTGCATACCTTTGGTAAAATTTGGGGAGAACGAGGACTAATAAATAGCAAAGGGAAAGAACTTGTACATGAAGCACTTATAAAACAGGTGTTGGCAAATATACTAATACCAAGTGAAATAGCAATTGTATATGTTAAAGGAACTTATTCTCACACTATGACCATGTGACCTGCCTTCTGGATGTGGGGAAGGCTGTGCACGTTGTCTGTCTGGACTTTGGTAAGGCCTTTGACACCGTCCCCCACAGCATTCTCCTGGAGAAGCTGGCGAATCATGGCATAGACAAGTGTACTCTTTGCTGGGTTAAAAACTGGCTGGATGGCCATGCCCAGAGAGCTGTGATTAATGGGGTGAAATCTTCTTGGTGGCCTGTCACCAGTGGTGTCCCTCAGGGCTCAGTTTTGGGGACACTTTTGTTTAATATCTTTATCAGTGATCTGGATGAGGGGATTGAGTGCACCCTCAGTAAGTTTGCAGATGACACCAAACTAGGTGGGAGTGTTGATCTGCTTGAGGGTAGGAAGGCTCTACAGAGGGTCCTGGACAGGCTGGATCGATGGGCCAAGGCCAACTGTATGAGGTTTAATAAGGCCAAGTGCCGGGTCCTGCATTTCGGTCCCAACAACCCCAAGCAACGCTACAGGCTTGGGGAAGAGTGGCTGGAGAGCTGCCCAGCAGAAAAGGACCTGGGGGTGCTGGTGGATGGCCAGCTTAACATGAGCCAGCGGTGTGCCCAGGTGGCCAAGAAGGCCAACAGCATTCTGGCTTGTATCAGGAATACCGTGGCCAGCAGGAGTAGGGAAGTGATGGTGCCTCTGTACTCGGCACTGGTGAGGCCTCACCTCGAGTACTGTGTTCAGTTCTGGGCCCCTCTGTACAGGAGGGACATTGAGGTGCTGGAGCGTGTCCAGAGGAGAGCTACCAGGCTGGTGAGGGGTCTGGAGACCAGGTCCTATGAGGAGAGGCTGAGGGAGCTGGGCATGTTTAGCTTGGAGAAGAGGAGGCTGAGGGGAGACCTCATTGCCCTCTACAACTCCCTGAAAGGAGGTTGGAGAGAGGTGGGTGTTGGCCTCTTCTCCCAGGTGAATAACGACAGGACCAGAGGAAATGGTCTGAAGCTGCGACAGGGGAGGTTTAGGTTAGATATTAGGAAGAATTACTTTACTGAAAGAGTGGTCAGGCACTGGAACAGCCTGCCCAGGGAGGTGGTTGAGTCACCATCCCTGGAGGTATTTAAGAAACATCTAGATTTGGCACTTCAGGGCATGCTCTAGTGGCAGAGATTGTAGGGGTTTTTTTTTTTTGTGTGTGTATGGTTGGACTTGATGATCTCAAAGGTCCTTTCTAACCATGAAGATTCTATGATTCTATGACTCTCTATCTCACCTTACCCTTGTATTTACCAAACACCCACCACAGGGCTTGGAGGGTAAGAGCAGATTTTTCTGTAGAAGGTATTGACTCTTCTTACTTCTGTAGAGTAGAGGTAACATGAAATGGGAAATAATGTGTGCAGGACAAGTTGCCTAAGACTCGACTTAAATAGACCACCAATATTGATGAGCAAACAGATCTTCAAGCTCATTGCTAGCATTCACGTATGAAATTTCCAATAGCATGTCGATTGTCTTCATGTGTCCACTGGCAAGCAGAACTATGGCAAACAAATTGATCATGCAGCCCCCAAAGGGAGGCAACGGTTGATCTCTGACTTGGGCTGCCAATGAATCCCCTTTCTAGCAATGGTGGGCTCTGTAATCTTTTACTATTATCAAGGCTCTATATTCTACATATTAGAAGATTAGGAGTGGAGAGGGGAAAATCAATGTGAGTAAAGTTTATTAGACTTGCACAATGAATAGTTCGAGGACATAAATATAAATGAATTCATAGATTTATTGTGGAGGGAAGGTATAGATAAGTATGATAAAAGATCAGGGACAGATAAACTGAAAAGTATTCAATGAACTCATCTGGTTTCTGGATTTGCCTTCTGTTAGGAAAGAATTGCAGAATCACAGAATCATAAAGAATCACAGAATGGTTGAGGTTGGAACAGACCTCTGGAGGTCATCTGGTCCAACTCCCCTGCTCAAGCACAGACACCGAGAGCCAGTTGCACAGGACCGTGTCCAGGAGGCTTTTGAATACCTCCAAGGAGGGAGAGGCCACAACTTCTCTGGGCAACCTATTCCAGTACTCAGTCACCCTCACAGTAAAAAAAGTGTTTCCTGATGCTCAGACAAAACAAACTCCTGCATTTCAGTTTGTGCCCATTGCCTCACGTTCTGTCACTGGACACCGCTGAAAAGAGCCTGGCTCCATCGTCTTTACACCCTCTCTTCAAGTATTTATTTACATTGATAAGATCCCCCCTGAGCCTTTTCTTCTCTAGGCTAAACAGTCACAGGTCTCTAAGCCTTTCTTTTTAGGAGAGATGCTCTAGTCCATTAATCATCTTTGTGGCCCTGTGCTGGACTCTCTTCAGTATGTCCAATATGTCTCTCTTGTATGGGGAGCCCAGAACTGGACACAGTGTGGCCTCACCAGTGCTGAACAGAAGGTAAGAATAACCTCCTTTGACCTGCTGGCAATACTTTGTCTAATGCAGCTCAGGATACCATTAGCCTTCTTTGTGACAAGGGCATATTGCTGGCTCATGTTCAACTTGGTGTCCGCCAGGACTCCCAGGGCCTTTTCTGCCAAGCTGCTTTCCAGCTGGTCAGCCTCCAGCATATACTGGCGCATGGGGTTGTTCCTCCCCAGGACTTTGTACTTGTTGAAATTCATGAGGTTCCTGTCAGCCCAAATACTTTGCTCCAGAGGGCTATCTCCATCGACATATAAATACAGGGTGACAGAGTAATATAACAGGGCTATCTTAGTGAGGACTGTGCTATTTAGCACAAGAGCGTTTAACAGGATGAATTCAGGAATCATTTCTGTTCTGGAACTAGAATTTAATAAAGAAAATTTTTCTGTTGTCCTCAGATATTTTATTTGTGGAAGAAAAAAAGGGAGTGATAAACCTGTGAAGAAAAAAATAATGAGTAAAAGATATCACAAAATCAAATGTGTATACATTCAAATGCATTCTGAGAGAGTTGGATTTCTTGCTGGCCATATGTAATTTTCTAAAATGAAGGTTAAACAAGGGTCAAAACAACACTAGACTCTTCGATTTAGTCTTCCTTTTTTGTAATACTCTGCAAAGAGAAGTATGGTTTGAGGGTTTGGGAGATGTTGAACTGCAGGCAGGCACTCGGTCCCTATCGAGGAATTACCTTGTTACGGCGAGTGGGATTAGAAGCAACGTAAATGGCTTCTCCAAAATATTTCCTTACTTTTGCACATTTCAGCACTGGGATGAGAGCAGCGATGAAGTCAGTGTAAGAAATATAGTAAAATCCTTCATCCTTGAAGAACAGTAAAAGAAAACTGGCTGTATTCTGTGATGCATACAGTGTAAGCTTTGTAGCTCATAACACAAAATGTCAAGTGGTGTAACATCAGGGAACACACCCAACACTGAGCCAGCGTATCTTCAGCAAGCTCTTTTTTCTTTTTTTTCTCTTTCTTTTTTTGTTTTTTGTTTGTGAGTCAAAGATTAAGTATAATTAATTGGAGGATTACCCATATGCCATGGCTAGATGGCTGATCCATGCCTTGGAAACACAGTTTTTCAGTCTTGTGCAATTACTTTGAAAAGATGCTTCTGCTAGATCAGAGATTTTTATTTTTACACTCTGGTCAGATACAATAGAATTACACTATATAACAAGTAAATGGTAAGGCTGTGAGAGTAACAGCTCAATTAATTTTCCCTGACAATAAAACCGACAGCGCTCAAACCTCTGCATAAATCTTCCTCAGAATAAGGGCAGAGACCCTCTTCATGTACACACGCACATACATACGTACGTACGTATGCACGCACACAGCCACGCAACAGCTCGCTGCGGACCCCACGGAGCATGGAGCCTTTCACAGCCCTGTCCCAGCAGAAGCCCACTGTGCACGCCTCACCGCTCCCACAGAATGTTGGAAAGAACACCCCCTCCCACGGTGCCCCAGGTCACCAGGGGTGATTACGTAAATGTCAGCCCCGTACCCCTTCCGTGCGCTGCTCCCCGCCTGGAGGTGTATGCAATACTCAGCACATAGGCCTACTGTACCACACACAGCCCCAGCGGCGCAACCCCGCCTCCCAGCAGCCTCCATTGGCCACCCCCCGAGAGTGCTCGGTGTGGATTGGGGTGTTCCTGCTGTCACTTGCAGCTGAGCGACCGAGACTCTTGCCGGTCGAGAGAGAGAGCGGGAGAATGCGTGTGCGCGCGCGCAGTTCTGACCTACTAACATATATCCTTTCGTGCTGCTACATGCTCCCTCACTCACTCCGGGTTGCTCTGCTTCCGGACGAGTGAGATGATGTTGTTTGCCTGTCCTTACCCGCCTCGCCTCGGCCAGGTGCAGGGGATTCTCCGCTTACCGCGCTGCACTGAAGGTAGGAATGCGCGCTTGGAGTGGCGTCATGTGCGGGAGCCTGAAAGGGGAGTGTGGGGGGGTGGACGTGTGTGTGGGTGCGGAGCTGCTTGCTGTGTTTGTGTATATAACGTTTTGTTGGTGTGTCAGTACTGAGGCTTGGTATCTGAAGGCAGCGTGCACGATGTGTGTGTGAGTATGAAAGGCTATGGTAATTTCGGTGCAGAGATTTACGAGAAAAAAAACGAGTTTTTTGCTGATGGATTGTCAGAGGCCACTGGAGAGATCCCATTTTCACACGGTGTTGAGGTATGTTGTTTGTGGGCAAACTGAATTAATGGTAGCAGTCTTCCCCACAGCCCCCGTGTTTTGCTAGGTGGTGTTTGCCTAAGCCTTTTTTGTCACTTTTTTAGCTGTTTTTCAGACTCTACAGGATCCATCACATGATAGTTCTTGGAAGTGTTATATTATGTTATCACAGAATTTGCTGGCAGTCAGGCTAGGAAGAGGGGGCTAATTATGTGATTTTATAATCTTGCTACAAAGAAACTGGGGCAATTGCACTTAAAACTGTAACTAACAGATTTTTGTTAAAGTATATTTAATAAGGAAAGTAGACAACTGGGTAAGTGGGGAGGTAACTCATACTTGCTGACCGTGTGTTGTGTATCTTAAAATGAAATGTGTGTTAATCTATATTTAGTCCTATCACATTCTAGCAATTGTGGCTTCATGTGCTATTCCTGGTCTCTTCTCCAGAGCTGTGCATATAGATGTTCAAGGCCATTTGCTTGGATTTTTAACTCCATGCTTTCAGAGCCCTTTTGATAAGGCTGTATTTTTAGGAAGGCATTTTACCTAGACACTAAACAGTTTCTTTGGTACTGGTTTTTACTTGTCACCCCTTTTAAAAGAGGGAAACATGTAATTTAAGAGAGGAATGAATTTAAGAAAATGTCAATGGTACTGAAGAAGAGAGATGGCCTGCCCATGTCCCGACAGCTGCAGTAGGCTCAGATGAAGAAGTAATGCCAGGCCCAGGGGCAGAGGAGTACCCCAGTCCCATGAAATCCAGCATTTTAGTGTGGTGCACAACAAAAGCAGGAGTAGGTCAGTATGACGTTCTTGGTAGCACTAATCTTTGGTTAGTTAATGCGTGATCATGACCAGAATGCACGCTCATTGGGTCATGGGTAACACTACAGAAGGGAGTATTGCAGCAGTGCTGGTATGGGCCGGGGGGGGCGGGTCCTGATCCCTCGCCCCGGCGGCTCCAACTGCCCCGAGGACTTGCACAACGCGTGGCGTCCGCGCGGCAGCGGGCGAGGGCTGAGGGCACTGCCGCGCCCCGCCGTTCTGGGACTGGGGCAGGCACGGCGGTAGAGGCTTGCGAGGTCAGGGTGGGTGATAGTGCGGGGCTGTTTTGAACAGCGGGCCGGGCACCATGCACCGCCGGTCACGTAGGGGGGCGCCCCGCCGCCGCGCCCCGCCCGCCCGTCTCCCCCTTGTGGGGGCGTCAGTGGGCCGCAGCGTGGCAGGACCACAGGGCGGGTAGCGGCGGGGCGGATGTCATGTCTGACCGCCGCTTTCAGTCAGGGCGAATCAGACAGAGCGCCCCGAGCTCCCTGCCCGAGGGTCTCCCCGTGGGCAGGTGTCCTCAACCGGCGGCCCAGGGGCACCCCTCTTTCCCCCACCCTCACTCCGAGATTTCGGCCGTGCCCTGCTGCCACAGGTTGGGTGCCACTGTAGGAAGGGTACAGCTCACAGATAGGCAGTAGAAATCCTCCCTCTCCCCGCCCCTCCCCCCATCTGAATATTTAGGATTTCTCCTTAAGTCACAAACAATGAAAACTCGTCATTGCCCAATTCTGTTGTTGGCAAGTCAATTCGACATTTCAGCGGCAAAGGCTGTGGCTAGAAGTCCCATGTTCTGGGGTCATCTTGTGCTCTGTCCTTGACAGAAAACTGCCTTGAAAGTTGCTGATGATAACTTGTCTTAAATATGAGGCAATTTGTGTGCGTGTGTGCTCGCACCTAAACCAGTCTTCTAAGTACACAAAACCAAAATTAATGTGTTTTTTGACTAAACCCTTCAAAGTGAAAATTTAGTATCACAACCATGGTGGTATGTTCAGTATAACTGTTGTAGGTAGTAAATGGTACATTTTTTTTTTAAAAGGTGATATTTTTTGATAACATGCACAAACTTTTCTGCTACTTGATTGTTGGGGTCAAGTACAGTTTTGACATATAATTTGAATGATTGCACTCAGTTTCGTTGTGTTCACTAGTATGTATGTAACCTACTTTGAGTCATCTTTGTTCTCCTCAGTAATTAATTCAGTCCAGAGCCTAGTTTAAAATATTGCTATAGGCATTAGTTTTACCATCCTTATTCAATTAAAATGTTGACTTAGATAAGAAATTTGAATGAATAAGGCTTCAGGTTTTGGCCCAAAGACCTGATTTGAACCAACCAAATCAAGGATTACTGATTGAAGATCCTTAATATCATTGGCACCACCAAATATATTATTATGAGTTCTCACATTGCAGATGTCTTTATTTGACTATTGAACTATTAACAGTTTGTAAAACTATTTGCCTTTATTTTCCATTCTGTATTTTCAACTCATCTTATTCTCTAAAGGACTGTTAACTAACTTTCAAAATATCCAGCTTCCTGAATCTGACTTCAAAGCTTCAAGTTTCTTTTGGAATTTATTTATTCATTTTAAAGGACCTGATTTGAAAGGTGTCAAAAAGCTTAGAGTCTTCCCATAAGCAATAGGGACTTACATGACCTCTTTACAGTTTATCTTATCCTAAGAGGGAACAGTATTTTCCATGCTTTGGCTGAAACTTGTAGAACATACGTGCATTCTATCTATTGCAATAAAAGGAATGCAGTCTAGAAAAGATATCAGTAGTCTGTTGCTTTTTTTAATCCTTTATCTTGAAATAAAGCTCATAATTAAATTCTAAATTGACTTATTTTAACAAATAGTTGTGCAAACTATGTTTATGCAATAGTTTCCTTTTGCAGACAGCAATCATGTTGCTGTTATAACATCACTATGATGCAATAACGTGTACAACTGAGTCTTATGACGCGCTGTTAAGAAATGTATCTGACTCCACAGCTTAATTGACTCTTTTAGGTGACCTTGTCATGATTATTACAGTCAATTATGAGATATAAATGTGCTTAGGATGTGTAATAGGGAAAAAATGCAAGTTCCTGTGTCCCATTCTATGACAAAATGGCAGTTGATTTCAGTGTTAGTATTTTACACGGAGGGAGGAATTTCAAACAAGATATTTGTAACTGTCTAATACTGATGGTGATGATTGTCAAAAATAAAATTGTGTAAACAAGGGTATACTTGGATGTGATTCAAAACATAATAGAAGCAATGTTTCTGAAAACTTTTTTGGTTTTAAAGGTATACCTGAAATGGATTAGTATTGGGACCTTGTTAAATATCCTGTGCTTTTTTTTTTCTAATTCACATGTTGAATTGATCCATGTCCAAGTTAGCATACTCTGAGACTGAATCTGGTCACAGATATTATATAAATCTATTTATTATCTGTTGGAAACAAAGCCTTATTTAAAATATTTTTCCTTTTTTTTTTTTTTGTAAGTTGCTACATCTTGGTGTAGCTTTCAGTTCTGTCCACAAAGTATTTAAATAATAAACCAGATTTTGCCATAGAGATGGCTTCACAGTGGTTAGCAATATAGATGCCAGTCCTTTAAGACCTCCTTTTAAGATTAGAACTCAACACTTGGACTCTCGATAAAGAAAATTAAGCTTTGTGTGTACAGTAGTTTTCCCTTCTGGACTATCTTGCAGGATTAGAGCTCTAAAGACTGCTGTTTCTCAGTTTCATTTGCAGTGACTGGTAGAGATCAAGATTTTTTTACAGGCAATGTTTATTTTCTATATTTGTAGTTAAGTTTTCATATAATAAGATGCAAGTTTAGAGCATCAGCTGTGATTGACTGACATAATTCCACTGCCTTTTAATAGAATTATATAAATTTAGATCAGCTGAAGGTCTGGTCCATGCTTGACATCTGTAAGACTACAGTTAAAGCATGCTATTAAGGGCATTGTCCAAATGCCTCAAACACTGACAGGCTCAGGGCATCAACCACCTCTCTAGGAAGCCTATTCCAGTTTTTGACTGCCCTCTTGGTAAAGAAATGCTTCCTAACGTCCACCTCCCCTGGTGCAACTTTGACCCATTTCCACACGTCCTGTCGCTAGATACCAGGGAGAAGATATCAGCACCTCCCTCTCCACTTCCCCTCCTCAGGAAGCTGTAGAGAGCAATGAGGTCGCCCCCTCAGCCTCCTTTTCTCCAAACTAGACAAATCCAGTGTCCTCAGCTGCTCCTCATAGGGCATTGCTTCCAGCCCTTTCACCATCTTTGTTGCCCTCCTCTGGACGCATTCAAGGACCTTAACACCCTTCTTAAATTGTTGGGCCCAGAACTGCACACATTACTCGAGGTGAGGCTGCACCAACACTGAATACAGTGGGATAATCATCTCTCTTGACAGGCTGGTTATACTGTGTTTGAGGCACCTCAGGATGCAGTTTGCCCTCTTGGCTGCCAGGGCACAATGCTGACTCCTATTGAGCCTAGTGTCAACCAGCACCCCCAGATCCCTTTCTGCAGGGCTGCTCTCCAGCCACTCCTCTCCCAATCTATACTTGTGCCCAGCATTACTCCATCCCAGGTGCAGAATCCAGCATTTGTACTTGTTAAATTTCATCCCATTAATCTTTGCCCAATGTTTCAATCTGTCTAGATCCTTCTGCAAGGCCTCTTGTCCCTCCCAGTTTGGTATCATCAGCAAAGTTGCTAATGGTGCATTCAACTCCTGCATCCAGGTCGTTGATTAAAATACTGAACAGAACTGGTCCTAGAATTGAGCCCTGAGAAACACAGCTGGTGACTGGTCGCCAGCCAGATGCTGCCGCACTCATAGCCCTCCAACTCAGGAGACCGGGCAACCTGAGGTCTATCAATATTATTAAAGACCGAGGAAAAAAAGGCATTGACTGCCTCTGCTTTTTCTTAATCCCTATTAGTCAAGTGACCATCTTCAACAAATATTGGTCCAATTTTTTCCTTAGACCTCCTCTTGCTATTAACATACTTTAAAAAGCCCTTCTTATTGTCTGACACAACACTGGCCAGTTTCAACTCTAGTTGAGCTTTGTCCTTTTGTGTCTTCTCCCTGCATAGATGAACCACGGCTCTGTAATCTACCTGCAGAACTTGACCTCGCTTCCAGAGATCATACAATTTCTTTTTCCTTTTGAGCTCCACAGGGAGTTCCTTGTTCAGCCAAGCTCGTATTCTGCGCTGCTTGCTTGACTTATGACACAGTGGAATTGCCTCTGCCTGTGCTTTTAGAAGGTGTCTCATAAAAACTGACCAGCACTCGTGGACTCCCTCTAAAGCAGATTCCCAGGGTACTCTACTACATAGCTCCATGAATAACTTAGTTTGCTCTCCTGAAGTAGCAACTCTGCTGTCCTTTCTTCCTCATTACACTGAAAATTTTAAACTCAACCATTTCATGATCATTGTAGCCAAGACAGCCACTTACCATCACATACCCCATGAGTCACAGAATGGTAGGGTTGGAAGGGACCTCTGGAGATCATCTAGTCCAACCCCCCTGCCAGAGCAGGGTCACCTAGAGCAGGTTGCACAGGAATGCATCCAGGAGGGTTTTGAATGTCTCCAGAGAAGGAGACTCCACCACCTCTCTGGGCAGCCTGGTCCAGTGTTCTGCAAGCCTCAAAGTAAAGAAGTTCCTCCTCGTGTTTAGGTGGAACTTCCTATGCTCAAGTTTGTGCCCATTACCTCTTGTCCTGTCCCCGGGCACCGCTGAAAAGAGCCTGGCCCCATCCTCCTGACACCCACCCTTTAAGTATTTATAAGCATTGATAAGGTCCCCCCTCATCCGTCTTTTTTCCAGACTAAAAAGACCCAAATCCCTCAGCCTTTCTTCATAAGAGAGGTGTTCGAGTCCCCTAATCATCTTGGTAGCCCTTTGTTGTACCCTCTCCAGCAGTTCCCTGTTCCTTCCCTTCTGGGGAGCCCAGAACTGGACACAGTACTCCAGATGCAGCCTCACCAAGGCAGAGTAGAGGGGGAGGATGACCTCCCTCGACCTGCTGGCCACACTCTTCTTGATGCAGCCCAGGATGCCATTGGCCTTCTTGGCCACAAGGGCACATTGCTGGCTCATGGTCATCCTGTTGTCCACCAGGACTCCCAGGTCTCTTTCCACAGAGCTGCTCTCCAGCAGGTCAGCCCCCAACCTGTACTGGTGCATGGGGTTATTCCTCCCCAGGTGCAGCACCCTACCCTTGCCCTTGTTGAATTTCACAAGGTTCCTCTCTGCCCAACTCTCCAGCCTGTCCAGGTGTCTCTGTATGGCAGCACAGCCTTCCGGTGTGTCAGCCACCCCTCCCAGCTTTGTGTTATCAGCAATCTTGCTGAGGGTGCACTCTATCCCTTCCTCCAGGTCATTGATGAATATATTGAAGAGGACTGGGCCCAGTACTGACCCCTGGGGAACACCACTCGTCACTGACCTCCAACTAGACTCTGTGCCCCTAATCACGACCCTTTGAGCTCTCTCTTTCAACCAGTTTTCAATCCACCCCACTGTCCATTCATCTATCCCACTCTTCCTAAGCTTCCCTATGAGGATGCTGTGGGAGACCATGTCGGACGCCTTGCCGAAGTCAAGGCAGACCACATCCACTGCCCTCCCCTCATCTCTCCATCCAGTCATGCCATCATAGAAGGCTATCAGATTAGTCAGACATGATTTCCCCTTGGTGAATCCATGTTGAGTACTTCTGATAGCTTTCGTTTCCTCCACATGCCTTGAGATGATGCCTTGAGATGAGTCCTTCTCTATTCACGAACAGCAAGTCTAGGAGAGCATCTTTCCTAGTTGGCTCACTGAGTACCTGTGACAAGAAGTTATCTCCTGCAAACTTCAAGAATTTCCAAAACCTGCTTGTCTCAGCAGTATGCTATTTCCAGTTGATGTCTGGGAAGTTGAAGTCTCCCAGAAGGACAAGGGCTACCAATCCAGAGATTTCTCCTAATTGCCTGTAGTACTCATCATGATGTACTCATCACTGCTTACATCCCGGCTGGGCAATTGGTAGTAGACACCCACTATGACATCTACTTTGTTTTCCATCCCCCTAATCCTCACACAGAGGCTCTCAACTACATCATCTCTAACTGTAAGGACTGTACAATCAAACCTCTCCCTTATGTATAATGCGACACCTCCACCTCATCTGCCCTGCCTCTCTCTCCTGAACAGCCTGTAGCCCTCCATCCCTGTACTCCAATCATGGGACTCATTCCACCAAGTATCACTAATACCAATGATATTGTAAGTCTGGGAGCTGACCAGTGCTTCCAGTTCATCCTGTTTGTTTCTCATACTGTGTGTGTTGGTGTACAAGCATTTCAGATATGCTCCTGAGCCCTCAGTGCTCCCTGGAGCAATGTAAATGTTTCCATTAGCATTGCCACCCTCAGGTGGTGCCATGCCATGCCCTTGGCTTACCTACTGCAGTCCTGTTGGTATCCCCTTCTTCCCCCATCAATTCTAGTTTAAAGCGCTCTGTTCAGCCCCACTGGCTTATGCCCAAAGACATGTTTTCCATATCGGGACAGATGGATCCCGTCAGACCCCAGCATACCTTGTCTCTTGAAGGCTCTTCCATGGTTTAAAAACCCAAAGTTTTGGCACAGGCACCAGTCCTGGAGCCAGGTATTGATGTCTTGACGTGCGTATTTCTTCCAAAGTTTCCCCCCGTTACTGGGAGGATTGAGGAAAACACTACCTATGTTCCTGATTTTTTTTTTTTTTTTAGCATTCTTCCCAAGGCTCTGAAGTCTCTTTTAATTGACCTCAGACTTTTTGTTGCAACATCATTTGTACCCATGTGAAAGAGTTCAGTAATAGAAAGCTATTTGTCAGAATAATTAACATTTGATTTTGTATTTTTGGTTTGTGGCCCTTAATTAGGGGAAAACAATAAAATCTTAGCATCCCTAATAACAAATACTGAAATTAATGATTTTGTTTTATTTGCGGAGTATTGTTACCATTAAGTTATTGATTTGTGCAATCTAGTTTTTCCTACTGTCAAGTAATGTGATATTTAAATAAAATGTCATGATATATATATATATATATATAGTATAACTAAAACTTAGAGAAGCAAAGATAACTTATATATTACTTTATATAAATATTTAAAGCTTTTCCTGGTTTTGGACAAATTGAACAGGTCCAATTAGACTTATACTGACTTTCTAAGCAAATTGAAGAAAATGTAGGTTGAATTTGTGCCTATTAACCTTGACTGACCTTTCTGAGGAACAGCTTTTTTTAATGCGTTTAGATCTCTCCAAATAATAACTTTAGTTTCATAATTTGTGTATTTTACCTTTGGGAAGAAAACTAAGCTTTCATGAGTTAATTTGTAGTTATTAGGATAAACAGTCATTTGAAGACTTTTATTGTTAGGAAAACTAGTTTATATAAATTACATATGACATCAACTTTCTGGATACAACTTGGAGTGGGTAATATGAAAGTGCAGTAGTATTCTAAGTGCCATGATGAGGTTATTAATTTTTTTTTAAATATTTGATTGAAAAGTGTCATAATAAATGAATGATTCTTGATGTTTGCATAAATTATATTGTGTAGACACCTACCATGATTTTCTTTCAATAAGACAAAGAAAATCAACATTTTATCAAAAATGCTTCATCTTGTATGAAGCATCATCATCAGCGTTCCACTGAATTAATTACATATTGATCCTGGAACCATAAACACTTAAAATACCTATTAAGTTGTAAGAAAAGGGAACCCTAATGCAGGAGCAATAGTTCTGTATTTCTCCCTGTTGTAATGGATTCAGCAGTAATTGGTGGTAACATTGGTATTATAAATTTTGTTTCCTTCTTTGATCTTGGATAACCTATAATAATATAACATCCAGTTACCCAGTGTTTCCAGAAAGTTTGAACTTCATTTGCTCCCCATGGCCTAGACCCTCTTGACCACAAATCTAGGGATAATATCACTATTCCGGTAGAGTCGGCATCAAAGTTTTTCTTCAGCAGGAACAGAATTTCACTGAAAGTGCTAGATATAAGGCAAAAAAGAATATGTTGGATGATTTCGGTAGAGGTTGGTTTGGGCTTTGGAGGCCACATCCTCAGTTAAAGAGAATTTCTTAATTATTATAAACCTGAAAGGTGCAGAATTTCATGGCATACTTTTTGTCTATGAAAAGCAGTAGTGGTAGAGTAGCTCCAAAATGTTTAAGCAGTGTTTAGTTAGGCTATGTATCCATCAACTGAAATTAAACTCACTTTCCTCCTCATAAAAGTCTTGAGGTAGTTAGCAAATGTTTTTAAAATGCTTTGTAGATAGAAAGTACAAAATATATTCTTCAGTTTTTCAAATTGCAGAGTACAAACTGGTCATGTTTGTGTATCTATGAGCAGGTTCTATACCAGCCCTGGTATGTGAACATTTTTTTAAAATACATAACCTTTGACAGAATGCTATCAATAGCATAATTAATGATACCGATGTGGAACATGGAAAACAACAACTAGAAATATGTGCAGACATATAACTGTGAGCTTTTATTGTTGTTTGACACTTTGCTACATAGTGATTTGAGCTGTTTATTAAAAACAGTGATAAATGCATGGTTCTTTAAAATGGGAAGTTATTTTGCTTTTTTTCTTTTTTTAAGGACTGAGGTAAATTTTGTAGACACAGCTTTACAAAAGTGAAGTTTATTTGAAAATATCTGACTGCTTGAAATGGAATTTAATTTAGTTTTGTAGAATTGCTATCAAAACGTTAGAGCAACAGAATTAAATAATTAGATATTGCATTACAGAATACATTTTGAAAAATTAAGCTTGGAGATAATGTGAATTATTTTAATAAATACAAATAATAATGCAATAGTTTAATGTTTAGTAACTTTAATGAATAGCAGTGTTATTTTAAGATAATACAAAGCAATCTAGCTTCTCTAAATCAGCTTATGTTATTTTTAATCTGTGGAGGACCCAAATATATAGCATTG
The DNA here is from genome assembly GCF_964199755.1 of Larus michahellis. Lineage (NCBI taxonomy): Eukaryota > Metazoa > Chordata > Aves > Charadriiformes > Laridae > Larus > Larus michahellis. Next base: position 15,479,496 of record NC_133929.1, on the reverse strand, counting down.
CCAAGTCACGCACCACAGCTGTTTTCTGAAGAGATGTTTTAATTTGGAAGGACAAGATACTTTCCAGTGCTGCTCATCAAGATGTCTGGTGTTCAGCAGTGTTAAGTGCTAGGTTTAAGTTGGTCAGTGATATTATGTAAAGTTCTGTGACATTATATATATTATATATAGGGGTTTTTTTATTCATTTTCCTTGAATCATATGGTATTTGTTTTGGAAACAAATCTGCTACCTAAGTATCCTAAAGCTTAGAATATCAGTTGTTTCAGTGTCAAGCTTCCTTCATATTACAGCAGGTTTAATGAATCAAATGCTAGTATAAGCTTTTTATTGAAAGTTACTTTTGAATGCCCCAAACCAGCAATTCCTAAACAGTAATAAAATTTTCTGTTTATTGAAGGCTATTTAGAAGATTCTCATCACCTCTGCCAAGAAAATTTGATCTAGACACTTCTGCTTGAGAATATGAAACAAAAGGAAGAATATGCGTGGATTTCAAAGTACCGCATTAAGTTGTGGTATGAGAAGTACTGGGGAAATAGTTTGCTCTGTTGTTCATTGTAGATCTATTAGAAATTGTTTCTGATGCAGCTGAGAAAAATGCAGACCCTTAAAAAGGAACATGGACCTGCTGACACAAGTAACAATGTGGACAAAATCATGGTACTTAAGTCTACTTTAGCAGAAGTGTCTGAAGAATTGTCTACAAATGAAGAGATAGTATTCACTGAAGCAAGTAGCGGAAAAAGCAAATCTTCAGCTTGCCGGAGAAAGCGAGAATTCATTCCAGATGAAAAGAAAGATGCTATGTATTGGGAGAAAAGACGGAAAAATAATGAAGCTGCTAAAAGATCTCGTGAAAAGCGACGACTGAATGACCTTGTCTTAGAGAACAAACTAATTGCACTTGGAGAGGAGAATGCCACTTTGAAGGCAGAGTTGCTTTCCTTGAAGCTGAAGTTTGGTTTAATTACTTCTGCAGCCTATGCCCAAGAGATACAGAAACTCAGTAGCTCAACAGCTGTGTATTTCCAGGATTATCAAAGTTCCAAATCCAATATTAACTCATTTGTGGATGAACATGAACCATCTATAGTTGGTAGTAGTTGTATTTCTGTCATTAAACATTCTCCTCAAAGCTCTGTGTCTGATATGTCTGAAATATCATCAGTAGAGCATACTCAATCAAGCTGTATGCAAAGCAACTACAGAAGTCCTGAAAATAAGTTCCAGATTATAAAACAGGAGCCCGTGGAATTAGAGAGAGCGCCAAGAGATGACAGAAGTTCACAGAAAGCATCCATATATCCACACTACACGGGAACTACCTTTAACGTGTACTCGCATTCTCCTCCTCTGTTCCAAGTCAATACGTCCTCCAGCAATTCCCCCAGAACTTCAGAAACTGATGACAGTGCAGTTGGAAAGTCATCTGATGGAGAAGATGAACAGCAGGTTCCTAAGGGTCCCATCCATTCGCCAGTTGAACATAAAGTTCCAGAAGCAAATTCTTCAGCTTTGCCTCACAAACTTCGAATTAAAGCCAAAGCCATGCAAGTTAAAGTGGAAGCAGTAGATAATGACTATGATGCTGCACAGAAACTATCATCACCTATTGATATGTCATCAAAAAGACACATTGAGCTTGAAAAACATACTGGACAAAACTTGGTGTATTCTTCTTGCACTCCTTTCTCAGTTCAAGTGACTAATATCCAAGACTGGTCTCTCAAATCAGAACTCTGGCATCGAAAGAAATTCAATGTAAGAATTCAGAGTGGTTGCAAAACTGAAATTGTTGAAATAAAAGACAGTATCTTCAGTGTCTCTGAGTCAGAGAACCTGTATTTGAAGCAGGGCATAACAAAATTATCTGCAGAGGTTGCTTCCCTTAAAAGACTTATAACTACACGGCAAATCTCTGCATCAGACTGTGGTTAAGTTACTACTGAATAAAGGCTTATTGTTTTTTTAAAAACAATGTAATTTTCAGTAGATCAATACAGGAACACCTCTCTTATGAGGAAAGGCTGAAGGATTTGGGTCTCTTCAGTCTGGAAAAAAGACGGCTGAGGGGGGACCTTATCACCACTTATAAATACTTAAAGGGTGGGTGTCAGGAGGATGGGGCCAGGCTCTTTTCAGTGGTGCCCGGGGACAGGACAAGAGTTAATGGGCAGAAACTTGAGCATAGGAAGTTCCACCTAAACATGAGGAGGAACTTCTTTACTTTGAGGGCGGCAGAACACTGGACCAGGCTGCCCAGAGAGGTGGTGGAGTCTCCGTCTCTGGAGACATTCAAAACCTGCCTGGATGCGTTCCTGTGCAACCTGCTCTAGGTGACCCTGCTCTGGCAGGGGGGTTGGACTAGATGATCTCCAGAGGTCCCTTCCAACCCTACCATTCTGTGATTCTGTAATATGTTTTGTATTATGCTGACTTGTCACTGGACTTGTGATGTCATTTCACTGTAATGCTCACATAATGTCTGGTGTCTTTTTGTGCACAAATTATTATGGAAACTAGACTGTGTTATGATCATTATGCCTTGTGTATAATCAAGTAGCCAGTATGAAGGCTATATATAGTGAACTCTGTCTTTTTGGTTTTTTTTTTCTTCTTCTAAAGTGTGCAAGTTAGCAGTTACAATAAACTATTGGTGACAAACACAAAACATCTACTCCAGTTCAATTGATTTTTATTAACTTGGAAAAAAACAAAAAAGGCTGGTTTCTTATACCATGCTCAACTTAACTTATATGTTTGGATTTTACAGCCAAACTTACATGTATTTAAATTGTATTTTTTTTCCTTAAGACCTCTTTTTAGAAGATAATTGAAATATTTGTGACATTGAGCGTTAACAACACACAGAGATTCCTTTCTCAAAAATTGCCTGTTATTCTTTTCTCATGCCTTAATAATACAATAGACCCCATAGTCAGGGTCTATATATATTCGGTAAATAATATAGATGACATCTCAGTGTTATTGAAAATAAGATCAAGATTATTGCATGAAAAAATAAATAAATACATTGAATGGCAGGGATATGAGACAGTAGGCAGTGTGGGTTTTGGCTACTGGCTTTTTGTTTGCTAAATATCTTCTGTGAGTAACCACAAAATTCTTTAATTGTTTTGTATATCTTTTATCACATGTAATGTGTTGAAGGAGAGGACTTAAACATCTCAGTGTTGCTATGTGTGTAAGCCTAGATCTATTGTGTTTTGTGTTTTTACTGTTTGTCATAACTGAAGATGATTATCCTCCTTTTAGCTCATATTTTTCACTATTTTGTGTATTTCTTTTGTGCAATTAATACTTAAAAGCAATGATGTAGTTAATTTGTTGAAGGGTGTCATTGCAAGTAAGCTATAGCATGGAACTTAGGAGCACAATCAGATGCTATTTATGCCTGTACCCCCTCCCCCCCACTTTAGTATTTGAAAAAAAGAAATAATTTGTGTTTTGTTCAAAACTAGAACTAATTACAACATTATTTTCTATTATGTTCATCATATTAGTCCAATACGTATGTTAGTAGGTGTTATCTCTACAATTCTGCAGTTGATGACAAATCATTCTATATCCAAGTTATATGGCTAAAATTTAGAGTATCTTCCATAAACTCAAGTTATAAAATGCAGGAGTGTAGGTGGTTCATATAAAGCTAGATTTTTGTCTGCTGTCTCATCCTCTAAACTGGGCAACTGAAAAATAAATTTGGTATAGTTGACCTCCTCACCCAGCCCCATCTTTAGCCTGCTTTCCTCCAGCATGTTGTATCGGGGAAGAGGAAGAATTGCAACTGATCAGTAAGAGAGAGAATGCAAGTGGGACTCTGCTCCCATACACCGACTTTCAGCAGCAGTGACTGCTGAATTAGAACATAAAGAGTAAGCATATATTTTTTTCCTGTCCTATCTCACAGGAACACTTGAAAGATGGGTATGGTTATATGTAAGTTTACACTGCAGATTTATAGTTACCCTTTCACATGTCTGTGTTTATATATGGCATATTTAAAAAAACAGATAAGGATCTTTACATCCCCAGGAGTAAATTATTCACTGTTAAAAATGTGTATAAGTAGTGATTTTTGGCATGTGGATATGCTTATTTTGGAAAAGGATATGTAACATGAATGTTCTTGTACTCTGTCAACTCCTGTGGAAAACACTTTAACTTGAGAAGTGGGATAGACTTTTATTTTAGTCAAGTTAGGCATATACTAGAACTATAGTGACTGAAAAATGTCTGTAAGGTATACTTTCAAGTGAGAATGTTAAGAAAGGTCATATACGGAAACAGGAAACCTCATTGATTTATCAATACAGAAATTGTCATTTTTCATGGGAACATAGTAATTATCATGCCAGATGAGTTTGATTAGTCCTGAATCTTGCCTCTGATAATTGTTAGTATGAAAGGTTTCACAAAAACTTTCAAGACAGCCTATAGAAAATAACTGTTGATTAACAAGGTAAGTTTTTTTTCATAGTGACATCAGGTAGTAGTTGATTGATACTGTGATGTGTGTGCGGCACTCCCTCTTTTAAATCTGCCTAACTTAATTTTTTATAAATACAGTAATATTTTTTCATGTTTCATCAGCATCTATATTTTTGTAGATATAAAGATTGAATATAGATATGCTTTTCTGAATCCCTTCAAACTTCTGCCTTCAGTAAAGCTTATGCATTGCACAGGATAGTGATATATATAAATCTTATTAGTATTATTCTGTATAGCCAAATATCCCCTTGTTCATGAATACCTGATTTATCTTCTCTTATTATTTTATATATTTTCATTATGGCTCTTATGTCCATGTGAGCAGTTCATGAGAATACATAGTGTTCATTTTCTGTAGAACTTAACAGAAATGTACAATTGCACCATAAACACATTTCTGAAGTTATATTCAAGTACCAAATTCTACAAATCTTTTCTACTTGCTAGTATACAAATATGCTTTTGAAAATAGGTGATGCGCAATGAATTTAGCAGAAAACTCCCAGAGAATGTAATTAAAATATGGCCTTTATTAACACCATATTGTTTTTAAAATGCTTTTTATTGCACAATACAAGTTTGGTAACTACAAGAATAAAGCAAAATATTTTTTAGTATTTATTGCATGAGAATGAGTAGCACATATTGTTCCGTTACAGAATGCTAAATTCAAAGTTAAAAATACTAGGCCAAATCCTGAGGCCTTTAACTTAGTGTCAGATTCTACTTTCCTTATACAAGGGTACTTTTTTTATGAGTGGAAGAAGGGATTACTCAAACTGAGTAAGATTACCAGGACATAATCTTTACTGTTCACTCATGCCACAGAGTCCTACTGATTTTCAGTATCTCTAAGGCTAACTCTCTTGTAACACAGTAGTGATATGTGAGTCAGTCAATATTGCTGGAGTTACAGAGAACTTTCTCATGTAGAAAGAGGTGGTCTTCAACCATTATTTATTCTATGTCAGCTCTAAAAGGGCTGGTGAATTATGAGCAAAAGCTCAGAGTAAAAGCATAGTGTTTATTTGCTTGAAAGAGAAAGCAACAGAAGACATGTACTCTTAAACTCCAAATACTGCAGGAACACATCTATACTTTTTATGATTCTACCAACTATTATCTGTGTGCCAATCCTAATGTATGAAGTAGAGTTATGGTAATTCCTCCTCATCTCTCCTCTTTAAACACTGTGGAGCGCCACAAGATTACAAGACCAAATGCAGGGCCTGCAACTCTGCTATGATTTTATGTGGGTTTTCATTTCCTGTAAGCATCCTTCTTGCCTTTGCTACATCAGAGATATCCAATCTGAGAAAACCTGCATCAGCCCAAGAGGTTCTGGGGAAGCTACACATGCATCTAATACTACTGACATTCAGGTACTACAGTAAATTTTTCCTCCTCTATCCCTTTTCCCCCTGCACAAATGTATACACAACTTAAAATGTCAGACAGCTATTATACTTTTCCACGCTACTCAGATTCTTGGATGTGCAAGTGGCTGAATGGGCCTCTAAATAACTTGCGTAGGTAAAAACCTAAATTTTTCCTGATATCTCTATGTGCCAGAATCAGCATCTATTATATTTATGTTTCTGAGGCATGACATTAAACCTCTGTTGCTTTCTAATAATTTGGACCTCTCAAAATTCTGTGTTGTATATAAATACACTGAGAACAAATTGCATTGATTTCCATGGGATTTGTGTTGCGCAACCCTGAAAGCCAGGATGTTAATGGTATGTATAGCAATCAGAAAGTACTAAAGCATAATACTATATCATATAAAATGGCTGAAAAGAAGATAAAATGTGATGAGAACCATTGTAGCAGAACACAGTGTTCCTTTCTCTGGGCCCTGTTCCCATTAAGGATTTAGAAACACTAGAGGGATTTCGGAGGAGAGCAAAAGTAAAATAATCAATTGTCAAGGGTTGATCCATGAATTAAAAGTACACACTTAACTAGTCCCTAATATGCACATCAACATGTACTTGACAATATACATGTTAACATAGATTGAAGTATTTAGTTCCCATTCTCAAAAAAGGCTTAATGACACATTTTTTTTTTAAAAAAGCCTGTTAAAAATGTGAACATACAAATGTCAAAGATATTTATGTAAGAAAAGCTACATTGGACAAGAGACTGTGACAGTTGGACAAGATATACTCTCTATAAATATTGTAGAAGGCTGGAAGGAATTGTTTATATTTTCTCATTTTCTGTAAGAATAGTGAGATTACTTTGAAAAGAAGACTTTTAGCTTCTTTTATCATGAGATACTTATGACTGAAAACTAGAAAACTGGGAGAAAGACGAACAATCCTGATTTGATGGTATTGCAAGGTAGTGTTAACAGGCATGGAAAGGGACAAATAGTCTCTCAGATGATGCATTAATATACATCAATTTCTAGGCCAACAACAATTTTTACTGTAAATCCTAGCAAAACAGTGCAAGATACATGGAAATTAAGGAGAAAAATCCATGCCTTCTATCTTTTATTAGAATGGTGCAAGCGTGCTAGTGATAGGCAGGTGTGAGAACTTTTAAAATAGCAAGAAACAGAATATAACAGCAAATGTCGTATCAGAACCTCCTATAAATATAGTCACAGTGACACAAAAATATCTGAGGCTCCTCTGGAACTTTGTCTGCATTAGATCCCTAGTTTGTGGTTTATGTAATATCTATGTATTAGTCTTTTCAAGCATGGGAAAAATGTAAGTGTGGCCTGCAAATCACATCCACTAACTCATCTGCAGTCTGAATTCTTTATAAACCACACTGTTTTGCCAGAAATGTCTCATCTTCTTAACAAGTGCAGGATTGTGGCTGAGAACAAAATTGAATTATCTGCCTTCAAAAAAAAAAAATTGCTACAAACTCCTCACTTATCTATTTATGATTGTGTTTGATGTGATAAACAGTTAAGTAGCATGTCAGAATGTACAAAAAGTCATCTGTCTCTCAGAAGATTACTTTATATATATGAAGTGATATAATGAAGTTTAGTAGTAAGAAAAGTGTGAGAGCCTCCAGGAGCCATTTTATAATTAATCTATTACAATCTGTCCATGTGGCACTTGCTAATCTGATGCTTTCATCCATTAGCTTGCTTCCTTGCAAGTCTGCAGTTTTGTTTATTTTTCTTCTGATAACTCTTCTCATATAAAACTCATGGGATAAAGGTCCTTAGGGAAGATACTCCCTTCCTGTTCATGTTTGACTTCAAGAGATCACAGAGAGACTCCATACTAGAGTCTCCTGTCTCTACGCCACTTTATAGCATGGCTGGAGTGCTGCAACTTTCTCCCTCTGCTTTTGATAGAATTTGTAACAATTGCATGGAAACTTTTTCCTAAAGGATCTCTGGAGTGTATCAAGATAACAATGGCTTAAAATATACTGCTGCTCAGGATGATTAATGCATGTCCCCCAATCCCTAAGATCTTTTTTCCCTCTTGTCCATTCACATGGCCATATCTTAGACTGCTTCCCTCCAATAGATCGCTGTTTCGTTTTCCTATCCATTGCAGTTAGATCAGATTCCAGCTGTTCAAACTTTCCATAAGCTGCTGAAGCTATCTCCTAAAATAAGGAAATTGCAGGGTTATTAGTTCAGTCCTTGGTCAGTTTGAAATTTTTCTTTCTCTAGTAACCTGTATCTTTATTATATTTATCTGTATCTCCTCAAAAAGCATTTATGGGTATCTGAGCATAAAGGAGTATTCCTAATTAAAAAAAAAATATTTGGAGTTGAGCCTAAAGAAACTCGACCTCCTAGTTTTTATTACTGCACTCCAGACCATGCCTCTCAATATAAGTTTTGAATATTATGGTGTATTCCATATACAAAGGATATTTTCTTTCTAAATTTTTTTGTGGCTCACATAGTGAGCTAATCACAACTCTATTATCTTACTGTGGCTTTAATATGACATAAATTTTCTGACAACGTTGAATTTACTTGATATTTACATCAAATGAAGGAATTGGAAACCAGCCTTCAGCAAGGATCTATTTTTATTATGGCAGAATCTTTTTGTATAATATAATAGAGGTGTTGCCTTTTTATATTCTTCCTGTTGCTAAAGAAAACAGCAGCATATTCTTGGTCATGTAGCTGTGGTTTGATAGCTTAGGCCGTGTTTGTTATTTATTATACAAGTCTTCTTTACATAAGGTGGTGTTATAATTGGTTTTCAGTATTTTCTTTGTCAGTTTCAGCTTTGTTAAATATGTTTCTTTACCATCTCTGAAAATGCTCAGCTCTCCAAAAACTATAGTAATTATGCTTACTTCACGTAAACAAAACTTTTTTGTTGCCATTGTGAAAGCTGTAGAACAGGAAGCAAAATGTGCTTGTTAGAGAGGTAGGGAAGGGCTGGGACACCAGACAATCTATTTTTTTTTTAAGACTGCATATAATCTTTTTTTTTTTTTTTTCACCTACTCTCTTTCCAAATATCCTTGAGTCAGCTAAGGTTACAGTCCTAAAAAAATATCAACAGTGTGGTGTCCTAAATATGGCAAATGAAGATTTTCCTGAACTGCAGCAGATTGTTTCATTTGAATTTCATTCAGGACCATTCATGGTTATTAAAGCACTTTGGTAAAGGAAAAAAGAAACAAAACTACAGATGCCAGTAATTTTCACTTACATTTGAGGATGACTAAACATCCAAGGTCAGTCTGCAACTCAATAAAAAGATTGCTAAATCTGAGATACGAGGAGAGGGATGGGTTTACTGGAATATGAAGTGTTTTTCTTGTAAATAATACAGTGTATGTATTTGCTTATCTGTCTATTTATAACATGAAACATTACCAAAGCACATTTTTTCTGTGTAACGTGAAGTGTTGCACGGATTTTTGAATGCATAGACAATGGTGAAATATGTTCAAAAGCAGCTGTTATTAAACTGACACGGTTTTCTTTTAAAATCCTTAGGAAACAATAATTGATAATTAATAAACAGGTTTGTATAAATGTTTCGCACCTGGGTTGAAAATAAGATGTTTTGCATGTGATGCTGAGTAATTTTTATAACACTTCAGTATATTTTTCTAGCACTGCAAGCTACTTTTTACACAGTTTAATATAAAACACAGTGTCTTTTCAAAACTTCTGGTAAATTTATGCCTTAGTACATTTCTGAAGTGTTCACTAGAGAAATAGGAGCTCTAATGTTCTTGTGTGTGACCATTTTACCACTCAAAGGTTATGAGAAATAACATTAAAATGGGATAAAAAGCAACAGAATATGCAATGAAATCAAAATAATTTCTCTTAATGTGGCTGATTAAGTACAGCATCAGACAGGAAATTAAGTAAACATGAAGTCACAGGAAAAAAAACACCCTACACGGGGGGGAAAGACTCTGGTTCTGTTTATAAGAAGAATTGCTAGACAGCAACTTTAATTCTCACAAGAACTTTGTTACAAACTTTGTGCTCAACTTTTACAGTTTATCCTGTCAAGCAGAAAGTACATGAGAGGAACACTTCTGTTTGTATGACACATTTTCACTTGAAAATGGGCATTGCTTTTAATTTAAAACACTGTAAACACATCAGGAGAAACTATTTTTGATCATTTGCCAAATATTGCACAAGTATTTAGACTAATAAAGAGTCTTATATAACAGCAAGTGTACCGTGTATTTTATGTGTTCCCACAATTTTTAATAGAAAGTCTCATCCCTTCTGTTTCACAGATGTTTCTGAAGAAAGAAAAAAAACCACACTAGATAAAATAGTATGTATAATTATCAAAAAGCATTTCAATCATCAGCTAAAGATTTAGGGAACATTAATAGTACAATATAAATAAGAGTACATTTTAATTAGAGGGTTCTGCTCACTGATTAGTCTTTCAGACCCCAGGTTAAAATCATGCCTTACTGAATAAAATATGATGTATAGGTAAAAGATAATCATAGGACCTAACATCTCGTTATTTTAATTGTGTAAATTACACAATAAGGCCTATTCAAGCTGGTAGCCAAACCAACTTGTCTGATTTCCTACGGCATCATTTAATGATGCTTTAAGCATGTGGATCAGAACTAAGAATGCACAATGTACCAAATGTTCTGTCTCGCGCTGTCGTTACCTAGATGACGGTATGCACAGACCACTTGGTTTGTTTTGTAAACTTTGTGCTGGACTCTCCCTTTTATATCTGAAATATCACAGGAAGGAAGCAAGCCCAAACAACTTCCATGCCTTTAAGGCATGATAAAAGCGCTCTTATTTATGTTCCATTCCACTCAAAGGGCTCATAACAGTATGGAACAAGCAAATGTTCCAAACATGGGAAGAATATTAGCTCTCCAAATAAATTGAGGAGGGAGGCACATTAGATCAGAATATGCATTTATGAATTTGAGTGATCTTATTTATCGTTATTTGAGTTTTTACAAGAGAAAGATTGTTCTGTGGTTGACAGAGGCGTCTTGGACTAAATACTGCAGAAATTTGGTGTGACCTTGGGGAAGGTACAGGACAGCATGCAGACTGCTCAGCAAGTTCTTGTAATGAGTTGGTAATATTTTTTTGATGCACGGTGAAGTATGCAAGTAGTAAAAGAACTAACCAATGAGACTGAGAATGTGAGAGCACAGAGTAAAGTGGAGTGACCATGAAATGGCAGAACAAATAATTTTTAAATAGAGGAGAAAAGTAAAAATAGCAGTCTCAAATAAGTGTAGAGATCAGGAAGACAAATCAAAGGGGTAAAAGGTTAAGAAGAACTAGCAAAGAAATTATACTAAGGGCACAAAGTATATGATGGGGAATGTATGAAGGGAACAATTTGCTTAATGATGGGTTTCACTAACAATAAACATAAGCAATGCATACAGAAAGTGGAAATGGTTCAGTTATATAAGCACATATAAAGAAAGTCCGAGGTAGAAAATGAGCTATAGATACCAACAATAACAAGAAATCATCCTATAAGCTCATCAGCAGCATGATACTGAGAAGAGAATTGTTGCTCTACTACAGAACAGAAAGAAGAAACTAATGATAGACAATGCAATATATCTTTACTACTGTAAGGTGCTTATGTATCACATGCTGGATGCTAGGGAAGTCTGATCAAGATGAAATTATCATAACAGGGACGCAAAAGTAGTAGTAGTATAATGATACCTTGTTGTACTGGTTTTGGCTGGGATAGAATTAAATTTCTTCATAGTAGCTGGTATGGGGCTAGGTTTTGGATTTGTGACAAAAATAGTGTTGATAACACGCTGATGTTTCAGTTATCGCTGAGCAGTGCTTACACTGCGTCAAGGCCTTTTCTGCTCCTCAGATTGCCCCACCAGTGAGTAGGCTGGGAGTGCACAAGAAGTTGGGAGGGGACACAGCTGCAACAGCTGACCCCAACTGACCAAAAGGATATTCCATACAATATGTCATCGTGCTCAGCAATAAAACTAGGGGGTGGAGGTTGGCAGGGGCTGCCATTGCATGGGGACTGGCTGGGCATTGGTTGGTTGGTGGTGAGCTATTGTTTTCTATTTACAGAATCATAGAATGGTTTGGGCTGGAAGGGACCTTAAAGATCATCTAGTTCCAACCCCCATGCCATGGGCAGGGACACCTCCCACTAGACCAGGCTGCTCAAAGCCCCATCCAGCCTGGCCTTGAAAACTTTGAGGGATGGGGCCTCCACAACTTCTCTGGGCAACCTGTTCCACTGCCTCACCACCCTCTTCCTAAGCATTTCTTCCTAATATCTAATCTAAATCTATCCTCTTTCAGTTTAAAACTTTTACCCCTCGTGCTACTGCTACACTCCCTGATAAAGTGTCCCTCTCCATCTTTCCTCTGGGCCCCCTTCAGGTACTGGAAGGCTGCTATAAGGTCTCCTCAGAGCCTTCTCCAGGCTGAACAACCCCAACTCTCTCAGCCTGCCTTCCTAGGAGAGCTGCTCCAGCCCTCTGATCATCTTCATGGCCTACCTCTGGACTCACTACAACAGGTCCAGGTCCTTCTTCTGTTGGGGGCTCCAGAGCTGCGTGCAGAACTCCAGGTGGGGTCTCACCAGAGCAGAGCAGAGGGGGAGAATCACCTCCCTCAACCTGTTGGCCATGCTTCTTTTGATGCAGCCCAGGATGCGGTTGGCTTTCTGGGCTGTGAGCGCACACTGCCGGCTCATGTTGAGCTTCTCATCCACCAGCACCCCCAAGTCCTTCTCCTCAGGGCTGCTCTCAGTCCATTTTCCACCCAACCTGTATTTGTGCCTGGGATTGCCATGACCCAGGTGCAGGACCTCGCACTTGACCTGTTTGAACTTCATGAGGTTCGCACAGGCCCACCTCTCAAGCCTGTCCAGGTCCCTCTGGATGGCATCCCTTCTCTCCAGCATGTCAACCGCGCCACACAGGCTGGTGTCATCAGCAAACTTGCTGAGGGTGCACTCAATCCCACTGTCCATGTTGCCAACTGTCGTGGTTTTGGCCAAATCGGCCAATGACCGGCGACAGATGCTCCCTCCCAGCCTCTCATGCACAGGGAGGAGGGGGAGAGATAAAGAGAGATTTATGAGTTTAGAAGAAACTAAACTACTTTAATAAAATATTAAGAATAAAATAAAAAGGAAAATAATGAAAAAGATACAGTATATACAAGACTGTATTAAGCTCCCAGGATGACGTCACCAGCAGGCACTGGGGAAGTCCCAGACTGGACTCAGAGATGGGTGGGAACTGGGTTTGCAGAGTTGGAGTCAGGAACACACCGATCGGGATCAAAGGCAGATGAACAGACAGAGTCCTCCTCGGACATCAGCCATTGAAGGAAGAGAGTTGACCCTTTGATCCCTCAGCTTTTATACTGAGCATGGGGCAGATGGGATGGAATACCCCTGTCGGTCAGTTTTGGGTCACCTGTCCTGTCTGCTCCTCCCTGCAGGTGGGACCCCTCTACACCCCTCCAATGGGGCAAATAACGAAATTAGCTGACCTTGGTCGTTATAGCAATAAGTATAAGCAAGAGCCTTGCTGCATACCATTCCTTGGCACAAACTGTCTTATCACTCTGAACGAACCGTTTCAGACACAATATGCTGTTAATTTCAGAGAGTTAGAAGAGGCCTAGCTAAGAAGTAAAATTACTGAACAGAAAGTTGGTTCTGTTTTACCTCAAACCAGGACACCGACAAAGATGTTAAGCAGCATCAGTCCCAGTACTGACCCCTGAGGAATGCTACTTGTCACCGGTCACCACTTGGACATCGAGACATTGACTGCAACCCTTTGAGTGCAGCCATCTAGCCAGTTCCTTATCCACCAAGTGGTCCATCCATCAAATCCATGTCTCTCCAATTCAGAGACAAGGATGTTGTGTGGGACAGTGTCAAATGCTTTGTACAAGTCCAGGTAGATGATGTCAGTTGCTCTTCCCTTATCCACCAATGCTGTAACCCCATCGTAGGCCACCAAATTTGTCAGGCACGATTTGCCTTTGGTGAAACCATGTTGGCTGTCACCAATCACCACCTCATTTTCCAAGTGCCGTAGCATAGTTTCCAGGTGGATCTGCTCCATGATCTTGCCGGGCACAGAGGCGAGACTGAGTGGTCTGTAGTTCCCTGGCTCTTCCTTTTTTCCCTTTTTGAAAATGGGGGTTATGTTTCCTCTTTTCCAATCAGCGTGAACTTCACCGGACTACCATGACTTCTCAAATATGATGGATAGTGGCTTAGGATCTTCACCTGCTAGTTCCTTCAGGTCCCTTAGATGGTCTTGAACCTGATTTTCTCCTACAGTGGGTGGTACCTAATTCTCCCAGTCCCTGCTTTTGCCTTCTGCAACTTGGGTGGTGTGGTTAGAGTACTTGCTGGTGAAGGCTGATGCAAAAAAGTCATTCAGTACCTCAGCCTTCTCCAGATCCTGAGTAATCAGGGCTCCCATTTCCATACTGAGCGGGCCCACATTTTCCCTAGTCTTCCTTTTGTCACTGACATACCTATAGACGGCAAGATGATGTAACTTCCAAATAATCCACAAACATGCATGCGTGCATGCACACACACAGTGTTTTACAGACACGTGGCTCTAACTGCAGCGTGCAAGGTATTGAAGCCAAGGGCTTCTCCTGGTCTAGGCAAGTAGAAAGAAGTGTCCAAGTTTGAGGTAAAACAGAACCAATTTTCTTTTCAGTAATTTTACTTTGCAGCTAAGCCTCTTCTAACTGAACTCTCTGAAATTAACAGCATATTTTTCAGACAGCGTCGGCTTCTAGCAGAGATAAGGCCTGATGTTTATAATTAATACCAAGGAATTCAGAGAGGCTCCTGCTTATACTTATTCCTATAACAACCAAGGTCAGCTAACTTTGTTATATGCCCTGTTGGAGGGTTGGAAGCAGGTCACACCTGCGGGGAGGAGCAGACAGGACAGGTGACCTAAAACTGGGGTTTTCTATCCCATCTCAGTATAAAAACTGAGGGATCAAAGGGTCAGCCCTCTTTCTTCAACAGCCGGCGTCCATGGAGCACTCTGTTTGTTGGTCTGCCTTTGATCCCGAGCTGTGTGTTCCTGAATCCAGTTCCTGATTTCAACTCCTGTCTATCGCTGAGTCCAGTCTGGGACTTTCCCAGTGCCTGCAGGTGATGTGATCATCATCCTGGGAGCTTGATACGCTTTTGTATATATTGTATATATTTAATAATTTTCTTAAGAATATTGTTATCTTTAATTTTTATCATTTTATTATTAATATTTCATTACTTTAGTTTCTTTTAAACTCATAAATCTCTCTTTCTCTCATTCTTCTCTCACTTGGGAGAGAAGTTAAGAGAGCATGCGTTGTTCATTTTAGTGGCCAGCCCAGCCCAAACCTCGACAACTGCAATGTGAGGCTCAACCAGGGCTCGACAGGGGCTCAACAAGGGCTCTGACAGATTGCCCGAATAGTTCAAATTCCAGCTTGCTCAGTTGAAAGTTGAAAGAGTATTGGATTTTTCCTATGAGAGTCTTAAGGGGTTGGAAATTAAAACAGACAGCTCACATCATGTTGTTCTTAAGTGAAATGTTCTACCATTCCTTTATAGAGTTTTGTTTAAAGTTAGTTGATACAACACTGATTAATCTGCCATATGTGTTGAATAATTTATTTGCTCTTCATGTTTGTATGCGGTGGGTGAAATGTGCTATTCTGCTGTGGTGTTTAATACTAATCCATACTGCAATAAGCTCGATAATGACTTTACCTGCATACCTTGGGCATCACATAATGAATTCTGTTACTAATTACACTTTCAATCTTACCTTGGGAAAGTTTACCTCACCCTTTTATGCTCATGCCAAATCGACACTGGCAGAGCTAGGGGATGGAAACCTTGTGGATTTCAGAAGTGATTGTTACTTTCTAAAAGTCATGATTTTATTGTTGATTATCCTGAATGCATTGCAGGGATGGTTTTATATTAAACATTGGTGCAGGAGTAAGAGTTGTATGACATACACTGCTGCTACTCAAATCCCACAAGCCACTCTGCAGCCTGTACCGGTACAAGCAATTCCGCCACCAGTACCAGCACAAGCCTGTACTGGCACGAGCTACTCCAGCCTTGACAACGACCACTGCCACTACTCCAGCTGCTCCGACAATGAGTACCGCTGCTACTCAACTCCATCAGTACCGGTACAAGTTGCCCCAGTGACCAGGAAGAAAAGAAAAGGAGAGGTCATCTCGTTCCCCTGCTCCTTATGACAAAGGCCAGATAAAGCCAGATACCACGGGGGAGAATTCTTCTGGCAAAGAAAAGGGAGAGGGTCCTTCTAAAACAGATAAGAGAAAGGATCCTTCTCAAGCAGATCAGGGAGAGAGTCCTTCTCGGGCAGCATCAACGCAGGAGGAGGAATCAGACACAGAGGTAATCGTTCAATCCCTATCCATTAAAGACTTGCAAAATATGAGAAAGGACTTTAGCCATCGTGAAGGTGAGACACTTATCACCTGGTTTCTCCGATGCTGGGATAATAGGGCTGATACCATAGACTTAGAAGGTAGAGAAGCTAGGCAGTTGGGAAACCTGGCCAAAGATGGAGGTATCAATAAAGTGACTGGGAGAAAGACAAACGCTCTCAGGCTCTGGAGGCAACTGGTGTCAGCCATAAAGGGCAGGTATCCCTTTAAGGATGATATTGAATGCCACCTGAACAAATGGACCACCACAGAGAAAGGTATTAAAGTACCTGAGAGAACTGGCTGTGCAAGAGGTGATTTATGGTGACTGGTGAGTGAATGTAGACCCTAATGAAATGCCATGCAAACGACCCATGTTGAGAAAGTTTATGCAGAGTGCACCATCAAAGTATTCCCACACATTGTCAAAAATGGTCTGGGGAGGATCTGATGCTGACACACCAACTGTAAATGAAGTGACTAACAAGGTATGAAAGTACGAAGACAGTCTCTCTCATCCCCTCACTGTGGCAGCCATGGAAAAACTGGCTGAGAAACCCAAGAAAATGACTGAGCAAACCAAGAAAACGATTTAGAGAATGACTGAGAAAATGGCTGAGAAAAATGAGAAACTGTTTGATAAACTGTCCAGGATGAAGGAAAGATCCCACTCTTCCCCTGCATGGATTCATGTTGCAGCCGTTAGGAGAAGACACCCTCCTACGAGACTGGCTCAAGAGAGACAGAACACGCCACAAGATATCCTGTGATTTTGCCTCTGTGACCACAGAGAGGACATGAGGAAGTGGGACAGACTGTGGGACTCATCCCTACAGGCATGAGTACATGAGTTGCAAGGTAAAGCAGATGGAAGAAATTATTCTTCCAGGAGGATGGCTGCTCTACTCTACAGTAAGCAATTCTCTGGTCCAGGAAGAAACTAATTGCTAATTGTGGGTACCATCCTCAACAGTAGAGGTGCCTTGCCTCCAGCCAGGAGGAGGAGAGGGACAACAGAGTTTATTGGACTGTGTGGATTCAATGGCCTGGCACATTAAAGCCACAAAAGTATAAAGCCCTGGTGGACACTGGTGCATGGTGTACACTATTGCCATCGAATCATAAAGGGGCAGAATCTGTCACTATTTCTGGAGTGACAGGTGGGTCTCAAGAACTGACTGCATTGGAGGCCAAAGTGAGCCTGAATGGGAATAAATGGGAGAAGCATCCCATTGTGACTGGCCCAGATGCTCCGTACATCCTTGGCATAACCTACCTTAAGAGAGGGTATTTCAAAGACCCAAAAGGGTGTTGGTGGGCTTTTGGTATAGCAGCTGTAGAGACTGAGGACATTACACAGCTGTCTACCTTACCTGGCCTTTCAGATGACCTGTCCTGGTTTGAGGTAAAACTGAACCAACTTTTGGTCCAGCAATTTTACTTCTTAGCTAGGCCTCTTCTAACTCTCTGAAATTAACAGCATGTTGTGTCTAAAGCGGTTCGTTCAGAGTGATAAAACAGTTTGTGCCAAGGAATGGTATGCAGAGAGGATCTTGCTTATACATATTGCTATAACAACCAAGGTCAGCTAATTTCATTATTTGCCCCATTAGAGGGTGGGAAGCAGAAAAGCGTAGAGGGGTTCCACCTGCAGGGAGGAGTGGACAGGACAGGTGACCCAAAACTGACCGACAGGGGTATTCCATCCCATCTGTCCCATGCTCAGTGTAAAAGCTGAGGGATCAAAGGGTCAGCTCTCTTCCTTCAGTGGCTGACATCCAAGGAGGACCCTGTCTGTTCATCTGCCTTTGATCCCGATCCGTGTGTTCCTGACTCCATCTGTGGAATCCAGTTCCCACCCATCGCTGAGTCCAGCCTGGGACTTCCCCAGTGCCTGCCAGTGACATCATCCTGGGAGCTTGATATGGTTTTGTACATACTGTATCTATTTCATTGTTTCCTTTTTATTTTATTATTTATATTCCATTAAAGTAGTTTAGTTTCTTCTAAACTTGTAAATCTCTTTATCTCTCCTCTTCCTCTCCATGTGTGAGAGCCTGCGTGGGGGGGGGGGGGGGAAGCATCTGTTGCTGGCCATTGGCCAATTTGGCCAAAACCACAACAGATTTATTGGCACCCAACGTGGGGCACGAACGGAGCTCTGATAGATTGCCTGTGTGAAAAATAGTGAAGGTATTGTTGGCTTTCGCCATAATAACAAGGCTATAAATCTTTGACTTATAAGGATAACTAACCTTTAGTAAATTAGGAAACACGAGAAACCTCAAAGATAACAACTAACAGCAACTATGAAGAAAAACATCATGAAGAAAAACATCCAAGAGAAACAAAAGAGAACTTCTCCAAAAGACTCCACAAGTGATTAACAGAAGGAAACAGATGCATAGGAGAAGGGAGTTGATCCTACCAGAAGGAAACACATGCATGGGAAAAGGGAACTGAAGATCATCGATCCTCAGAAACAATTGTCAGAAGGAAACACACAAATAGAAAAGGGACTAATGATAATCAATCATCATAAACAATTACTCTGCCTAAAATAGTGAATACATATGCAATATTGAATGTATATAAGACGTGGGTGAAGTATTAGCTGGTGTGCCTCTGACTTGAGTCATGCACCCAGCGCTGCGCTTTTGCTCTATTGACTTTGTCCCTATAATAAAATAAGTGCCATTTCTGTTTAAGGGATCTGGCTGTTTATTACACCTGAATAGTTTGAATTCCAGCTTGTTCAGGGAGAACAGACAGTTTATATCATGTCGTTCTTACACGAAATCTTGTATCATGCCTTTAGAGAGCTTTGTATGAAGTTAATTGATGCAATGGGGTTTAACTGGTTGAATATATTGCATGGTTTATTTCTTCTTTGTGTTTAGATGTGGTGGTCTAAGTAAGTGTGCTATGTTGGTGTGCATTTGCCTTCAGATTTATAAAATAATTGCTTGTATAATGGTTCTACCTGCATATCTTGGGCATCTTGTGACGGAGTCTTTTACTAATTACACTTTTGGGATGGATTCTTTTGCTAATTACACTCTTGGTTTTACCTGGGGAAAGTTTACTTTGCCCTTTGATGATTATGCCAAAGTGACACTAACAGAATTAGGGGATGAGAAACCTTTGGGCTGTTTGGAGAGTGAATGTTACTTTCATTTGTACGTGATTTTGTTGTTGGGTTTCCTGAATGCGTTGCAGGGGTGGTTTATCGTTAAATATCAGTGCAGGAGTGAGTATTATGTGACATGTGATACCGCTACTCAAACCTCACGGCCAGAGTCAAAGATAGCAGAAATTCAGACAACCCCCCCACTGAAAGCTGCAGTAGGAATTCAGACAACCCCCCCCCCCCCCGAAAGCTACAGCTGAAACTCAAACAACTCAGATTACTGCCCAAGCCACAACACAGACACAAACAACGCCACCGGCCCCCCCACCAGCCCCGGCGGCATCGGCTGCCCCACCACCAGCCCCGGCAACGGCCAGGCCCACATCGGCTGCCCCCCCACCGGCTCCGGCGCGGCCCATGCCGGCAGCAGTCACTCAGCAGCCTGCGGTCAAAGTCACGCCGCCGCCGCCTGCCCCACCACGCCTGTATCGCCGGCCCCTCCCCCGCCCGCAGCGGCACTGGCTGCTCCAGCCCCGACAAGGAGCACGGTGGCTGCTCTCACAACGAGCGCTGCTGCTACCCAAACTCCAGCAGAACCGGCACAAGTTGCCCCAGTGACCAGGAAACAGAAAAAGTTAGCTCATTCCCTTGCCTCTGACGACAAAGAACAGCCCAAACCAGACAGCATAGGAGAGTGTTCCTCTGAGGAAGATCTAGGAGAGGGTCCTTCTCAGGCAGATAAAGGAAAACGTCAGATCCAGGAGAGGGTCCTTCCCAGCCAGCATTAACACAGGATGAGGACTCAAATGCAGAGATAATCATTAAATCCTCTCTATGAAGGATTTGTGAAATATAAGGAAGGACTTTAGTCATCATGAAGGGGAGACACTTGTCTCCTGGTTGCTCCGATGCTCGGACAGTGGAGCTGATACCATAGACCTAGATGGTAGAGAAGCTAGGCAGTTGGGAAACCTGTCCAAAGATGGAGGGATTGATAAAGCCATTGGGAGAAAGGCAGACATCCTCAGTCTCTGCAGGCGACTGCTATCAGCTGTGAAGGGCAGGTACCCCTTTAAGGATGATATCGAATGCCATCCAACCAAATGGACTAGCATGGAAAAAGGTATTAAGTACCCAAGAGAACTGGGTGTGGGAGAGGTGATTTATAGCAATTGGCAAGTGTTCATAGACCCTGATGAAATGCCATGCAAAGGATCTTTGTTGAGAAAGTTTGTGCAGAGTGCACCATCAAATTATTCCCACACTTTGTCAACAATGGTCTGGGAGGATCTGATACTGATACACCAACTGTAAATGAGGTGGCGAACAAGGTGCGACAGTATGAAGACAGTGTCTCCCATCCCCTTCATGTAGCAGCCCTGGAGAAAATGGCTGAGCAAACACCATAGTTGATCAAACCAAACTAAGACCATTGCTGAGGCAGTGGAGAAAATTACTAAGACAATAGCTGAGCAAAATGAGAAAAATGATAAAATTTTGCATGAGCTGCTTGAAAAACTGTCTGGGAAGGGGAAAGAATCCCACTCTTCCCCTGAACAGACCCAGCTTGCAGTCATTAAGAAAAAATGCCCTCCTATGAGACCAACTCAAGGGAAACAGGACCCACTCCGAGATTTCCTATGGCTTTGCCTCTGCAACAACAGAGATGACATGAGTAAGTGGGATAAAAAACCTACTCCAGCCCTGCAGGCACAAGTGCTTGAGTTGCAAGGTAAAGCAGATGGAAGAAAGAATTTCTACAGGTGGAAGGTTGCTCCAGTCCATGGTAAGCGATGCTCCAGTCCTTGCAGGGATTCATCTTCTAATTGTAGATGTTGTTCTCAACATTAGGGTTGCCCTGCCTCCATCCAGGAGGAGGGGAGGGATAACCAAGTTTATTGGACTGTGTGGATTCAATGTCCTGGCACATTAGAGCCACAAAAGTATAAAGCCCTGGTGGACACTGGTGCACAGTGTACCCTATTGCCATCGAATCATAAAGGGGCAGAATCTGTCACTATTTCTGGAGTGACAGGCGGGTCTCAAGAACTGACTGTACTGGAGGCTGAAGTGAGCCTAACCAGGAATAAATGGGAGAAGCACCCAATTGTGACTGGCCCAGATGCTCCGTACATCCTTGGCATAGACTACCTTAAGAGAGGGTATTTCAAAGACCTGAAAGGGTATGGGTGGGCTTTTGGCATAGCAGCTGTAGAGACTGAGGACATTACACAGCTGTCTACCTTACCTGGTCTTTCAGATGACCCTTCTGTGGTGGGACTGCTGAAGGTTAAAGAACAGCAGGTGCCAATTGCTACTGCCACAGTGCATCAGTGACAGTATTGCACTAACTAAGACTCCCTGATTCCCATCCAGAACCTGATTCATTGCCTGGAGACCCAAGGAGTGATCAGCAAGACTCACTCACCCTTTAACAGCCCTAGATGGCCAGTGTGAAAGTCTGATGGAGAACGGTGGCTAACAGTAGACTATCGTGGCCTGAATGAAGTCACAGCACCACTGAGTGCTGCTGTGCCAGACATGCTAGAACTGCAGTATGAACTGGAGTCAAAGGCAGCCAAATGCTATGCTACAACTGACATTGCTAATGCTTTTTTCTCTATTCCTTTAGCAGCAGAGTGGAGGCCACAGTTTGCGTTCACCTGGAGGGGTGTCCAGTACACCTGGAATCAACTGCCCCAGGGGTGGAACCACAGCCCTACTATTTGCCATGGACTGATCCAGACTGCACTGGAACAGGGTGAAGCTCCAGAACATCTGCAATACATTGATGACATCATTGTGTGGGGAAACACAGCAGCAGAAGTTTTCAAGAAAGGTAAGAAAATAATCAAGATTCTTCTGAAAGCAGGTTTTCTGTAAAAAGAGGTGAGGTCAAGGGACCTGCATGAGGCATCCAGTTCTTGGGAATTAAATGGCAAGATGGGCATCGCCAGATCCCAATGGATGTGATTAACAAAATAACAGCTGTGTCCCCACCTACTAACAAAAAGGAAACACAAGCCGCCTTAGGTGTTGTGGGTTTCTGGAGAATGCATATTCCAGGTTATAGTCAGATTGTGAAACCTCTCTATGAAGTGACTCAAAAGAAAAATGAGTTTACGTGGGGTCCTGAGCAACGACAGGCCTTTGAGCAAATTAAACAAGAGATTGTGCATGCAGTAGCCCTTGGACCAGTCCAAACAGGATGGGACATTAAAGATGTGCTCTACACTGCAGCTGGGGACAATGGCCCTACCTGGAGCCTCTGGCAGAAAGCACCAGGGGAGACTCAAGGTTGACCCCTAGGATTCTGGAGTCAGGGATACAAAGGCTCTGAAGCCAACTAATGCCCCAACTTAGAAAGAAATCTTGGCAGCCTATGAAGGAGTTAGAGCTGCTTCAGAGGTAATTGGTACTGAAGCACAGCTCCTCCTGGTGCCCCAATTACCAGTGCTGGGCTGGATGTTCAA
Source organism: Larus michahellis (assembly GCF_964199755.1). NCBI lineage: Eukaryota > Metazoa > Chordata > Aves > Charadriiformes > Laridae > Larus > Larus michahellis. The sequence goes on along the minus strand of NC_133929.1, from coordinate 15,456,440 downwards.
GGGTAAAGTTCCTTCTGCTCATCATGCCACTGATGCTACCTGGAGTAAGTGGGTTGCCTTAATCACGCAACGAGCTTGAACAGGAAACCCCAATAGTCCAGGAATCGTAGAAGTGATCACAAAGTGGCCCAAAGGCAAAGACTTCACAATGCCACCAGAGGAGGTTGTGACTCGTGCTGAGGAAGCCCCACCATATAATGAACTCTCAGATAATGAGAAACAATATGCCTTGTTCACTGATGGGTCTTGTTGCATTGTAGGACAGCATCGAAGGTGGAAAGCTGCTGTATGGATTCCTACACAACAGGTTGCAGAACCTGCTGAAGGAGAAGGTGAATCAAGTCAATTTGCAGAGGTAAAAGCCATTCAGCTGGCCTTAGACATTGCTGAACGAGAAAAGGGGCCAATACTCTATCTCTGTACTGACTCATGGATGGTGGTCAAGCTTTAACTTAATGAGGTGGGAATGAATTTCAAAACAGGAAAGTATATAGCACTATGAGTCCTAAAGCCACAGTCTATATCTTGAGATGGAAGTTATGAATGACAGAAATCCTGTATCAGCAGAACTCAGATCATGGCAGGCATGCAGGGAGTAATATGATTATCAAAACTGGTATCAGTTAAACCCATGACCCCATGACCTACAACCCTGCAAATGATATGCTATTCAACAGATGACAGCACAGAGCTTTCAACACTGGGGACAGATGTTTGAAATGCTTAATGGGAGCAAGAAGCCCTGCTTCTGCACGTTTAACTTGCTTCTGGAGCATCTGCAAGTACTTGGCCAGGCGAGTACTATGGCAATTTAATTTTTTACTCCCAAAGAACCTGCTGCTGATCTAGGTGAAGAACTCTGTTTTTATATTTTGAAATAAGCATATCTCTGGCAAGTGCATAAGATATGTTTGTTTTTTATACATATAAACACCACAATTGTAACCATTGCAGCTAAAAGGGAAGGAACATGGAATTTGTTACTGAGGATGCTAATTCACTAGGTACCCATAAATCCAGTCTTATAGAATATTAGAAGAAAAAAATGTGTTTAGTCAAGTGATCTATATTTTAATAAAAATACAGTAATTCATATATTCATATATCACAAACAAATAGTCTTAAAAGTATGCTCTTAGGCACTGGGGAATGGTACTCTTGTCATCATCCCATTTTACTGATGAGAAAACCAAGACTGCAGCTTCTTGCAGGAGAAATTTATAGTTTACATCTGATTTCTGGCACCGAGAGGAATCCTGTATGAGCCCTTTTACAGCTACAAGTTGAATTCAACTTTACTCCTACTTTGGGTATACATGATTCTTTCAGGATCTTGCACCATGAGCAAGACCATTTGAGCTATGGCTCAAATGATCAACTAGCATAAATAAGCATAGCTTCCTTTGTTTAACTAGAACAATGCAAATGCAGGCAATTATAGGATCCTCATTTATTTTATGGGAAGCTGAAAATATTAAGCACTTCAGACCTCCATTTCTTAATAAATGTTGTTAGGAAAACTTGGTTAAATGTATAACAACATAAAAAAGGGACATCAGACAGTAAACTTAGCTGTATTAGATCTTTATTGGCCTGTAAAGTCTGTCTTTACTGCTTACAGATTTCTTTGTTACCTCCATTGATGATTTTTTTGTTGCTCAAATATATATAATTAGTCTAAATAAAGTCTCGTACTGAGCTCCAAAGTTCTGTTCTTTGCCTCATCAGTTCTGACCTCATGGACATTTTTCTCTTAAATTGGAGAGACTTATGGCCCAAAATTGGAAACACAAAGACCAGACAAACATTGCACTTCACTCTAGATTAGATATTAAACTGTAAGTGTAGCCTCCCTGCAGATGCTTTAGTTTACTGTACACATGACTGTGGCAGAACAAAGAAACCAGGAAAAATATTTCCTTTGTCAGAAGATTTGTATCCTGTACTTATTAAAGACAAATTGTCTATCAAAGGACTCTTTGGTTACCTTTTGTGCATCATGAGAAGTCTGAAATTAAAAGGGCCCAGTGTGAAAGAAAAATGGACAGATCGATATTCTCCATACCTGAATATTCAACATCACCTATGGAAAGGCTGTCACAAGTAGTTCAAAAGAGAGGACACCATTAGGTTTTTTGGGGGTTTGTCTCTTTTGAGGACACAAGTGCTGGACAGAACTTTCTATAGCCTGTCTAATTGAAAATGTCACTGAAGCTGTAAACCGCCTTGGATATTCACACCAAAGTCCAGAAAACCCTCCTCTGAACATTTGAAAAGAGGTGCCTGGAGTTTGTGGGATTTATTTAGAGATGATAATCTCTGCCCAATTGTCCTGGTTTGAGATAGAACAAAACCAATTTTCTGTTCAGTAATTTTACTTTTCAGTTAAGTCTCTTCTAACTGACTGTACTTTCTGAAATTGACAGTATGTTTTTCAGACAGTGTCTGCTTCTAGCAGTGAAGTCTGATGTTTATAGTTAATACTAAGGAATGGTAGGCAGAGAGGCTCTTGCTTATAGTTATTGCTATAACAACCAAGGTCAGCTAACTTTGTTATATGCCCCGTTGGAGGGTCAGAAGCGGAAGAGTGTAAAGGGGTCGCACCTGCAGGGGAGCAGACAGGACAGGTGACCAAAACTGACCAACAGGGTATTCCATCGCATCTGCATCATGCTCAGTATAAAAGCCGAGGGATCAAAGGGTCAAGTTTCTTTTACTTCAGTGGCCAGCGTTCGAGGACGACTCTCTCTGTTCGTCTGCCTTTGATCTCAATCCATGTGTTCATGAATCCAGTTCTTGAATCCAGTTCCTATCTGCTGCTGAGTCCAGTCCCAGTGCCTGCCGGTGACGTGATTGTCATCCTGGGAGCTCAATACTGTGTTTGTATATATTTGTATATATTTCATTATTTTCTTATTAATATTATTATTATCTTTCCTTTTTATTGTTAATATTTTATTAAAGCTGGTTTAGGTTTTTTTTCAACCCATAAGTCTCTCTTCCTTATTATCTCTCCCTTCTGGGAAGGAAGAGGGGTAAATAGAGAACTCTGTCATTTGTTTAGTGGCCAGCCCAGCCTAAACCTTGACACCAATCAAAATTATTTTTTTTAAGCTTTCAAAGGCTTTTTCTAGCTTCCCATATTTTTCCAGTCTTGTGATTCCAAACTATAGTGATAATTTTCTTCCCACCTGTCGTGATGTCAGCTGGGATGGAGTTAACTTTCTTGCTAGCAGCTGGCATGGGGCTAGGTTTTTGATTTGGGATGAGAAATGGTGTTGATAGCACACTGATATTTTTGGTTGTTGCTAAGCAGTCAAGGCCTTTTCTGCTCCTCATACTGCCCTGCCAGTGAGTAGGTTGGGGGTGAACAAGGAGTTGTGAGGAGGCACAGCTGGGACAGCTGACCCCAACTGACCAAAGGAATATTCCATGCCATATGACGTCATGCTCAGCAATAAAAAGCTGGGGGAAGAAGAAGGAAGGGGCGGACGTTCGGAGTTATGGCATTTGTCTTCCCAAGTAACCATTACATGTGATGGAACCCTGCTTTCCCGGAGATGGCTGAATACCTGCCTGCCGATGGGAAGCAGGGAATGAATTTCTTGTTTTGCTTTGCTTGCGTGCATGGCTTTTGCTCCACCTATTAAACCGTCTTTATCTCAACCCACAAGTTTTTCTTCCCTTTTACTCTTCTGATTTTCTCCCCCATCGAAACTGGGGAGAGTGAACAAGCAGCTGCGTGGTTCTAGCTGCTGGCTGGGGTTAAACCACAACACCACCCCTTAAAAACTGATGTGTCACGATGCTTCAGTCTCTTTATTCCACACTACAGAGAAATAAATACAATTGTTCCTGCATGAAACATTCATTTTCCCAGTAAGCCACTCCTCCTCCCTGTCCAACACTGCAATATTTAAATCTGGTAAACATGATGAAGAATCTTAGATTTTGTGGTATCTCAAGGCATTAGGGAATTAGCAAGTGCTCTTCTTGCATTTTATAGCAGTGCTAATAAAACACTTAATTGCCAGAAGAGATTTTTCTTCTTTGTAATCAGAGGCAATTGAACATTATTTAGTGTATGGTCAGCATGAACCCAAATAATATGAACTATAATCATAAAAGAGCTTTTAGGTGAGTGGGAAATAACAGCCATTTTTTCCCCAATTAAAAAACCAACAACCAAACCCAGGAACACAGCAAACACAATACCATTTTAGTGCATTTCTGGGAATACTTAGAGCTATGCAGCACAAGCCAATAATAAAGCTCCGTAACAAATTTATCTCTTTAAAAAATTCTCTGGGTGTTCAAATCCAAACAGAGGCTGCTAAATGACAAAAACATAACAGAATTACTGCTGTATGTTAGGCTAGTGACTATAACAAATAATCATGTCATTGTCTATCATCAGTTCCACAGCATTCCCATTATAAATGATTGAACCCCAAAAGAGAAAAACAAAAATAAAAATCTCCCCAAACCTGTTCCTTCTATAGAGAGTTTACTTACTTCCTAAATGGAGTGACAAAAAGACATTTTAAAGAGGAAAACATTCCCTATTGCAAAAGAACGGTGTTTAGGATTAATTTATCCAGGTTTTCAATATGGGACTGTCATACTGGATATGAATGGCAAATAAAACACTGAAGTGCACATTAAAACTGTTAGCAAGTGAATTTTCAGAGTTCCATGAGCTTTTCTCCCATATAGCTTCCTCAGCAGCAATACACTTTCTACAAATATCTTTTTTTTCCTAAACGTCCTTAGAAGCTGATGATTCTAAGATTGCAGGTTATGCAGCCTAGGGAACTACGGTGGAATGCATTCCTTGCATATCAGCTGCACTACACCCTGGAAGTTTCTTCAACACTGTGCCTCTTTTTAAAATGTGAATATGACTGTATTTTCTAAGTCGCCTACAGCAATTATCCCACATACCCTCCCTTCGGGTATTTATATACATTGATAAGATCCCCCCTGAGCCTTCTCTTCTCAGCTCTCTCAGCTTTTCCTCATAGGAGAGATGTTCCAGCCCTTTGCTGGACTCCCTCCAGTATGCCCATGTCTCTCCTGTACCAGGAAGCCCAGAACTGGACACAAGACTCCAGGTGTGGCCTCACCAGTGCTGAGTAGAGGGGAAGATTCATCTGCCTTGATCTGCCAGTAACATCCCTTTCAGAGATATATATATATACACTTTCAGATAACAGAGTTGAAACTTTTCCATAAAATCTAAAAGTAAAAATTTTAAACCAAATACGTAGTTCTAAACTGGGGTGGTTGGGGGAGGGGAAGGAATTTCTTTATTTTTGTGAAGGTCTGTATCTGTAGAAATTTTGGGGGATTTTTTAATAAAAATTGAAAAATACAAATTTATCTAAACTACTTCGTTTATCAAAAGTATTAAAATTATTGAAAGTATTAAAAGCTAGTATAAATGGATTTACAAAGGAAATAAAATGAAAACACAGTCATAGAACTAGTCTCTGACCAGCCTTCGCTGTCCAAAGGAATGTGCTATTAGAGGACTATTATACTGGTGAACTAGCCAGCAGGTTAAGTTCTTTCTCTCACTGCACAATGCTATTATACTTTGTGCCATTAACACAAACTGTACTTTTTGTGTCATAGTGTTTAAAGAAAGTGATATCCTGCCATTCAGAAAGGTATGTGTGTGGAAATAAAATGAATGTGAAGCAAATATCAAAGAACAGTATTTTAGCATAATTTAAAATTAAGTGATGGATGTTAATCTCTTGGAGTCTAAGAGTAGGAGGGTATAAATAGCTGCCTTCCCTTCTAGAGGTACTGTTCTTACAAGATAATTTTATTCTAAAAAGACTACGTGATCTTTAGTCTAACTTATTTTTCTCTTGAATTGAACAGTTCAATTGAACAGAATTTTACCCATTGTGCAAGTTCCTGATTTGAAGCCATGACTGGATTTCTCATTAAGACTCCGTCACTGTAGTGGAGACACCTTGAAGGGGACTTGGGGTGAAAGATATCTAAATGTTTGCTGGCTCTAAGGGCTTCTGGGAAACCTGACGAGGCTTTAGCAGAAATGAGGAAAGCACAACAGAGAGTAAAATCAGGAAGTAGTTATAAATTAAGCCCTTGCAAACTGTATCTGAAGAGAACTGGCTCTTTTACCAGTGCTGCGGTTTTCCCCGATTGACCTTTCTGCAGTCTGCTCAGGATGCCAGGAGGTTAACGTCTCCTACCAGAGCCCTGTGCAGGGAAACTAGGCTTTCCAAGAAACTATGAGAAATCCCTGTTTTATCAAACCCCAACTAAAATCAGTTATGAGCATATCATCACTAATGCCTATATGCTGAACTCTTAGAAGAAGAAATAGATAGGATTAACACCCTAGTCATAATAATGTCATCACTACTTTGGGTAGGAATTTTGGCTGTACCAACCACTGGGCTGTGCCAACAACAGCCCAGCTGAAGTGCCTCTACACCAATGCATGCAGCATGGGCAACAGACAGGAGGAATTGGAAGCCGTTGTGCTGTTAGAAAGCTACGACCTAGTTGCCATTACTGAAACTTGGTGGGATGAATCCCATGATTAGAGTGCAGCTATCAATGGCTACAGGCTGTTCAGAAGGGACAGACAAGGAAGGAGGGGCAGAGGCGTTGCCCTCTACATCAAGAAATGGATGGAGTATGAAGAGATGTCCCTAAAGAACAGCCAAGAGGAAGTTGAAAGCTTATGGGTAGGAATTGGAGATCGAGGCAACAAGGGGAACCTTGTTGTTGGTGTCTACTACAGGCCGCCTGATCAAGGGGAACCTACTGATGAAGCCTTCTTACTCCAGCTACAGGAGGCATTGTGCTTGCAGGCTCTTGTCCTGCTGGGGGATTTCAACCACCCCAACATCTACTAGAAAAGTAGCATGGTGAACTGTAGGCAATCCAGGAGACTCCTGGAGTGCATTGAGGATAACTTCTTAAGCCAGGTAATAGACAGCCCTACCCGAGGGGATGCGATACTGGACCTGATGGTCACCAACACAAGTGAGCTCATTGGGGATGTCAAGACTGGAGGCAGCCTGGGCTGCAGTGATCATGCACTGGTGGAGTTCACAGTCCTAAGGGATATGTGTCAGACAAGGAGCATAGTTCCTTGGAGCAAGGAGCAAGGTTCATACAACACATACCTTCAAAATCTTCACATCCATGACCCTGAGCTAATAGCAAAAAATCAATAGCCGCTCGATTTTGCAACATAGCATGCCGAATGCTATCCTAGCGAAGGAAGAATACTTAGCCCTATTCTTTGTCCGAGATTCGAAAATGTTATATGGTCGCCACAGGATGGAGTGAAGGTATGAACTGTTCTCTTGGCTCTGTGTTTCCTGTATGCTCTGCTCACTGTGTCTTTGGCCGTACGCAGGCCTCTGCTCGTAGATCTGCCACATCTCCCCCTTTTTTGTTTAACACCAGACCATTTGTTAACAAGGTCGCCATGACTTGTGCTTCTACTCGTTGTGACGCTCTTAGCAGGTTATGTACTAAACACAATTAAAAACAGAATCAAAAAGAACCCTGCTAAGGCAATAAATACCCAGATTCCTAAATTTAGCCCAGAAAGCCAATTTCTTTGGATTTACCCATGAGAAATCCTTTTGTAATATTTCAAATGCATTGCGGTTCATTAAGTCTTGAATCTTTAGTATTTGAGCTTTTAGCTGATCATGTAAAGGACGAATATTTTGTTGCAACGACATGTCAAAAGCACCTTGGAGATGGTGTTTAACCATCTCCCAGCCATGTAGCAACATATTCCAGGGGAGAGATGTAACACAAAGTCTTCGAGAGTTGTACTCCCAATCACAATACAGAGAAAGACGTGCTTTTAATGCATTTTGCCGATTCCCTATCCATGTTACTGCTGTTTTATACCTTACTCGTGTTAAATTTACACAATAAGATTGATTACATTCTTGTATACTTGCATTTTGAGCCAAAGCAAACATACGGATGAGAAGTACAAATCATTACAGAATTGTCTTGCTCACAACTTCTATTTGTTGCAGTATTATCTGTGGTTAGCATGCACCCCGATTTAAGGTGCTTATAATACACCTTTGGTTGTTCAGGCCATTCAACAGTTCTTCCAAAACGTCGATCTACTGCTGTGGATGACAAAGAAGACATGTTTAGAAAATTTAAAACATGAGTTGCTTTATACAATCACTCTTGAGGTGTCCTATCAATCATCATAGTTACTGGTTTTGAAAAGGTATGTGGCAAAAATACCCACTCTAATGCAGTCAGGGTCTTTGCGAGTGCATCATCCCACTGTCCTATCAGGGCGTAAAGTTGAAATTCTTGTAGGAAGGTGTTCAATGCGTCTTGCAGCAGTAGTCGACTATATCTTATCTTGCAACATACTGTAATGCCTTCTGAGCTGTTGGGGTTAATGAACATAGAACTTATGGGGGGAGGCAGGGGCAGACACAGTGCTTCAGGGCATCCCCTGTACCTTCAAAGTGTGCTCATGTCTCTCTCCCCCTCACTCATGTCTCTCTCCCCCTCTCTGACCCGAGACAGCCTCCTTATATCCTGCACTGCATTGAGTGGAGAAGTACAGGCTAGAGTCGCTGCATGCATGGCCAGTGCATGCAGCAAGTCCCACCAGACTCTCCTGCACTGGACTGAGTAGAAAAGTACAGGCTACGAGTCACTGCACGCGTGGCCAGCGTATGCAGCGAGTCTCACCAAACTCATGATCCAGCTTTGCTAACAGCGGCTGTCTGATACCTGACTACATTGTTGTAATCCCTTCTTGTTATCTTCTTCTGTGAAGGTCAGGTTCTCATGGATACACACATAGTTTTTAGAGCAACATATTCTACAACTCGTACAAGGGTATGATGCAAAGCGGCATCTACAACTAATTGTATAATGCTTATTAAACACGGCAAACAGCATACTAAACATAACAGACAAATTCCTTCCACACAGGCAATGAGTACAATTTGCTTCAACCAACCCCACCCCCAAGTCCATCCAACAAAGAGATTCCACCCAGTGGTCTCCACAAGTTGCTGGTTCGGTCGGTGCAGTTCCTGCAACTGGACATGGATGGATTTGGAGTGGTCACTTAGATTCATACAATACAGTCCTTTAAAATCTTGACAACCATGTCTGTGAGCTGAAAGCAAAAAATCAGTAGCAGCTCTGTTTTGCAGCGTCGCATATCGAATACTATCTACATCTAGCAATACCTCGGAAATAGCTGGACTAGTAGCATTGCTAAACTTATCCTTGGCAGCAAGAGAGTCCTTGTTATCACAAATCCTTGGCAGCAAAAGAGTCCTTGTTAGCAAGAGCACATGCGGACTCCCTGTTCTTGCTGGTGCTGTGCTTTGATCTTCTTCCACAACAGGCCAAGATTCTCAAGCAGCTAGATAAGGTGTCTGTGAGTCCATTACAGGCTTATGTCATCCAAATGTTTTTCTTGCCAGCACCCGAGACTGAATAACAATTGGTGTGATATATGTGTTTTCCAGCACCCAGGTGCGAGTCCCTTGAGTGTATTTACAATCCTCCTCGCCGATCTTCCATTGCTTTCCCATATTCCACCCCCTTGCTCAAGAGACCGCTTCTGCTGGGGTTCATTTTAGTCTCGCAGGGTATAACACAGAGCAATCTACTAAGGCATGCAATAACATAGACACATATAGGAAAAAAACAAAAACATATCTCTATGGTACTGCTTTGAATCTGGTGTCCTATTTCTCTTTTTCTGATGCTTTCTCGTAATGCGTATGGCATACTTTTGTGCTAACGTGGCACATTTCCCATCTAATTGTTCCTGTTTGGTTTCTTTTTTCTTTTTTCTTTTTTTTTTCCTTTTTTTCTTTTTTTTTAACCTTTTTTTCCTCTTTTTTTCTTTTTTATTTTTTCTTTTTTTTCTTTTTTTCTTTTTTTCTTTTTTGTTTCTTCCATCACTTACGACTGACATAAAAGTCTGCCTTTGCAACAAGAGCTCAGTTTCTCATTTTTCCTTAAGTTTCTCATTTTCCTACAGAGCATCCTATAGATTTTGGCTCAACTCCTTTTCCCAATCAACCATGATCTTATAGGCAAACAACAAACAACCAGCCATACGCCCTGCACGGGCGAGCCGTTCCCAAGACCGTAAACATGTCGGCTGGTGAAAACTCCCCCAATATTTTAGGACTTCCATCGGTTCTACGGCCCATCCTGGTGTATCTACCTGGGGCGCGCTCGCCTTACGTCTAAACATTGTGTATATACAAACTTCTTCACTTGACGGAGTGTCAGCCCTAGTTGCATACGAGAACAGTACCACACCGGGCAGAACACCTGCTCAAGGGGAGTCACCTAACGACACTGCACACAACAAAAAACAAACAGTAGCACACATGCTGATCAGCAGGTATAAGGTGGCGCCTACACACACTTACACAGCAGACATACAAAAACAGCACTTTTCTCTCAGGGAGACGACTGGGGAGGGCCGGGGGCGAGGCGGGCAATGGCAGGAGCAAACAGCTCCGGCTCTGTCCTGCTCTGCTGACATTCTGCCTCCTCCATCAGCCTCAGGTGGAGCAGAGGGGATCAGCAGGGGATCGTCCCAGACCTTCGGACCTGGCCTGTTCGATCCCCCTCCCGTGGGTTGTAATGCTGCAAAAGCCCCGTCTGCCGTGGCTCGCTCCGCCTTCATATCTTGTAAGGTCGATAACACCAACCACCATGTCGTCGCTAACGGTGATGCCTCTTTGTCTCCTTTACTTATCACTTCCCACAGTTTTTCCCCAACAGCCTCCCATATTTCTGGTTTAAAAGCTGTCTGGGGCTCTGGTGCGAATCCGTTCTCTCTGCACCAGGTTAACAGCCTTCGGAGCATACACTCATCGTATTTCACCCCTCTCTTAGAGAGGATATGCAGGAGAAGTCTTAATATAGCCCCTTCTTCTTTTGTTACTTGTTGCCCCATCTCCTGCCCCGGCTGCTCACCTCTCTCTGGGTGTCTGTGGCCACGTCATCTGTTTCCTCTATTCCGGATTGCCGCCCAATCTGCCCGGTCTCAGTCCAGCTGAGCCGTCCTCCAGCCGGTGGGTCTCCTTCTGGGTCTTCCGCCCCTTGCATTCTGCTGCTCAAGCCAAGCGCCGATCGGTATCACGTCGGGGTCACCATCTGAGGAGAAATAACTGGACTCCAGACAATCCAATATGAATCAACAGAAGCCGTTTATTAAGCACAGATCATCATCTTTTATACCCTGTGTTGTAGCCATACACACGACTCGCTTATTTCTGATTAGCTAGTTACACTGTCCACGCGCTGTGCATACAGTTCATTCACACATCAGATTGGTTACGAGAATTCGCATAGTAAATTGCTTAGTCATTAGCACAACATGTTTTCTACCTTCTCAGTTCCCGTTTTTCCCATGTACTAATTCCATCTTCTACCACCTGTTTTGCCCTTAATCTAATCTCTCATAGTAGGGAGGCTGGCTCACATGACCATTTTCTCTCAGATACATTCCTACACCCCATCCCTCTGACCCTGATGTGTTATCCCACAGCTTGTCACAGACAAGCCTAATATTATTATCGCCCTCCCCCTTCACATCTAGTTTAAAGTCCTATCCATCAGCCCTGCAATCTCTTGGGCAAAGACCCTCTTCCCCCTTTGAGAAAGGTGTCTCCCATTTGATGCCAATAACCCCGGTGCTGTGTAGGCCATCCCATTGTCAAAAAACCTGAAACTGTGGCAGCAACACCAGCCACGGAGCCATGTATTAATGGACTGGATGCATCTGTTCCTTCCCACGTCACTGCCTGCGACTGGAAGGAGTGAGGAGAAAATAACCTGTGCTCCAGATTCCCTCACCAACCTTCCCAAGGCCCTGAAGTCCCCTTTGCTCTTGGCCTATGGGTCACAGCTTCCTCTCCACCTACATGGAAAATCAGTAATGGGTAATAGTCTGAGGACTGTATCAAACTAGGGAGTTTCCTGGTGATGTCCTTAACCCAGGCTCCAGGAAGACAGGAGGGAGTCACCAATGTCTACAACCCTTCTTTTCTTCCTTGTGTATATGGTCATGATATGGGAGGTACGCCTTTCTGACTGTGGATATGTCTCTGGTGTAGATTGCCCATCATCCACATCCTCATTTGACTGGCCTTCCTTAACCAGAACCTCATATCTGTTGTTCAGAGGTACTGGGGGGGAGGTGAGGTGGGCAAGGAAGGAGTTCGCTCGCTGACCGAACCATGAACTTGCCTCCATTCACTCCCTTCATTTAGGCTTCTGCCTGACAGGGGCAGGATACAGGGGCCCCTTGATCCTGGTTACTTTCTACTAGGTGCTCCCGTTTCTGTTTCAAGGAGGGCAGAGCCTGGCTCTACCAGTCTGTTTCTTCTTCAGCCTCCCTAATGCTCCTTAACCTTTTGACTTCCTCTTGCAGCTCTGCCACCAGGCTGAGCAGATCGTTCACCTGTTCACAAACTCCTTCCAAAAGGGTGATGACCGCCCTTCTTGTGGTGCTCCCAGGTGATGCCCTGGGTGATGCCCACTTGCTGCTTATTTACTCAGTGCGCAGCAACCTGGTCAGTGTTCTCCCAAAAGGCTTCTTTTATGAGGGGGGAAGTGGTCCCAGCATGCCTAGTTTAGATCTGCCACCAGGGGTGCTGGTTCTGCCCATGCCTCCTCGCTTCCAGCCCAGAAGGCCAACCATATCCTGGGCTGCATCAAAAGAAGTGTATCCAGCAAGTCAAGGGAGGTGATTCTGCCCCTCTGCTCTGCTCTGGTGAGACCCCACCTGGAGTACTGCATCCAACTCTGGAGTCCTCAGCACAGGAAAGACATGGACCTGTTGGAGCAAGTCCAGAGGAGGGACACAAAAACGAGAGGGATGGAACACCTCTCCTATGAGGAAAGGCTGAGAGAGTTTGGGCTGTTCAGCCTGGAGAAGAGAAGTCTTCGGGGAGACCTTAATGTGGTCTTTCAGTACTTAAAGGGGACTTCTAAGAAAGATCAGGACAAACTTTTTGCCAGGGCTTGTTGCGATAGGACAAGGGGTAATGGTTTTAAACTAAAAGAGGGTAGATTTAGACTAGATATAAGGAAGAAATTTTTTACAATGAGGGTAGTGAAACATTAGAACAGGTTGCCCAGAGAGGTGGTAGATGCCCCATCCCTGGAAATGTTCAAGATCAAGTTGGACAGGGCTCTGAGCAACCTGATCTAGTTGAAGATGTCCCTGCTCATTGCAGAGGGGGTTGGACTAGATGACCTTTAAAGATCCCTTCCAACCCAAACTATTCTATGATTCTGACCATTCAGAACAAATTCACATGCTCTCATACTTTGCTTTATTCAGGTAGTTTGGGGCAACACTAAAAATTTTAAAAGTTGGTACGTTTGATAAAACTGATGAAGGGACTGTAGTTAAGAAAAAACCAGTTCTTTCAAACAATGTAAAATAGAATATCTTTAAAAGATAGTAACACCTCTAGGTTGAAACTCTGGTGGGGAACCCCGAGGCTGGAGTGGGCAATTTATTCTCTATAAGTCTGCTTAGCCTGTGACTCCTATCATATAGCCAAAGCACACCTCTCCTGTGACTCCAAAGGGGACCTTCAACATGATGTGACAGATGCTCGTACAGCCTTATGATGGGGACAAGTATGTTTTCATCATGTGACAAATAGCCATGTAATTATAAGGTGGAGAAGGGGCTATGGGGCCTTGGGAAAGAGGGGGGAAGGGGTCAAGTCATCAGAGCACTTCATCCCAAGGCCACCTCCCTGCCCACGTCTGGGCAACTTCCAGGAAAAAGGCCGTAGCTGCGGGGGAATGTAAAAATGGTTTGGAACTGGATCTGGCTGGCAAGCCGAAGGCACCCAACACCACATTAGAAAAGAAGAATACTTTCCTTACCTTTCAACAGCAGCACCACTCTCATCTTCTCCCTTTCCTTGGGTAGTATAGTAAATACTCTTTTCTAGTTTCAGTCCAATTCAGCCACCGATAATATTTTTAATCTTGTAAATCATACAAGATTTTCTTAACATTTGCATAAAGGTTTTTATACCAAATGCAACAAGGTTATCTCAACTAAGAAGCTACCTTTTTTATTCAGGCCCATAAGGACCAGGTGTTCAAAGATGGTGCTCTCCAGAATGACATGCACACCTTTTGTTTCATCAAAATATACACTTGGCTGAGATGACCATATTTGAAGTATATATATTTTTTTCTAAGATATTTGTGGTAGCATTTTGAAGCATACTTTGCGTTCTGGTTTCCTGTTATAATCAAGGAAGAAGGATTTTGTGATTAAAACATTGGACACTCATTTGGAGATCAGTAGCAATTTCTGGCTGTGTGATTGCAGCAAGCTGTTTAACCTTTGCCTCTCCGTTTCTTGTACATCGAATGGATACTGTCAATCTCGGGAATTTCTTTGCCTTCCACTATTATAGGATCTTCAAAATATACATTCTCTCCCCATAAAGCTGGGAATGTTATTCCTGCTTTGCGATTGAGGAAATGAGGCACAGACTGAGGCTGATTTACATTAAACACCATATGTTTGCCTTGGCAGATTTCCTGGGTCCCTGACAATCCAATTTGGGGATCTGTATAGAACATGCTGCATTTCCTTTCTAGCCTATTTGTCTTGGTTTCTTTGTTTTGTTTGCAACAAGGCATGAGGTTGGAGGGGAGACTAGATTTCACCCTGTTGTGGAGTTGGGGCTCCTATCAGAGCACTGAGATACAGAATCTCAGATCTGCTTCTGGATCCATCAGTTAAATATCCTTTGACAAGTCACTCAGGCTGAAACAGGAAACTTGTAGAGGAAGGAGGGAATTGAAACCAAGGCTGCACTAAACCAGCCATAATACTTAATTTTTAATGCATTTTTTTCTTACCTATTTTATAGTGTAATCTGTCCAGATCTGAGTACATTCAGAAGCCACTGACCTGTGTCATCTTATGGAAAAAAAAAGAAATAATTTTTTCTCCTAATCTTACGTTTGTGGTTTGTAAAAAAATCATTTTTCTCATGAAAACCCTAGAATATGTGTAGTCCAAGGCAGAACTAAACAGCAGTGGAAGTACTGATTTGGGCTGCTTTGTACTGCACCAGATTACAACTTCTTCCCACATTACACTGTTTCTTCTGCTTTAATCTTCCACTTTAATCTTTTCTAGTATTTAGTAATTAAATGATCTATTGCATTTTATGTTGTGTAATGTTAGAAGTCGAAATCCCATGTGGGCTTACAAAATTGCCTAATTTAAATACCAGGTGAGTATTTAAACTAATATGCTTAGCATCTTGGAGTAGATACAAGTGTTTGTATTTCTGCAACTTGTTATCTGGCTATAGCCTTAGCCTTTTCCTTTCTTTTAAAGGAAGGAAAGAACAAAGGAAGGAAGCTGATGGGGAAGACTTGTAAGAAAGGCAAGTATTGCTTTTGCAGAGGAGAAAAGCAATCAGTTTCCATCAGAGGTGGCATGATAAGGGAATGACTAAGACAAAGAGGCTCCAGCAAAGGCTTGTAGAACATCTCTTATCACACAGACAAAAGGACAAACCGATTCCTACTGGATTAGTGTCTAGAAGGGTAGTCAAACATTTAACCAGGGCTAATGACATCGGGCAATTTTTTTGTTACCAAAAAGGAAAGAAACAAACTAGTCAGATAATCCCTTTAGGTGGAGCATAAAGAGAAGTAAACAGAGGCAGGACATGCGGGAAGAATTTCAGGCACCTCGGACAGACTGTGAGCCTTGGAGTACCTAACCAATGGGAAACAGGGGAGGGAAAAATTCGGCCGGGATTAGGGAATAAAAAGGTGTGTTTCAAGAACTGGAAGTGTGCCTACTTGCTAGGTCTTGCCTAGCAGGCAAGGCGTGAAGTGCCTACTTCACGCTCTTGCAAGAACATGAATAAAAATGTGCTTCACAGAGGATTCTGCCTGAGCCTATTTCATTCAGATCGGAACTTATTTCTCACAATTTGGGGGCTCTTCCGGGATAAGAAGTCATCTTCTTGGGAGTCCCTGTCGCCGAAAGATGGGAAGACGCATCCCGTTGATTTCAATGGTCTCGTGGGTCATCGGCAGGGATTCCAGGAGGAATCGATTAAGATCTCGAGACCCAGTTGGACAGCAGACTCTGTGAACCACAGGGGGAAAAGGGATAGGTGCAGTAGGCACAGAGAGTATGACCAGGCAACTCCGTGCATGGACCAAGGTAAGAAAAATCAGACTGTTAAAGTATTGCCTTGGTGGTCGGGACATTCTAAGAGACTTGTGTGTGAGTGACTGAGACATACTGCGGTACGAAGCGAGTGTGGAGTCCGGATCCGCGGTTCTGTAGTCCCACGAGGGGCGCAGCCAGAGAAGGACGAAGTGAAAGGAAGGGGTGTAAGAAAAGTCTCTGTTCAGAATGGGAAATAAGGATTCTAGGCCTAGGGATGGAAAAGGGGATAATAAGAAAGACCCTGGGAACATTCCCCCAGACAGTCCTTTAGGGGAGAATGTTGAGGTTTCGGAATGATTCTTCTTGTACAAGGGATAAAGATAAAAAGAAAATGATTTGTTTTGTTTGGCCCGCATCCCGGAGGGGCCGGGGGCAGACGGGGGGGCCGTGGACATCCTGGGAAGGGTCCCAGGGGTGTCCTAGGGGTCCTGTGTCTGTCTTAGAGGATCCCAGAGGTGTCCCAGGGGGGACATGTTTGCATTTGCATTTGTTTGGACCAAAGAACCCATAAGACCTCCTAGTGTATTTTGGCCCAAATTTGGATCTGATGAAGACTGGGTCTGTCAGACTTTAAACATGTATGTGAATAATAAGGAATAATAAGGAATTAGAAGAAGGTGAATATGCTTTTTGCTGGGTTAAGATGAATAGATTCAGGATTCGGGGACACCCAAATCCATTTTATATGTTCCCAGCCCAGATTGTCGGTGATGTTTCAATCAATAAAGAAATTGAATCCCCAAAGTGGGACCCCTTAGACTGTTACTTAGGGGCGAGGAAGAGGGGTGAATAACAGGGGACGAGGACTGCCCCGACCACTCCTACCAGCAGCTTGAGGTTCACCGGTAGGGTGTTATCATTGTGGGATTTACAGAATCCCCTAATTTATTTGGGCAAGTGTTAGAACAAGTGCTTGAACAATTCAGCCCTCCATTGGGAGTAGCCCTGCTTCAGTATGTGGATGATTATTGGTATCCGGGGAGGAAGAAGGCAGGGTAAAAGAAGCCACGAATGAGTTATTGAACTTTTTGGGACAGTAAGGTTTGAGGGTCTCAAAAAAAAAAAAAAATTGCAATATGTGGAAACAGAAGTGAAGTACTTGGGACATCTAGTCAGTGAAGGGAGTCAAAAAAATAAATCCTATAAATCCTGAGAGGATCAAAGGAATAGTAGACTTACCTCTGCCAAAGACCAAGAGGGAACTGAGAAAATTTTGGGGGGCTGACTGGGTACTGTAGACTGTGGATAGAGGAGTATGCTCAAAAGACTAAAGGACTATATTCCAAAGTGTTAGCTGAAGAACCGAATGTATTGGTTTGGACAGAAGAGGAGGAGGATTTAGTGGAAGATTTAAAACAGAGCCTAATCAGAGCTCCAGTTTTAGCCTTATCTTCTTTGGAGAAATCTTTTCAACTATTTGTTAACTGTAGACAAAAGGGGCTGCGAGTGGGGGGGATAAGCGGCACCCAGTGGCCTATTTATCTAAACTCTTAGATCCGGTCTCCCGAGGGTGGCCAGGGGAATGATAGAAGTTAGCACCCCTCACCAAGTAAAAACCATTTTAGCCCAAACCACGGGAAAACGGCTAACCAATTCAAGAATACTGAAGTATGAAGGAATTTTAATTGTAAAGGATGATTTGATTTTAACTGCCAGCCCTTGCCTTAACCCAGCGAGCTTTTTGTGAAAAAATAGAGGCAAAGGATGAAGAACTTACACACGAATGCATAGATGTAATTGAGTACCAGACTAAGATACGCCCTGACTTAAGGGAAGAACCCCTCTCTGGGGGTCTTCATTTGTTCGTAGTCGGTTCTTCAAGAGTGATAGAAGGAAAGAGGTGTAATGGATATGCGGTGGTGCATGGAGTGAGTCAACTGTGGAATTTGGATAATGAGGTGAAGTCTCTGCGCTCAAAGAGCAATTAAGACTGGCTTTGCTATCTCTTGTGCAACCCAGGGGAGTGAAGGCTTGTCCGGCTATCACAGGATACATAAATAACGGGGTAGTCTTGGGGAGCCAGGACAGCCCTGCTTTTCATCAGCAGAGACAGTAAAATCAAGATAACAGAGACCTTGTGTAGCTCTCTGTTTTCTTGAGAGGCTACCATGCCCGGTACCTCATTACCTGTGAAATGCATATTAAAGTTGACACCCCTGTATATGCTAATGAAGATTTTAGAGATCACGCTAAACATATATGACTATAGCACTGTCTCTCCACCCAAATCATACTGCACGTCACCCAGGGGAGGGAAACCTCGTCATTTTGGGGATAAAAGGATGGAGAAAATGACTGTTAAACTGGGAGAGAAGAAACCTGATACCCGATGGACCAGTCGACGGGCTGTGTTCTCTCCCTCCACCCCAGGCAGGGACGCCTTTCTGGGTAAGCGCTGCGCCTTTCACCCCCTGGTGAATGTTACCCCGGGTTGTTGTACTATCGTTATTTTTGCTAGCAATGTTAACCTTAAGTAATTAGAGCTATTGTAGTTAGTGAATTTATCAACAGCAATCTCGAATCTGCGACTGTCGCTCTCAATAAAATAACTAATTTTGATTATTTGTGAATCTGATTCAGTGGAAGTCCTTTGGTGGGACTCTGATAGTAAATCAGTGAAAGTCCTGGGACTCTGGCAGACAAATATCGAAACTACAGTCCTTTTAACGCGACACCAACAAGTAAAAGCATCTGAAAAATTACCTAGTGCATGGTCTACTCAAACATGTGAGATGTATACCTTAAACCAGGCACTAAAATTAATTGGAGAAAGGGGAATGAACAATATATACAGATTCTTGTTATGCCTTTGGGGTAGTACATACCTTTGGTAAAATTTGGGGAGAACGAGGACTAGTAAATAGCAAAGGGAAAGAACTTTTACACTAAGAACTCACAAAGCAGGTGTTAGCTAATATATTAATACCAAGTGCGATAGCAGCTTTACGTGTTAAAGGTCACCAGAGAGGCAATTCAATTACCGCAAGGGGAAACAGATTAGCAGACAAGGTGGCAAAAGAGGGGGCCTTGGGGCAGGAGAAGCAATGACAGAAGCAGGGGCAGTGGAGAAATGTGGTAAATGGATTCTGCCTGACGGAAGGGAAATGGTCAACAAACAATGTGAGAAATAGTGACAGTGTTACAACAGGGAAACCATTGGGGAACGCATGCAACGTGCGAATAGTTTTGTGGAAGTACAGATGCTCTGGCATATACACAATAGCCAAATTTGTGAGGGATGTATTATTTGTAAGACAGTAAACAAGAAAGCCTTGAGAAAGCAACCTTCAGGAGGAAGAGAGCCCGGCTTGAGACCGTTCCAAAGTATACAGGTAGACTTCACTGAACTACCACCAACAGGCAGGCTAAAAGATCTTTTAGTCCTAGCGGACCGCCTTACTGGATGGGTGGAAGCCTACCCCTTGGTGTCAGCTACTGCAGGAGGGGCAATTAAGATAATACTAGAACAAATTATTCCCAGATATGGGTTAGTGGAGAATATAAACTCAGATCAGGGCAGTCATTTTACTTCTAAAATCCTTCAAGGAATTGTGGAAAGTTTAGGGATAGTGTGGGAATTTCATACCCCCTGGCATCCCCCATCATCAGGAAAAGTTGAGGATGAACCAGACCATTAAGAGATAATTCATTAAGGGGCAATTGTCGAAACTGAGTTTAGAAACCAAATTACCATGGACTAAATGTTTACCAATAGCATTGTTGAGGATCCAGACTTCTAGAAAAGATACAGGTCTTTCGCCCTATGAGATGCTTTTTGGACTACCTTATATGGGTAACAGAGAAGACTTGCCCACTTTTGAAACTAAAGATATGTTTCTTAAGAACTGTATACTGGGGTTGTCATCTTCTTTCTCTCTCCTCAGAAATAAAGGATTTCTTCCTCAAACTCCGCCATTGGATTTTGTCATCCATCCGTATAAACCAGGGGACTGGGTACTAGTCAAATCCTGGACAGAGAGTAAGCTCCAACCGGAGTGGGAAGGACCATTCCAAGTCCTCCTCACTACTGAAACCACAGAGTAAAGACAGCAGAAAAAAGATGGACTCACTACACTTGGCTAAAAGGACCAGTTGAACCCCCACCAACAGATCCGGTAGAACAGTGGACTGTACATTCTACTGACAGCCCGCTGCGAGTAACCCTAAAGAGACAATGAGCCATGGGTTGGGGTGGGATGATCCAGTTGGGAGATATAAATCTGTGTACACCATGAATTTTAAGAAGCATTTTGCGATGTTACTGGTCATAGGGGCGGTGTTGAGCTTCCCACTAGGAAGCTGGAGTGTACGCCCAGATCACCTACAAAGTGCACACCCAGATTACCCGGTTAGGCTTATCATAAATATCACTAAAGGAGATACCCCACAGACTGTACGCTTTGATGCCTGTCAAGTACTGAAGTGTGGGAATCTAGAGGCCCAAAGATGGTTGAGTGGTGAAAACAGTTACCTGTGCCCAGAAATTTGTAGGGTCGCAGAGGGATATCACGAGGCTGCACCTTGTGACCGATGGAGTGAAGTGTGGTGGACCACCCAAATTGGAGGGTGGGCCGTTGATGACAAGTGGATCAAGCCTTCTTATTAGTACCCTCTCAAAAAGAAAATACATTTTTACAAAGGATCACCTTCCCCACAGTGTGGCCTTTTTGAATGTAATCCTCTGTTGATAACTATAACCCAGGGGGATGATACGGCTAACCTAATATATGGAATAGGAGCAGATGTGTCTGGAAGAGATCCAAGGGGAAGATTTAGAATAGACATATTGGAAAATAGCAGTTAAGCAGAAGGGACAACTATGACTACTAAAACTCCCAGTAATACAACAGTGGGAACCACTGAATGATTCGGCTTTGGTAACGGTTACTGAGATTAAAGATCTTAGACAAACATTTGGGATTGAGACAGGGCACGGCGAGACAAATGCTTGGGTAGAATGGGTAAAATATACTGTTAGTAGTTTGAACCAAAGCAATTGCTATGCTTGTGCCACAGGAAGGCCCACAGCACAGATCGTCCCTTTTCCCTTAGGGTGGAGGAAAGATTCCGTAGGGATGTGGTGTATGATAGCATTATACCAAGAAAAGACCGCCTGGGGAAATGAGACTTGTCATTCACTTTCCTTACTGTTTCCTGCCTTGGAGTCTAGAGATGTTAAAGTGCCACCAGCATTTTCCACAGCAATTGGTAACCATCCAGCGTGCCTCTCACGGCAGGGTGTGAATGCTGCCAAACCTGTGGGGGGAATTTACCCTGTGCACTGAAACTCTGAATGGGACCAAGGATGTAAAAGGAAACTACTCAGCGATACGAGTGCCTCGGGCGGATCTCTGGTGGTATTGTGGAGGGAAGACCTTGCGATCTGTGTTGCCGGCTAACTGGAAAGGTACATGTGGAATGGTACAATTGGCAATACCATTCACCCTAGCATTTGACAAAGGAACAGGAACCCTGAGCTCAGGCAATAGAGTAAAAGGAAGTGTGGGTGTATCCTTTGATGAACGGATATATATAGATCCCATTGGAGTCCCTAGAGGAGTCCCAGATGAACACAAAGCAAGGAATCAGACAGGAGCAGGATTCAAATCTGTCCTTTTTCTGGTGGGTAACTATAAACAAAAATGTAGATTGGGTAAATTATATTCACTATAACCAACAGAGGTTTATTAATTATACCAGGGATGCAGTAAAAGGAATAGCTGAACAATTGGATGCAACCAGCCGAATGGCATGGGAAAATAGGATCGCCCTGGACATGATCTTAGTGGAGAAGGGAGGTGTGTGTGTAATGGTAGGGAATCGGTGCTGTACCTTCATCCCAAACGATACAGCTCCAGATGGTACTATAACTAAAGCCCTTCAAGGGCTCACCACTCTAGCTGATGAGTTAGCTGAGAACTCTAGAATAGACACCTCACTGACAAGTTGGCTGGATTCCTGGTTTGGGAAATGGAAAGGTAGGGTGGTATCAATACTGACTTCTCTTATAATGGTAGCGGGAATGTTAGTGGCTGCAGGATGCTGTATCATTCCCTGTGTGCGAGGATTAGTTCAACGATTAATTGAAACTGCCCTAACAAAACGAATGGAAGTAGACCCTCCCCCATACCCTGGGAAAATGCTTCATCTAGAAGAAAATAAAAACTGTCAAGAAGAAGAGGAATGTAACATCATGCTGTCAGCTCTGGAGGCCTCATATGGAACCATGCCCTAGAAATGCAAAAGACAATAAGATTATGAAAAAGGGAAAGGGGGAAGTTGTAAGAAAGGCAGGTATTGCTTTTGCAGAGGAGAAAAACTGTTTTCATCAGAGGTGGCATGATAAGGGAATGACTAAGACAAAGAGGCTCCAGCAAAGGCTTGTAGAACATCTCTTATCACACAGACAAAAGGACAAACTGATTCCTACTGGATTAGTGTCTAGAAGGGTAGTCAAACATTTAACCAGGGCTAATGACATTGAGCAATCTTTTACCAAAAAGGAAAGAAACAAACTAGTCAGATAATCCCTTTAGGTGGAGCATAAAGAGAAGTAAACAGAGGCAGGACATGCGGGAAGAATTTCAGGCACCTCGGACAGACTGTGAGCCTTGGAGTACCTAACCAATGGGAAACAGGGGAGGGAAAAATTCGGCTGGGATTAGGGAATAAAAAGGTGTGTTTCAAGAGCTGGAAGTGTGCCTACTTGCTAGGCTTCTAGTTGCAAGAACGTGAATAAAAATGTGCTTCACAGAGGATTCTGCCTGAGCCTATTTCATTCGGACCGGAACTTATTTCTCACACACTGGAAAAAGATTAATAGTTTGTTGCAATCTGTCATGCTCACTAATCCATATTGTTCAGTGTGGTGGGTTGACCCCAGCTGGCAACTAAGTACCCACCAGCCACTCGCTCACTCTCCCCCATGGTGGGATGAGGGAGAAAATTGGAAGGGCAAAGGTGAAAAAATATTGTGGGTTGAGATAAAGACAGTTTAATAGGTAAAGCAAAGCTGTGTGCACAAGAAAAGCAAAATAAGGAATTTATTCACTACTTCCTATTAGCATTTAGTCACTTTCTGGAAAGGAGGGCATTGGTACACATAACAGTTACTTGGGAAGACAAACACCATAATTCCAAATGTCCTCCCCTTCCTTCTTCTTCCCCTAGCTTTTTATTGCTGAGCATGATGTCATATGGTATGGAATATCCCGGGGGTCAGTGTGGCGGAGAGAAAAAGACTTCACTGAGAGGTTCAAATTAACAATTTATTTGGACTACACTCACAGGTCCGATACGCCACTATTGCAAGTTCTCATGGATACAATGGAAGAATGCACTATTGCAATTTAAGGAAAAAAACCCAAACAATTCACAGAATATGCTATTACCACCTAACAAGTGATCCCGAAAAGTAACAACACAAACCACCAGCGCGCTAGATATGAATACCTTAAACGAGTGCACAAATCACGATCTTAGAGCATGCTAGACATCATACGTACGTTATTAAATCACTTACCCTCTCTCTCAGGTAAGGCCACTCTGTCCCCGGGAAGTTACCTTGTACAGCGTCCTGGACAAGGTGGGGGCAGAATCTCCTACAGGCCAGCTGTGTCTTTGGAAGACTCCCCATTTTGCTCCCCAAAATTTAGAACTTAAATATCCTGATTCAATGGGTGGGCAGGATTGTGCCTGAATGGATTGCTCTATTTGTGATGATTATCTCTGGTGGTTTGATGGCCCCTTAGGTAGTATTGTTTGTTTTGCGATGTCTGGTACTCACACTCACTGAATAGTGGTGGGATGTGACTCAGGGCATTTTGTTTGTTAAAGGCACCATTCTGGTGTCGGTTCTTATTGTAATGCAGTGTTGAGACCACCCCAGGCTGAGCCATTTCCGCAGCTCCCCCCAAGTTATCTCTGCATAGATAGGGATCAATAAGCATCTGCCAAGGCGAGATGGAGCTGAGTCGAATGACAACTCCCTGCATCTCACCTTTTGTGCTCCGAAACCGGTTTGACCGGGTGATCCCATTCAGTCAGTTGAGGTCAGCTGTCCTGGTTGTGTCCCCTCCCAATTTCTCGTGGACCCCCCAGCCTACTTGCTGACTGGGCAATGTGAGAAGCAGAAAAGGCCTTGACGCTGTATAAGCACTG
Source organism: Larus michahellis (assembly GCF_964199755.1). NCBI lineage: Eukaryota > Metazoa > Chordata > Aves > Charadriiformes > Laridae > Larus > Larus michahellis. The sequence goes on along the minus strand of NC_133929.1, from coordinate 15,432,004 downwards.
TTCAGCAATAACTAAAACATCAGTGTGTTATCAACACTGTTTTCAGCACAAATCCAAAACATAGCCCCATACAAGCTACTATGAAGAAATTTAACTCTATCCCAGCCAAAACCAGTACAGGTATAAACACTGTTTTAGTTACAAATCCAAAACCACAGCACCATACAAGCTCCTATGTAGGGCTCCATCCCAGTCAGACCCAGTGCATTCAGAAACCACAAAAAAACAAAGGAATGCCAAGCATATTCAAAGGTGATTAAAAATAGACCTCCAGGAAAGCTTTACCTTCTCTGTGCTACTATATAAATCAGATACCCCTGATCCTAAAGGCATACTACAGCTGCTTTGCACTGCATTGCTGACAGAGCCTGATTACAAAGCCAAGAAAACAACCTTATAGGACTTCACTGCTGTTGCAGTAAAGTTTCCGGATAGCATAATTACACTTCTGTGTAATTTTACAGTTAAGCTAACTTAGGGTTAAATTTGAGGAAGTACCATTGAGATACTGTAATAAATAGCCAGACCCCTTAAACAGAAATGGCACTTATTTTATTATAGGGACAAAGTCAATAGAGCAAAAGCACAGCGCTGGGTGCATGACTCAAGTCAGAGGCACACCAGCTAACACTTCAACCATGTCTTATATACATTCAATATTGCATACATATTCACTATTTTAGGCAGAGTAATTGTTTATAATGATTAATTATCATTAGTCCCTTTTCTCTTCTATTTGTGTTTCCTTCTGACAATTGTTTCTGAGGATCGATGATCTTCAGTTCCCTTTTCCCATGCATCTGTTTCCTTCTGGTAGGATCAGCTCCCTTTTCCCATGCATGTGTTTCCTTCTGGTAGGATCGATTATCATCAACTCCCTTCTCCTATGCATCTGTTTCCTTCTGTTAATCACTTGTGGAGTCTTTTGGAGAAGTTCTCTTTTGTTTCTCTCGGATGTTTTTCTTCATGATGATTTTCTTCATAGCTGCTGTTAGTTGTTATCTTTGAGGTTTCTCATGTTTCCTAATTTACTAAAGGTTAGTTATCCTTATAAGTAAGTCAAAGATTTATAGCCTTGTTATTATGGCGAAAGCCAACAATACCTTCACTATTTTTCACAATTCCCCCTTTTTGTCTTTTATACTACATTTGGCTTGAGCCATAACTTTCATTGTGCTTAATCCATTTGTTTTGTTCATAGATCAATTCTGCTTCTTCCAATTGTTGTGGAGTATTTCTTATTTTCCTTAATACCATTATCTTTTTAGTTGAGCCTGAGGCTGCCAATTTTGGATTCTTGGGTATGGAAACTTCTTGCGTGCTTTGGACTACTGTTATAATTAAGCGTATAAAACAAGGGATTAAGCAAGGAAGAAATAATAAACCAGGAATTGAACATAAGAGAATGTAGCCTAGTTTCTTCCACCAGGTTTCCCCAAAAACATTATTCCACCAATTATCATTTAACATAGATTCCCATTTTTGAACCGGTACATGCGCAATTTTCCGGATTTCTTCTGTTATTTCCAATATTGCATCCCCATTATAATCTATCTTTAAACAACAATCTGAAGTGTTCCATTTTCCACAAACGCCCCCTTCTTCCGCCAGTAAGTAGTCTAAGGCTAATTGGTTTTGGTAGATAGCAGCCCTCACTATTTCGGCTTTTATCATATCTTGTACCTCACCTCTGTCTGATATGTCCCAATGCCCGGCTTTAGTAAAGCAGAGCCATTGTTCCCCTCTAGGACAATGTACTCCTAGTCTTGTTCTGCCTATTCCTAAATTCTTCCCAACCCAATATTCGTGTTGGTCATATTTGCACACTGTTAACTCATGGCAGTTATAACAGCGGCTGTTGATATGCGAATGCACCGTCATAGTGGAAACCATCTTCCTATTCCAGGAGACCTGCTGGTAACACTTCATGCATTCGTTACTGGATACTAAGGATACCGCTAATAACAATACGAGGAGTGGAGGTCCAGTATGGCTTATACTCCTACCTCTCATGCCTATTGGGGTGCTTCCAACAGCCGAGAAATAATTCTTCTTGGCAGCGAGTACAGTGGCCAACCTGGTCTTGCCCTCCATCCTCTTTTGATCCGGTATCCCTGGCTCTTGTAGCAGGTAGGGTTCTTATCTCTTTTTCCAAGCAAATCGGTTTTTACAGTTAGAGACCACTGTTTCCCACCATTCTTCAGGAATTTCCCACAGAACCGGCACTAGCAATTCCCACCCACAAATTAATGTTACGATATTGGTATATCGTATCCGAGTTTGAGCCAAACTCATATTTTGCTTCCGGCAATTTAAACAGAAGGGATGTCTTCAGGATGAATGGTAATACAAATTTTGCTTACAACTTAAACATTTGCACTTTACCCAACTATGATGTCTAGCATAGGGATGTATCAGACAAGGTATACTACGGGGTACTGGAGGGGGCTGTAGTTCTGTCTCAAGGTTAGGATATAGCCGACTATCTTCTTTATATAAATCGCATGCAAGTGCAAACAGAGAGTTTTCAGTTTTATACAACCCTGACCCTCCTGTCTGTAACGGGAGTGCTCTTCCCCAAGGAGGATATTTAATTTTCCTTAAGGTTTGTTCCGGCCATACCCGAAACCAATGATAAAGTTCTGGTTTCACTTCCCAAGTTTCTGTGATTTCTAAGTTATTATTTAGTTCCTCTCCCATACATCACGGCGTTGGTTGGCGTTTTAAGGTGAGTCTGGTGTCCCCAGGAGTTGAAGTCAGAGTCCAATCTCTAGGTTCTTCTACTGGTCCTTTTATTCTGCTGGTGTGAGTCCACCCTTTTTCCTTCGTCCGTACTGCAGCTTCCGTAGTCAACAGCACCTGAAAGGGACCTTCCCATTGGGGAGTTAAAGATTGCTCTCTCCATGTTTTTACTAAAACCCATTCTCCAATTTTAATGTTATGGATCTTAAAATCCAACAGGGTAGTTTGTGGGAGCAACCCTTTATTTCTTAGTTGTTCCAAGTTCTTTGCAATCTGCATTACGTATTGTTTAATACTAGCCTCCCCTCCTTCATAAGTAGCCATTTCCTGCTGTGAAGCCAAGAAGGGCAAACCAAATATCATTTCATATGGAGAGACTCTGAGATCCGTTCTGGGTTGAGTCCGAACCCTGAGTAATGCTAAAGGGAGGCACTTGACCCATGACAGTTGAGTTTCTATCATTAATTTGGTTAAAGCCCTTTTCAAAGTCTGATTCATTCGTTCAACCCTTCCTGAGCTTTGAGGATGCCATGGAGTGTGTAACTCCCATTGAGTACCTAAGGCTTGAGTTATCTGGGTGATTATTTTGGAGGTGAAATGCGTTCCTCTGTCAGAGTCTATTCTATGAACCATTCCGTATCTAGGAATAATTTGTTCTAGCAGGATCTTTGTTACTACATTAGCCGATGTTCTAGTGACTGGAATTGCCTCCACCCAATGGGTAAGATGGTCTACTAATACCAAGAGGAACTTACGCCTTTGGACTTGTGGAAGTTCTGTAAAATCCACTTGTATATTTGGAAAGGGGCGTAAGGCCAACTCCCGCCCTCCATGGATGGGTTTTCTCATTACCTTTTTATTCACCTTTTGGCAAGTTATACACCTATCGGTGATTTGTTTAGCTACTCCGAACACCCCTATGCATCCAAATTTTCTAAGAAAGTGATCGCAAATGGCCTGTGTTCCCCAGTGGGTTTCTCTGTGCAATTCCTCCAATATTTTTCTCGCTAATGTTTTATTTACTATCTGACGCCCATCAGGCAACACCCATTTTCCTTCTGGAGTCTTTTCTCCTCCTATTCTAGTCAATTCCTTTTCTTCAGCTTCAGTGAATTGAGGAATATTACCTCACTCCTCTTTTCTGTTGAACAACTAATAATTTCTCTTCCCCATTTTCAGCAGTCTCTTTCGCCTCTTGGTCTGCTAGATTATTTCCCCTTATTTCTGGTGTTAATCCTTTCTGATGCCCCTTTACATGGACTACTGCAATTTCCTTAGGTAGAGTTAAAGCTTCTAATACCTCCAATATTAACTCCTCGTGAACTAGTCCTTTTCCTTTTGAAGTTAGTAATCCTCTTTCTTCCCAGATTTTTCCAAAAGTATGTACCACCCCAAATGCATATTTAGAATCTGTATAAATAGTTCCTTCCTTATGTGCTAGAAATTCTAATGCTCTTTTTAAGGCGTATAACTCACAGCTTTGAGCAGACCAATTAGATGGCAGTTTTCCTTTTTCTATAATCGTCATGTTACTCCCATCTATTATTGCATATCCAGACATTCTTTTCCCTTGTATACACCTAGATGATCCATCTATGTATATCTTTTCTCCTACTGATAGGGCTTGGTCGGTCAAATCTTCTCTGATTTTTGTCTGATAATTTATTACTTCTAAACAATCGTGTACTAGTTCCTCTTTAGGTTCCCCATATAGAAACTGGGCAGGATTTTGATTCTTATCTGTTACCAAGGTTAGGTCTTCATTGTCTAGTGAAATGGCCTCATATTTCAACATCCTAGAATCCGTCAACCATTTATCTGCTTTCTGATTTAAGATATTCCTTACAGAGTGTGGAGTGTGAACTATTAGCTTACCCCTGAAAGTGAGTTTTCGACTTTCTTCCACTAGTATCGAGGTAGCGGCTAGCGCTTGGATGCATATTGGCCAACCTCGGCTGACTGGATCTAATAATTTTGATAAGTACGCTACCGGTTTCCTCACCCTTCCCCATTCCTGGGCCAAAATTCCATGGGCTATCCCATTTTCCACATTGACAAACAAATAGAAGGGTTTCTCTAATGATGGTAGGCTCAGAACTGGAGTTTTTATCAGTTTTGGCTTTAGTTCTTCTAGTTTTTCTTTGTCATTCTGTGTCCACTCTATCTTATCTTCCCCCGTCAATTTTTCATATAAAAATTTCACCGCCTGGGTATACCCCTCGATCCATAATCTACAGTACCCTAGTAGTCCTAATAACTTCCTTACTTCTCTTCTTGTAGTTGGGGGTGGGAGGGATATTATTCCGGCAATCCTCTCGGGGTTTAATTTGCGGCTTCCCTGACTTATTATATGCCCTAAGTATCGTACTTCAGGTTCTACAAATTGTAACTTTCCCTTGGAAACCCTTAAACCTTTCTCTCCTAAAAAGTTTAATAACTGAATTGTTACTTCTCTGACTAATTTTTCCTCTTCCCCTGATATTAATAAGTCATCTACATACTGAGTGATTTGAGTTTTCGGAGGGGTGTGAAAAGATTGTAACAGCTCCTCCAGAGCCTGTCCAAACAGGTTGGGAGACTCCGTAAACCCTTGAGGTAGCTTTGTCCATCTGAGCTGCTGTTTACGTCCAGTGTTTGGGTCCTCCCGTTCAAAAGCAAAGATATCTCGACTTTCCTCAGCCAGGGGACATGCCCAAAATGCGTCTTTTAAATCCACTACACTAAACCAGCTATGTTCTGGGGGAACTTTGCTCAGAAGGGTATAAGGGTTTGGTACAACAGGGTACCGGGTCAAAGTTCTCTTATTCACCTCCCGTAAGTCTTGCACCAACCTATATGTCCCGTCAGGTTTCTTTACAGGTAGGATAGGAGTGTTATGAGGAGACATACAGGGTTCGAGGGTCCCATCAGAGATGAGTCCTTCAATTACTGGCTGGAGGCCTTTTTTTCCCTCCATTGAAATGGGGTACTGCCTGACTCGTATGGGGTGATTTTCCCTTTCTATAGAAACTTTGATTGGTTGGATATTCAGACCTCCTCTGTTACCGGCTGCAGCCCAAACTTGCTGATTAATTTTGGATTCATCCTCCTGACTTAATCTTAATATTTTTGCAATCATTTTCCCCTCCTCAGGGATTACTCCAACCCCCAGCTGGATCTGCAAGTCTCTTCCCAACAGATTAGACCCAGCTCCAGGCACTAACAAGATATTCCCTACACCTATTTTGTCATTACCTTCAAAAACCACCTGCTTGATCACCGGGGCTTTAAAACTTTCCCCCTTTGCTCCCGTTACATTAATTACTTCTTTACTTATAATGCATCCTTTAGGTATGTTACAAACACAAGTTCGCTCAGCTCCTGTATCTACTAGAAATTCTAATACTTCCTCCTGGGGGCCCACTCTTAGGTTTATCAAGGGCTCAAGGTGATAACTATCCTCCAGGAGGTAGAGCCACTGACACCCCTAATCCTCAATTTCTTTAAACGTTTTCTGATCTTTATCCCTTTGAGGACATTCCTTCTTAAAATGCCCAAGTTTCCCACAATAGAAACATCCACTTCCTTCATTCCTTTTCTCAGTTCCCGATGGTCCCCTTCTGGGAGGGATCTGATTCCCTCTAAAAGTCTCCTCCCGCCTTTCAGGATTCCGTCCCATCCCCCCCATCACCCTGGGATTTTTCTGAATATTTCCTTCCCTCATGGTGGCTACCATGATTTTAGCTTTTGCTTTAGCCTTCTCCTCATCTCTTCGTACATATACTTTCTGAGCTTCCCTCAATAACTCGTTCAGGCCCCGATCCTGCCAGTCCTCTAGTTTCTCTAATTTTCTTCGAATGTCTGGCCAGGCGTGTGTAACAAATTGAACTCTCAGTAATGTTTGCCCCGCGGGACTCTCTGAATCTATTCCTGAGTACTGTCTCATGTTAGGTCGCAGCCTTTCAAGCCATTCGGTCGGGGTTTCCTCCCTTCCCTGCTGCCCATCAAATGCTTTGGTTACATTCTGCCCTCTAGGGGCGGCTTCTTTTATACCTTTATTAATTAAATTTCGATAATCACTCATGTTCCTAGGACCCTCTACATCATTTTGATTCCAATTTGAGTGTACTATTGGCATCTTCTGGTCCCCAGGTGGGCCTTGCTGATTTTCCCTTTCCCAAATTCTCATTCCAGCTGTTCTAATCATTTGCCGTTCCTCGGGAGAAAATATTATACTTATTATTGACTGCATTTCCTCCCAGGTATAAATATTAGGGCCTAGGAATTGGTCTAATTGTTCTGATAGGCCTATTGGATCTTCCAGTAACCCTTTTAATTCCTTTTTAAAGTTCCTGACTTCAGTGAAAGTCAAAGGAACGTTTACAAATCCTATCCCCCCTTGTGCTCCCCCCAGGGGTACTTCCCTTAAGGGGAATAAACTAACTCCTGGTGTTTCCTGCACCGTGTCTTGGTCTTCCGATTCCTTTACTTTAACAGAAGTTTTCTGCCGTAACCTAGGAGAGTTTGTAAGTGATACTTTTTCAATTAACCTCAGACCTGTCCGACCTTCTCCTAGCACTAGGTGTCAGCTCTTTTCCAGGAGAAGGGGAGGCTGTTGGAGGGAGGCGGTAGGGAGGGGGCAAAACTTCCAGAGGATCCCACCACTTCTCCTTTTCTTCCCTTGGGATCTCAGATATTTTAAAGGTACTAACTCCTTTTGGCCAAATCTCCCCTTTCCAGCAGGAGGCATATTCACTCTCCTCTGGGCTGAAGGATTCTTTAGAGTTTCCATAAAGGTTTAAAGCCTGGCATATCCACCCTTCAAAGGACCCATATCTAGGCCAATACAAATGGTCTGGTCGTATAGGTTCCTTTGTCCATTCTATCATACAATACTGAATCATTTTAACTTCATCCTTATTTTTAGTATCCGGATCAATATTCCAATTAGCCAATTTTATCCCCAAAGGACTGTCTTGGGGTATATCTGCCGGCACTTTCCCTCTCCCCTTTTCCATGGGACTCTTTTTACTTATCTTTTGTCCCATTTCCCTGGGGGCTGTCTTCTGCTTACCACAGCAGTCAAGCACCCAATTTTCCCGTGGCTGTCTTTCACTCAATCTCTGATGCTTCGTCTCTTCACCGGCCAATTCCCTCGCGGGAGATTGGAACCGCGGTTAGAAAGACTCCACACTCGCTCCCCAGATCCGGACTGTCCAGTCCGAGTTCCACACACACAGCAATCAAGCCCCAAACCTGCCCAACCAAGCAGTACTTACAGTCCTGTTTTCTTGCCTGGGTCTTCGTGCACAAGAATTATGGGCTACCGCGGTTTTTCCTGGGGAGACTTACCCCTTTTGCTTTATGAGTCCCTCCTCTCGTGGGATTATCAGCTTGGAGTCTCAATCAGGCACCAGGAAGTCCTTCGAGCAGGCCGCCGAAATCGGTGGGGTGCACCTCCTGCTTGGGGTCTCAGAGCCCACTGGGACCAAGTGAATTATCCCAGACGAGCCCCCAAATTGTAATAAATAGCCAGATCCCTTAAACAGAAATGGCACTTATTTTATTATAGGGACAAAGTCAATAGAGCAAAAGCACAGCGCTGGGTGCATGACTCAAGTCGGAGGCACACCAGCTAACACTTCAACCATGTCTTATATACATTCAATATTGCATACATATTCACTATTTTAGGCAGAGTAATTGTTGATAATGATTGATTATCATTAGTCCCTTTTCTCTTCTATTTGTGTGTTTCCTTCTGACAATTGTTTCTGAGGATCGATGATCTTCAGTTCCCTTTTCCCATGCATGTGTTTCCTTCTGGTAGGATCAATTATCATCAACTCCCTTCTCCTATGCATCTGTTTCCTTCTGTTAATCACTTGTGGAGTCTTTTGGAGAAGTTCTCTTTTGTTTCTCTTCACTTGTGGAGTCTTTTGGAGAAGTTCTCTTTTGTTTCTCTCGGATGTTTTTCTTCATGATGTTTTTCTTCATAGCTGCTGTTAGTTGTTATCTTTGAGGTTTCTCATGTTTCCTAATTTACTAAAGGTTAGTTATCCTTATAAGTCAAATATTTACAGCCTTGTTATTATGGCGAAAGCCAACAATACCTTCACTATTTTTCACAGATACTATTAAATGGGTTGGGCAGAGTAATGTAATGAATGTAATGCTTTCAAATTTGCCTTTATATATGGAGCTACAGCATGCAGTACACCAAAGGAAAAGGGTATTTTCTTTCAAAAGAGTTCTGCTTTCCAAAATTTAGAAATGTAACTTGTCAGTGCATACTAAAGGAAGTTGATGGTTTCTGTAGGCAAAAATTTACCCGCAGACTGTTTGCTGAGTGAACCCCTCTTTTCTACTTTGTAGAGCAGTAGTTTGGTTTTTCATAGCCAGCAGGCTATCATACCTGTCAAGTTATAAGGTGTAACTCTGAGATGTGCAATGCACGTCCAAGAGCCAAATACAGCTCTGACATTGACTTTGTGAAAATGTGACCCTCAACATGCCCTCTTCCAGTAGATACAAGATAGCTGATCAGCAGCAGGTGTTTGGGTTTCAGGAGCTCAGAGAAACAATTTGTATTAATTTGACAACGAAATTGCAAGCAAAATAAAACATTTGTTATTCCTTTTAAGGATATATGTAAATTTATATTCAAAGTAGTAATGGGCCTTGGGCTTTTGGTAAGTAGCTACTGCAGCTGTTGGACATCCCTGATGTAACCAGTGATCTTTAGTTTGTTTTGATTTCACTTCCTTCTTCACTGCCTCCCCTTCTCTCCTTTGTTCAGTAGCTTAAATGGCTTTCAAAGTATTTACTGTATGTCCTACAAAAGGACAGTTATGTTTCTGAGACTTCCTGTCAGCATTTGATGCCACATGGAGTTTATTTAGAGTACTGAATAGCCTTTAAGTACATACAAGAAAAGGGTGAATATTTCAGTTAGATGCAGAGGTAAAGGAACACTATTTTAGTGAAAAACGGGTAGTTTAAAAAAATGAACTAATGTTGTAACACCATGCCTTAAATCATTCTTTCAATTTTTATGGCTTTATAGTTAATTTTTTCTTTCTTTTGTAGTATTTTCTTCTCTGTTTCAGTTTGAAAGAATCACACAAACTATAGATGCAACTAATTAATTGCACTTGAGAAAAGGTGAAACAGACTGTATAAACTGATGAAATTTAAATATTTCCCTTCAACACTAAATATCATTAAGAACAAAAGAAGACAGTAATTAAAAAAGGGGAAAGAAAAAAAGAAAAAAGTAGTAAGGAAATCTTCTCTTTAAAATTGATACTGCTCCTTTAAGTCTAAAATCTGAAGTCTTTGAAGTAATATTATTCTAAAAATAAAGCAGCAAGAAGCATGCTCCTCAAAATGATCATTCACAAGTGTCCCATTTGTCATTTTGTTCTAATAATGAGAGACAAATTATTACTTAACATGGGAGCCACAGTTTTATTATAAACAATACTTGATATATCAAGTTTTATTATAAAAAATACTTGTTATATGTGGGAAAGCAATGGAAGATCAGTGAGGAGGATTGTAAATACCCGTGCTGGAAAACACATATATCACACTAATTGTTATTCAATCTCGGGTGCTCCCAAGAAAAACACTTGCACTTAGATAACATAAGTCTGTGATGGGCTCAGGGACACCTTATCCAGCCACTTGAGAATCCTGGCCTGTTGTTGAAGAAGATCAAAGCACAGTGGGAAAACTATGCCTGTTTGAACCCTTTAAATACCAGCGAGAACAGGGAGTCTGCGCACGCTCTTGCTAACAAGGACTCTCTCACTGCCAAGGACTCTTGCTAACAAGGACTCTCTCTCGCACTGCGGTGCCCGTGGTCCCTGCTTGTGTGCCTCTGCCTGGGTGTTGCTTGGGAGATTCCCCGGCCTGTGAGGTATTGAGATTAAACTTGTTCTTTGCCTTTCATCCGTGGTTTGTGGTTGTTCCTACGTCCTGCCTGCATCGGCTCACACAATATATCACGGAAACTTTTATTTTATACATATGTGCACATGTGCATGCATACACACATATACACACTTTTTTTCCAAAAGTTCAATTTGCAAGCCTGAAAGCACTCTTCCTCTGCCCCCCTCATTTCTTTCAAGTTGGAAAATCAGTCTCTTTTTAGTTCAGTGGGACACAGAAGTCTCAACAGGATGGCCTGCGTATAGAAATCCTGACATTTTCATCTGACTCAATTTTGCAAAATTAGCTTGGAAAACTCCAATTTTTGACCTCAAAATGATCATTCACAAGTGTCCCATTTGTCATTTTGTTCTAATAATGAGAGACAAATTATATATTAAAGCCAATAAAGTAGTTTCATATTACAAAACAATGAGCAGAGAGGTAGAAGAAGCATACAGTGTTACTTAAACAGGTATCCCAAAAAATAAGCCTGCCTCAGCAGCGAACAGTATAAGAAAATGTTAATATAGGAATGAATTTTCTATTCTTTCAACAAGAGGAGCACAGACTGTCTTGCTATTTTCTTCTGTAACAGATTAGTTTATTACATGTTACGTAAATACATATTCTTAACTATCATATCTGCTAAATTACACAGGAAACTGAAACTAAGAACAGAAGCATGCTTGAGAGTGAGCCCTGTTAACAAAGTTATAGTAATGTAGTTGCTTTCTGACTCCAAGCTGCAGTGGTTTAGAATTTATTACTAGTAGCTGCAAGGTAGCATGTGCATATCGTGTTTAGTAATTAATGTAAAAAAAAAAAATCTCTGTGGGAAATTAAGTTTTATGGCATATTTTTTCTTTCACCATCAGATTGTGGAGAGAGAGAAAATCAAAAACGTGTTATAAACTAAATATTTTCAAGGCTCAGGCACTCCAGCAAGAACATGCGATCAGTGATCACTGTGCTTTTTAATTCTCCATTACTCAGACTGACAGATATATTAGTATACAAAGCAAATTTCAAGCAGTAAGAACTAAATGCTGACATGCTAAACTTAGGAGAACCATTTGATTTCCTAATTGAGTTTTTGGTTTTATTTTTATTAATGAAAAGGTGTCGTGGTTTAGCCCTGGTCGGCAACAGAGAACCACACTGTTGTTGCACACCACCCCCCCAAGCTGTGTGTGTGTGTAGGAATCAAAAGAAAAACGCAAAACACGTGAGTTGAGATAAAGGCAGTTTAACAGAACAGCGAAAGAAAGAGGAAAACACCACCACCACCACTGATAGAGGAATGTACAAAACACAATTAATGTACCACCGACCCAACCTGGGAAACAAACAGCCCACCCCCAATCAACAATTCCTAACCCCTCCCACAGCCAGCTCCCTCAGCTATATATTGGGCACCACTATATACACGGTTAGGTGGTATGGAATACACATTTGGCTAGTTTGGGTCAGCGAACTCCCTACCCCCCACCCCCCCCATCCCCCGTCTCCTCTTCTCTCAGCTCCTTGTGAAAAATTTACCCTATCCCTACACCATCTACATCATCTTACAGTTTCCAATTAATTACTACCACTTTTCCCTGTCTTTGATATATATACATATGTACATATATATACATACAGATATAATTCCCTTAGTCTATGGACCATCCCTCTAAAAGGTCCATTGAGTTCATTTAATCCATGACTTTGGGCTCTATCTGTTAGACCAGCCTCTCAGGGCAGGCGAGATGGTGTGTGGTGCTGGACTGTTGCATGCTGTATTCAGAGCTCATGGCTGGTGTATCCAGTACGGCCCACGCCCAGTCTGCGGGTTGAAGATGTTGATCTCGAGGAAGTTGCTGGGTGCCAGCTGCTGAGGTCAGTTCTGATCCCATCACCGCTGCACTTTACTCGGTTTCATCAAAGGCCATCTGTTGTTAGTTTGGGTGATTCTTACTGTAATACAACTGATAGCAATTATAGTAATGAGGACATACAATGGCAGGGTTATTATTATTGTATGATGATATAACATCATACAATTTGATTCACAGAATCACACAGAATCACAGAATGGTTCGGGTTGGAAGGGACCTTAAAGATCATCTAGTTCCAACCCCCCTGCCATGGGCAGGGACACCTCCCACTAGACCAGGCTGCTCAAAGCCCCATCCAGCCTGGCCTTGAACACCCTCAGGGATGGGGCATCCACAACTTCCCCGGGCAACCTGTTCCAGTGCCTCACCACCCTCACAGTAAAGAATTTCCTCCTGATATCCAATCTAAATTTCCCCTCTTTCAGTTTGAAACCGTTACCCCTTGTCCTATCATTACACTCCCTGATAAAGAGTCCCTCCCCATCCTTCCTGTAGGCCCCCTTCAGGTACTGGAAGGCCGCTATAAGGTCTCCTCGGAGCCTTCTCTTCTCCAGGCTGAACAACCCAAACTCTCTCAGCCTGTCCTCATAGCAGAGGTGCTCCAGCCCTCTGATCATCTTCGTGGACCTCCTCTGGAGCCACTCCAACAGGTCCATGTCTTTTCTGTGCTGAGGGCTCCAGAGCTGGATGCAGTACTCCAGGTGGGGTCTCACCAGAGCAGAGTAGAGGGGCAGAGTCACCTCCCTCGACCTGCTGGCCATGATTCTTTTGATGCAGCCCAGGATGCTGTTGGCTTTCTGGGCTGTGAGTGCACATTGCCTGCTCATGTTGAGCTTCTTGTCCACCAGCACCCTCAAGTCCTTCTCCTCAGGGCTGCTCTCAAGCCATTCTCCACCCAATCTGTATTTGTGCCTGGGATTGCCATGACCCAGGTGCAGGACCTTGCACTTGGCCTGGTTGAACTTCATGGGGTTCGCATAGCCCCACCTCTCAAGCCTGTCCAGGTCCCTCTGGATGGCATCCCTTCCCTCCAGTGAGTCAACCATGCCACACAGCTTGGTGTCATCAGCAAACTTGCTGAGGGTTCACTCAATCCCACTGTCCATGTCTCTGACAAAGATGTTAAACAGCACTGGTCCCAGCACCAACCCCTGAGGAATGCCACTTGTCACTGGTTTCCACTTGGACATCAAGTCGTTGACCGCAACCCTTTGAGTGCAGCCATCTAGCCAGTTCCTTATCCACCAAGTGGTCCATCCATCAAATCCATGCTTTTCCAATTTAGAGACCAGGATGTCATGCCGGACAGTGACAAACGCTTTGCATAAGTCCAGGTAGATGACGTCTGTTGCTCTCCCCTTATCTACCAGTGCTGTAGCACCATCGTAGAAGGCCACTAGATTTGTCAGGCACGATTTGCCTTTGGTGAAGCCATGTTGGCTGTCACCAATCACCTCCTTATTTCACATGTGCCTTAGCAGAGTTTCCAGGAGGATCTGCTCCATGATCTTGCCAGGCACAGAGGCGAGACTGACTGGTCCGTAGTTCCCTGGCTCTTCCTTTTTTCCCTTTTTGAAAACGGGGGTTATGTTTCCCCTTTTCCAGTCAGTGGGAACTTCACCAGACTGCCACGACTTTTCAAATATAATGGAAAGCAGCTCGGAGACTTCATCTGCCAGCTCTCTCAGGACCCATGGATGGATTTCGTCAGGTCCCATGGACGGATTTCGTCAGGTCCCATGGACTTATGCACCTTCAAGTTCCTGAGATGGTCTCGAACCTGATCTTCTCCTACAGTGAGCGGTTCTTCATTCTCATAGACCCTGCCTTTCCATTCTGCAGCTTGGGTGGTGTGGTTGGAGCCCTTGCTGGTGAAGACTGAGGCAAAAAAGTCATTTCGTACCTCAGCCTTCTCCATATCCTGAGTGACCAGGTCTTCTGTTTCCTTCTGGAGAGGGCCCACATCTTCCCTAGTCTTGCCTTTACCCCTGACGTACTTATAGAAGATTTTCTTGTTGTCCTTGATGCCCCTAGCCAGATTTAATTCTATATGGGCTTTAGCTTGCCTAATCTGGTTCCTGGTCACTCAGACAGTTTCTCTGTATTCCACCCAGTCTTCCTGTCCTTGCTTCCACCCTCTGTAGGCCTCCTTTTTGCTTTTGAGTTTGTCCAGGAGGAGCTCTTTCTTCATCCATGCAGGCCTCCTGGCTTTTTTGCCTGACTTCTTCCTTCTTGGGATGCACCGCTCCTGAGCTTGGAGGAGGTGATCCTTGAATACTAACCAGCTCTCTTGGGCCCCTCATCCCTCCAGTACTTTTTCCCATGTTACCCTGCCAAGCAGGTCCCTCAAGGGGCCGAAGTCTGCTCTCCTGAAGTCCAGGGTAGTGAGCTTGCTGCGTGCTCTTCTTGCTGCCTGAAGGATCTTGAATTCTACCTTTTCGTGATCGCTGCAGACAAGGCTACCCTTGAGCTTCACATTCCCCACCAGCCCCTCCTTGTTGGTAAGGACAAGGTCCAGCATAATTCTTCTCCTCATTGGCTCCTCTACCATTTGAAGAAGAAAGTTGTCATCGACACATTCCAAGAACTTCCTGGATTTCTTGTGCCCTGCTGTGTTGTCCCTCCAACAGCTATATCGGGGTGGTTGAAGTCCCCATGAAGACCAGGGTCTGCGAACGCGATGCTGCTCCTATCTGTCTATGGAGGGCCTCATCTGCTCTGTCGTCCTGGTCAGGTGGCCTGTAGCAGACCCCTACCGTAATGTCCCCTGCCCCTGCGTTCCCTTTAATCTTGACCTATATGCTCTCCATTGAGTCTTCATCCATCCCCAGGTGGAGCTCCATGGATTCCAGCTGTTCAGGGACATAGAGGGCAACACCCCCTTCTCATCTCCCCAGCCTGTCCTTCCTGAAGAGTCTGTATCCCTCCATTCCAATGCTCCAATCATAAGATTCATTGGCTATTCTCGCCCAAAATCAGGTCCCCATGAGGTACACATCGGACTTCCTCATCCTGCCGCATCACCCACCAAGTGCACCCAGGTCCTTGGGCAAAAGCAACCCCACGGATGGGGTTCCCTTTCCTTGAAGCAGGACTAACCCAGACTGTCTCCCCTAACATATTCTTCATGTGCACTACGGGGACTTTATCCCCTTCTACAGTACGTGGAAGTTTTGATTGGGCAGGGCCAGCCTGATTGGTAGATCCCCTGGTGTTAACTAGCCAGGTAGCTTTCGCTAGATGTGTATCCCAATGTTTTAAAGTCCCACCACCCATTGCTCTCAGTGTAGTTTTTAACAGCCCATTGTATCGTTCTATCTTCCCAGAGGCTGGTGCGTGACAGGGGATGTGATATACCCTCTCAATACCATGCTCTTTGGCCCAGGTGTCTATGAGGCTGTTTCGGAAATGAGTCCCTTTCTCCGACTCAATTCTCTCTGGGGTGCCATGTCTCCAGAGGACTTGCTTTTCAAGGCCCAGGATAGTGTTCCGGGCAGTGGCATGGGGCACAGGGTATGTTTCCAGCCATCCGGTGGTTGCTTCCACCATTGTGAGCACATAGCGCTTGCCTTGACGGGTTTGTGGCAGTGTGATATAATCAATCTGCCAGGCCTCCCCATAGTTATATTTCAGCCATCGTCCTCCATACCAAAGAGGCTTCAAACACTTGGCTTGCTTGATCGCAGCGCATGTCTCACATTCATGGATGACCTGTGCAATAGTGTCCATGGTCAAGTCCACCCCTCGGTCACGAGCCCATCTATATGTCGCATCTCTCCCTTGATGGCCTGAGGTGTCATGGGCCCATCAAGCTATGAATAGTTCACCCTCATGTTGCCAGTCCAGATCCACCTGAGCCACTTCAATCCTAGCAGCCCGATCCACCTGCTGGTTGTTCTGATGTTCCTCTGTGGCCCTATTCTTCGGTACATGGGCATCTACGTGGCATACTTTCACAACCAGATTCTCTATCCGGGCAGCAATATCTTGCCATAGTTCAGCAGCCCAGATGGGTTTGCCTCTGCACTGCCAGTAGCTCTGCTTCCACTGCTGTAGCCACCCCCACAGGGCATTTGCCACCATCTGTGAATCAGTATAAAGTACTGGCCATTTTTCTCGCTCAGCAACGTCCAAAGCCAGCTGAATAGCCTTCACCTCTGCAAACTGGCTTGATTCACCTTGTCCTTCACTGGCTTCTGCAACTTGTCGTGTAGGACTCCACACAGCAGCCTTCCACTTTCAATGCTTTCCCACAATCCAGCAGGACCCATCAGTGAACAGGACATATTTCTTCTCATTTTCTGGCAGTTTATTATATGGTGGGGCCTCTTCTGCATGTGTCACCTCCTCCTCTGGTGACATTCCAAAATCCCTCAGGTACCGGATACCTCTCTCCATAGTGGTCCACCTGCTTGGATGACATACAACATCTTCACTGAAGGGGTGCCTCTCCCTCACGCCTGACAGGAGTTGCCTCCAGGGACTGTGATCTTGTGTCTTTTTCCCAGTCGCCTTGTCAGTGTCCCCTTCCCTAGACAGGGATCCCATCTGCCTGGTTTCCCTACCCTCTAATTCCCAGCTCCTGGCCCCGTTATCCCAGCATAGGAGCAGCCATGTGACAATGTGCTCTCCAGGATGGCAGCTGAAATCTATTTGCATATCTCACAGCTCACCTCAGGGATAGGGACTGGGTGATTATCTCTGGTTCTGCCTCTTCCTCCTGTTCTCGTGATGGCCCTGGTTCATCATCATCCCTTACTAGAGCGAGCTGGTGTATTTCTTCTTCTGTATCGGGGCAACTGATACTGGCATGGGTTGGTTCTCTGGTCCAGTAGCTGCCGTGCCTGTTGTGGGGGTTTGAAGTAGCCACAGCACTTGCCGCAGGGGTTGGAGTAGCCTCAGGTGCCTGTTGCCAGGGTTGGAGTAGCCGCAGTGCTTGTCATGGGTGTTGGAATAACCGCAGCACCCATTGTGGGGATTGGAGTAGCCACAGCACTCATCGAGGGGGTTGGAATAGTTTGCCCGTGTACATCATAGAGGGGGTTGGAATAGTTTGCCCGTGTACACACCGATGTTTAACCCTAAACAAGATCTGAAATATATTCAGAAGCAATGAAGCACCTAGCAATAGCAGCATGCTGGTTTGAGCATCCCAAGGGTATTCAAATTTCTCGAATGCTCTTATCATTAGCCTGGACAAGAAGGGGAAGGTGAAGGAAGGTGTCCCCCCAACAGATTGGTTCTCCGAGGAGAAGAGGTAAAAAGTGTAATTACTAAAAGTTTCTGCTAGGTTCCCAAAGTACGGAGATGAAATTGCCCCCACTATCTCGCCTTGTTCATTGCTCTCAATCATTAACGAGTACAGCCACAGCACACACGATTCCAATCACATATCATAAGCCTGCACTACAAGGCACAGCAAGATGATAATCTTAAGCCATTTCCTAGGGATGATTAACATCATATCAGGGAGTACATACAGCAGATAAGGTATTGCAAGACACAACCCCGAAATCAAGCACAACAAATAAATCAACACTGTGACTACTAACTAAATACAATGAATGTTTATGACAAATTTGTTCTAATGTGCTCCGATCAGATTTGTTGTTATCTCAACCCTTTGTGCCCCACATTGGGTGCCAAAACGGACTGTTGTGGTTTAACCCCAGCTGGCAGCTAGGACCACGCAGCTGCTCACGCAGTTCTCCATCTTCCCCCAGAATGTCAGGGAGAAGAGTGAGAAAAGAAGGGGAACGGGAAAGGAATAAAAAACACTCATGGGTTGAGATAAGACAGTTTAATAGAAACAGAAAAGGAAAATAACAATAATAATAATAGTAATGACACAAGTCACTCTCACCGCCTGGTGAATTGGCACCTTCCCAAGCAGTGATCACAATTACCCACCCCCTGGCTAACCCCATTTATATACTGAGCATGATGGTATGGAATATTCCATTGGCCATTCCATTGTTCTGTCTGTGCTCCTTCTCAGCTTCTATGGGAAGCTGAAAAAAAGTCCTTGAAGGCAGGCGCTCCTCTCAAAAACTGCATTTAGATACTTGTCACTGCTACAGTGTCCGGATTGCATCCTGTAACCAACACGTGAGCCATCCCCATCTGCTGCACCAAATTAATACCTTTCTTGGTTGCACACCAGTTTCCGAGGGACGACACTAATTCAACAAGTTCTGTATATGCTGTTAAAACTTCTGCACACAACCACTGATACGACACAGGTGCAATAATGTCTTGCCCATCAGGACCTCTGACATTTTGCAGCTGAGCATCTCCTCGTATCTGATCATGAATGGGGATAGGGCTTAATAAATCTTTTTCACTCTCTGATAAATGGATAGATGCAGCTCCACTATCCCAAGCTCGCAAAATCCATGTCAGTATATCTTCCCCACTCTTTTGCTGATAGATCTCTAAAAATTCCCTTAACTCTTTCGGAGTGTCAGTACGTGCGATCTGCACTCCCCTGTCTGCTTGTTCCTGCTCCCCCCTCATTTGAATGAGGGGTCATGCTTCCACCACCTCACTGCTTTTTAAATCCAGATCAATTTCAAACTCAATCTCAGAGTCCAAGGATTCACTCCAAATATTTCCATCCCATTCCTCGGGATCCCATGACCATTTTGTGGTGAGAGCACGAACTTGGGAAATTGAAAGCTTACTTTTCCCATATTTCTCCCTTTGTTTATTAACAATACCCGCTACCAACCGGTCTACATTATCTTGCAGCTCATGGCACTGCTCTGCTTGAACAGTAATTACTTATTGTGCAATCACCTTTGCATCTTGCAAACTCCTGTATTCCTTTTCCAACTCTCTCACTTTACTACATAATGCAACAACTTCGCGGTCAAGAGCTCTAAATCCAGTAGCTAACAGCCATCCCAATCTCCCGCTAATTTGCAGGAAGAATCCGATGCCACTTTCCACAGCAACTGACGCATAGCCATTTCAATTGTCTGGGAGGTAATCACCGCCCCATCATCTATTTCAAGCCATGCCTCATCCAGGAAAGTGGCCACCGGGGTCCAGTGCTCAGTACTGGGCCATCCCGAAATAGGGGAAGTCACCATAGTGGCCTCCCCAGTTCCCAACTTTTTTATCAGCCATAGCATGGTTGTTCCTGGAACTGCCGACTAAGACAAATGTGTGAGCCGATGCAGGCAGGACACAGGAACAACCACAAAAACACAGATGAAAGGCAAAGAACAAATTTAATCTCAATACCTCATGTATCAGGGAATCTCCAAAGCAGCACCTGGGCAGAGGCATGCAAGCAGGGGATGGGGGCACTGCGGAGCAAGAGAGAGTCCTTATTAGCAAGAGAGGCCTTGTTAGCAAGAGTGAGAGAGCGAGAGCGCGCAGGTTCCCTGTTCTTGCCGGTATTTCAAGGGTTCAAGCAGGCATAGTTTTCCCACTGTACTTTGATCTTCTTCAACAACAGGGCAGGATTCTCGAGGAGCTAGATAAGGTGTCCCCTGAGTCCATAGCAGACTTATGTTATCTAAGTGCAGATGTTCTACTAGCAAGCACATAAGACTGAACAACAATTAGTGTGATATGTGTGTTGTCTAGCACCCCAGGTGCAAGTCACTTGAGCGTATTTACAATCCTCCTCACCGATCTTCCCATAAGGTAGTGGGCTGAGAGCTCACAAATAATGGTATAAAAGGTTCAGGCCATAAGGTTTTGTTATTTTGTCTTGTGTAATAAGTGTTGTGTTCAGTTGTTGTTTTCTTTGTGTTTTGTGTTGATTGTTGTACTAGTATTATCCTATAATGGGTAACAAACCATCGGCGGAAGAGGGGATCTTGAAAAATCTCCTTTAGGTTGTATACTGAAGCATTGGAAACAAATAGGAGGGGATCCCCTCACAAGAAAGCAACTGATTGAATATTGTAACAATTGGTGGCCATTATATACTTAAGAAGATCAAGAAAAATGGCCAAGAAATGGGACTTTAAAATATAATACAATTTTACAGCTTATGTTATTTTGTAGAAGGGAAAACAAATGGGATGAAGTACCGTACATAGATTTGTTTTTCACTTTAAGAAACCACCCAGCGTGGCAGAAGGATTGTGGACGAACTCCACAGGACCCTATGGCCCTGGCACTGGAAAAAGAAAGAGGGAATAAAAACCTGAGGAGGTGTTGTTCGGCATGTAGCATTGGGAAAAGATGCCTCAAATGTGAGAGGGAGGAGGATGATTTAGAGTTAATGGTGTCCCCAAGACAAAGGGGAAGAGAAGGAGATTTGGGCAGGGAGGACGACCATGAAACTGGGGAAAGGGCAAGAGGAAGGCGAAGCCACAGCCAGGATGGTGAAGGGCAGTATGAAGGGACAGAAGGATTTAGCCCAATGGCAGGCAGAACTAGGGGAACACAGGAGGGGGTTATTCAGACACTGTCCTGGTTCCAGCAGGGATAGGGTTAATTTTTCCTGGTATTCCATGCCATGTGAGCCATGCCCACCCTGAGCTGCCAGGGGAGGGGGCAGGAAGTCACTGCTTGGAGCCGGCTGGGGCATCCCGGGTCCGGTCGGTGAGCGGCGGGGAGCGGCAGTCCCGTAATCGTGTTTGTATATGCCTCTATCCGTGTTATTGTTGTTGTTTGCCTGTTCCCTTTGCTGTTCTGTTAAACTGCCTTTGTCTCAACCCAAGAGTCTTGCCTTTTTCTTCTGATTCTTCCCATATTGGGAAGGCATGAGCGAGCGGCACGTGGTTCTTTGTTGCCGTCTGAGGCTAAACCACGACAGTCCTTTTTGGCGCCCAACGTGGGGCTCGAAGGGTTGAGATAACGACAGAATCCAACTAGAGCTTGGAAAAACCAATGTGCTGTATGCGTTTATTGTATTAGGCAAATAGTCGCTGGTCACCATGTTGCTTGGTTTGTTCTCATGGCTGTGTTATGTGAATTCCTATATGGCTTATGTACTCCTTCCGATGATGTTTGTTACTTCTGGGAGAGGGATGAGGATTATCATTTTGTTGTCCTGTGCAATATCGGCTTATGAGATGATAACATCACTTGTTAGACAGTTACTTTGGGGCTTTTATGTGGTGTTGCTGTCCTGTCCGTACCTTGGGCATCGTCTCTCAGAATTTATTAATAATTACACCCAGTCTGTGGGGGAAACAGGGGGGGACACTTTCCCCAGCTCTTTTGCCTCCCTTTTCTCCTTCGGGTCAGGTATGGCAGCTTTTGAGAATTTTGAATATCCTTGGGATACTCAAACCAGCCTGGTCCTATTGTTATGTCTGCTGAATGTGTTCCACGTCCTGTTTAGGGTTAAACAGCTATTTAAGACAACCACCCAGAGATCTGCCCCGAGTCTGGATAGTCAGGGGTGGCATGGCATGTGGGAGAGCATGGGCAGGTACCTAGAGAACTACTCACCTCCAATGGTCTGGGACTTCACCCCTGAACAATTACAGGACCCTGATAAAGCGGTAGAATATTTGAAGGTGTCCTGGTTCCGGTGGGGATAGGGTTAATTTTTCCTGGTAGTTGGGTGCCAAAAAGGACTGTGGTGGGTTGACTCTGGCCAGCAGCCAAACACCCACCCTGCTTCTTGTTCAGTCCCCCCTTCCACAGGCTGGAGAGGAAACAGCGGGGCGGGGAGCGGCGGTTCCGTAATCGCGTTTGTATATTCCCCTATCCGTGTTGTTGTTGTTGCTTGCCTGTTCCCTTTACTGTCCTGTTAAACTGCCTTTGTCTCAACCCAAGAGTCTTGCCTTTTCTTACGATTCTTCCTGTATTAGGAAGGCGCGAGCGAGCGGCACGTGGTTCTTTGTTGCCGTCTGAGGCTAAACCACGACAGTCCTTTTTGGCGCCCAACGTGGGGCTCAAAGGGTTGAGATAACTGGTCATCATGTTGCTTGGTTTGTTCTCATGGCTGTGTTACATAAATTCCTATATGGTTTATGTACTCCCTGCGATGCTGTTTACCATGTCTGGAAGAGGGATGAGGATTATCATTCTCCTGTCCTGTGCGTTATCTGTTTATGATATGATAACATCACTGTTCAGACGGCTATTTTGGGGTGTTTATGTGGTTTTGCTGTCCTGTCCGTACATTGGACACCATCTCTCAGAATTTGTTAATAATTTCCCCAGCCCTTTTGCCTCCCTTTTCCCCTTCGGGTCAGGTATGACAGCTTTTGAGAATTTTGAATATCCTTGGGATACTCAAACCAGCGTGTTCTTAGTGCTATGTCTCCTGAATACGTTCCAGGTCTTGTTTAGGGTTAAGCGACTATTTAAGACTACCACCCGGAGATCTGCTCCGAGGCTGGATAGTCAGGGGTGGCATGGCATGTGGGAGAGCATGGGCAGGTACCTAGAGAACTACTCACCTCCAATGGTCTGGGACTTCACCCCTGAACAATTACAGGACCCTGATAAAGTGGTAGAATATTTGAAGGGAAAATGCTGTGGCTATTCTAGAGAGGCACAACTCACCGCGCTGTGCTGGGCCCTGGCCAGTATCTACCAGGCACTGCTCAGAGTTATGCAGCACCCTCAAGGGGAAGAGATGGAAACCAGACCAGCAGCCCCTGCGGCTGCTGCAGCCCCTGCGGCAGCCCCTGCGGCTGCTGCAACCCCTGTGACGGACACTGCGGCTACTGCAACCCCTGCGTCAGCCACTGTAGCTACTGCAATCCTTGCGACAGACACTGCGGCTACTGCAACCCCTGTGGTAGACACTGCAGTTACTCCAACCCCCATAGCAGCCACTGCCACTGAACCAGGGAACCAACCCGTGCCGGTATCAGTTGCCCCCATACAGAAGAAGAAGTACACAAAGAAATCAGTTCGCTTAGTAAGAGATGATGATGAACCAGGGTCATCACGAGAGCAGGAGGAAGAGGCAGAACCAGAGATAATTACTCGATCCCTATCCTTGAGTGAGCTGCGGGATATGCGAAAAGATTTCAGCCGACTTTCAGGCGAGCACATTGTCACCTGGCTGCTCCGGTGCTGGGATAATGGGGCCAGTAGCCTGGAATTAGAGGGTAGGGAGGCCAGGCAGCTGGGATCCCTGCCTAGGGAAGGCGGCATTGACAAGGCAATTGGGAAGAAGACCCAAGCGCTCAGCCTCTGGAAACGACTCCTGTTAGGCGTGAGGGAGAGGTACCCCTTCAGTGAGGATGTTGTATGTCAGCCAAGCAAGTGGACTACCATGGAAAGAGGTATCCAGTACCTGAGAGAATTAGCCGTGCGGGAGATGATTTATTATGACTTGGACAATGCAGACTTACCCACAGACCCTGATGAGGTGCGATGCACAAGGCCCATGTGGCGGAAGTTTGTACGGAGCGCACCATCGTCATATGCCAACTCCCTGGCAGTAATGGAATGGAAAGGTGAAGAGGGACCAACGGTGGATGAGGTAGCTGGCCGGCTCCGGTGATATGAAGGAAGTCTCTCTTCCCCCCTTGTCTCAGCTGTGGAGAAACTGTCGCGGAAGGTCCAGCAACTTGAAGAGAATATGTCCTACTCCCCACCTGCACGGGCCAGCATCTCAGCTATTAGAAGCAGGCATTTCCCCACTCAAGAGAGAGAGTACAGAGGGTACACACCACGAGGCACCCTGTGGTTCTACCTGCGGGACCACGGAGAGGACATGAGGAAGTGGGATGGACAACCTACTTGGATCCTGCGGACACGAGTACAGGAGATGCAAGGAAGGACAACCACAAAAGGGGATCCCTCCAGGAAAAGTGCCGCCCCAGTTTCCAGTGGGCCATTCCCCAGACAAAGCAGAAGGCCTGATCTTGCTTCTGATCCACTTGAAGGAACTTCCAAGTCATTTATGCAAGAAGTGAGTAATGGATACTATGACCAGTATAAGGGGGGCCCTGCCTCCGGCCAGGTGGAGGAAAGGGACAACCGGGTTTATTGGACGGTGTGGATTCGATGGCCTGGCACATCAGACCCACAGGAGTATAAGGCTCTAGTGGACACGGGTGCACAGTGCACCCTAATACCATCAAGCTATAGAGGGGCAGAACCCATTTGTATTTCTGGGGTGACAGGGGGATCCCAAGAGTTGACTGTACTGGAGGCGGAAGTGAGCCTAACTGGGAATGAGTGGCAAAAGCATCCCATTGTGACTGGCCCAGAGGCTCCATGCATCCTTGGTATAGATTACCTCAGGAGAGGGTATTTTAAGGACCCAAAAGGGTACCGCTGGGCCTTTGGCATAGCTGCTTTGGAGACAGAGGAAGTTAAACAGTTGTCTGCCTTGCCTGGTCTCTCGGAGGATTCTTCTGTTGTGGGGTTGTTGAGGGTCGAAGAACAACAGGTGCCGATTGCTACCACAACGGTGCATCGGCGGCAGTATCGCACTAACCGAGACTCTCTGATTCCCATCCATGAGCTGATTCGTCAACTAGAGGTTCAAGGAGTGATCAGCAAGACTCGCTCACCCTTTAACAGTCCCATATGGCCGGTGCGAAAATCTAATGGAGAGTGGAGGCTAACTGTAGACTATCGTGGCCTGAATGAAGTCACGCCACCGCTGAGTGCTGCCGTGCCGGACATGCTAGAACTCCAGTACGAACTGGAGTCCAAGGCAGCCAAGTGGTATGCCACGATTGATATAGCGAATGCATTCTTCTCAATCCCTTTGGCAGCAGAGTGCAGGCCACAGTTTGCTTTCACTTGGAGGGGCGTCCAATACACCTGGAATCGACTGCCCCAGGGGTGGAAACACAGCCCCACCATTTGCCATGGACTGATCCAGACTGCACTGGAACAGGGTGAAGCTCCAGAACATCTGCAGTATATTGATGACATCATTGTATGGGGAAACACAGCAGAAGAAGTTTTTGAGAAAGGGAGTAAAATAGTCCAAATCCTTCTGAAAGCTGGTTTTGCCATAAAACAAAGCAAGGTCAAGGGACCTGCGCAGGAGATCCAGTTTTTAGGAATAAAATGGCAAGATGGACGCCGTCAGATCCCAATGGATGTGATCAACAAAATAGCAGCTATGTCTCCACCAACTAGTAAAAAGGAAACACAGGCTTTCTTAGGTATTGTGGGTTTTTGGAGAATGCATATCCCAGATTACAGTCAAATTGCAAGCCCTCTGTATCAAGTAACCCGGAAGAAGAATGATTTTAAATGGGGTCCTGAGCAACGACAAGCTTTTGAGCAAATCAAACAGGAAATAGTCCATGCAGTGGCCCTGGGGCCAGTCCAGGCAGGACAAGATGTTAAAAATGTGCTCTACACCGCAGCCGGGGAGAACGGCCCTACCTGGAGCCTCTGGCAGAAAGCACCAGGGGAGACCCGAGGTCGACCCCTAGGGTTTTGGAGTCGTGGATACAGAGGATCCGAAGCCCGCTACACTCCAACAGAAAAAGAGATATTGGCAGCATATGAAGGGGTTCGAGCTGCTTCGGAAGTAGTTGGTACAGAAGCACAGCTCCTCTTAGCACCTCGACTGCCGGTGCTGGGTTGGATGTTCAAAGAAAGGGTCCCCACCACACATCATGCAACCGATGCTACATGGAGTAAGTGGATTGCACTGATCACACAGCGAACTCGAATGGGAAACCCCAGTCGCCCAGGAATTCTGGAAGTGATCATGGACTGGCCAGAAAGCAAGGATTTCAGAATGTCACCAGAGGAGGAGGTGACGCGTGCAGAAGAGGCCCCACCATATAATAAACTGCCAGCAAATGAGAAGAAATATGACCTGTTCACTGATGGGTCCTGCCGTATTGTGGGAAAGCATCGAAAGTGGAAGGCTGCTGTGTGGAGTCCTACATGACGGGTTGCAGAAGCCAGTGAGGGACAGGGTGAATCGAGCCAGTTTGCAGAGGTGAAG
This sequence comes from Larus michahellis, assembly GCF_964199755.1. Classification (NCBI taxonomy): domain Eukaryota; kingdom Metazoa; phylum Chordata; class Aves; order Charadriiformes; family Laridae; genus Larus; species Larus michahellis. The sequence goes on along the minus strand of NC_133929.1, from coordinate 15,405,604 downwards.
GCTATTCAGCTGGCTTTGGACATTGCTGAGCGAGAAAAATGGCCAGTACTTTATCTCTACACTGACTCATGGATGGTGGCAAATGCTCTGTGGGGGTGGTTACAGCAGTGGAAGCAGGGCAACTGGCAGCGCAGAGGCAAACCCATCTGGGCTGCTGAACTATGGAAAGATATTGCTGCCCGGATAGAGAATCTGGTTGTGAAAGTACGCCATGTAGATGCCCACGTACCGAAGAATCGGGCCACGGAGGAACATCAGAACAACCAGCAGGTGGATCGGGCTGCTAGGATTGAAGTGGCTCAGGTGGATCTGGACTGGCAACATAAGGGTGAACTATTCGTAGCTCGGTGGGCCCATGACTCCTCAGGCCATCAAGGGAGAGATGCGACATATAGATGGGCTCGTGACCGAGGGGTGGACTTGACCATGGACACTATTGCACAGATCATCCATGAATGTGAGACATGCGCTGCGATCAAACAAGCCAAGCGTTTGAAGCCTCTTTGGTATGGAGGGCGATGGCTGAAATATAACTATGGGGAGGCCTGGCAGGTTGATTATATCACACTGCCACAAACCCGTCAAGGCAAGCGCTATGTGCTCACAATGGTGGAAGCAACCACTGGATGGCTGGAAACATACCCTGTGCCCCATGCCACTGCCCGGAACACTATCCTGGGCCTTGAAAAGCAAGTCCTGTGGCGACATGGTACCCCAGAGAGAATTGAGTCGGACAACGGGACTCATTTCCGAAACAGCCTCATAGACACCTGGGCCAAAGAGCATGGTATTGAGTGGGTATATCACATCCCCTGTCACGCACCAGCCTCTGGGAAGATAGAACGATACAATGGAGTGTTAAAAACTACACTGAGAGCAATGGGTGGTGGGACTTTAAAACACTGGGATACACATTTAGCAAAAGCTACCTGGCTAGTTAACACCAGGGGATCTAACAATCGGGCTGGCCCTGCCCAATCAAAACTTCCACGTACTGTAGAAGGGGATAAAGTCCCTGTAGTGCACATGAAGAATATGCTAGGGAAGACAGTCTGGGTTAGTCCTGCCCCAGGCAAAGGCAAACCCATCCGTGGGATTGCTTTTGCCCAAGGACCTGGGTGCACTTGGTGGGTGATGCGGCAGGATGGGGAAGTCCGATGTGTACCTCATGGGGATCTGATTTTGGGCGAGAATAGCCAATGAATCAGATTGTGTGCTGTTAATTGCTAAGTAACACTGTCACTGTATGTCCTCATTGCTATAATTGCTATCAGTTGTACTACAAGTAAGGCACAGGGATGATGGGATAAGAACTGATCTCAGCAGCTGGCGCCCAGCAGTTTTCTCAAGATCTACATCTTCAGCCCACGGACTGCATGCAACAGACCAGCACCACCCAGCATCTCACCTGCCCTGAGAGACTGTTCTAACAGATGGAGCCCAAAGCCGTGGATTAAAAGAACTCAACGGACACTTTGGAGGGATGGCCCATAAACTAAGGGCATTATATGTGTGTATATATATATATATATATATATAACAGGGAAAGTGGTGGCAATTCATTGGAACCTGCTGGGCATGGCATAGATGGTATGGAATAAGGGGTGGATAATGTCCTGGTTCCGGTGGAGATAGGGTTAATTTTTCCTGGTATTCCATGCCATGTGAGCCACGCCCACCCTGAGCTGCCAGGGGAGGGGGCAGGAAGTTGCTGCTTAAAAGCGGGCTGGGGCGTCCCGCGTCCGGTCTGGCCGGCGAGCGGCGGGGAGCAGCGGTTCCGTAATCGCGTTTGTGTATTCCCCTATCCGTGTTGTTGTTGTTGCTTGCCTGTTCCCTTTACTGTCCTGTTAAACTGCCTTTGTCTCAACCCAAGAGTCTTGCCTTTTCTTACGATTCTTCCTGTATTAGGAAGGCGCGAGCGAGCGGCACGTGGTTCTTTATTGCCGTCTGAGGCTAAACCACGACAGAAGGGAAAATGCTGTGGCTATTCTAGAGAGGCACAGCTCACCGCGCTGTGCTGGGCCCTGGCCAGTATCTACCAGGCACTGCTCAGAATTATGCAGCACCCTCAGGGGGAAGAGATGGAGACCAGACCAGCAGCCACTGTGGCTGCTGCAACCCCTGCGACGGACACTGCGGCTACTGCAACCCCTGCGGCAGCCACTGCGGCTACTTCAACCCCTGCGGCAGCCACTGCGGCTACTGCAACCCCTGTGGCAGCCACTGCAGCTACTCCAACCCCTGTGGCAGCCACTGCCGCTGAACCAGGGAATCAACCCGTGCCAGTATCAGTTGCCCCCATACAGAAGAAGAAGTACACAAAGAAATCAGTTCGCTTAGTAAGAGGTGATGATGAACCAGGGTCATCACGAGAGCAGGAGGAAGAGGCAGAACCAGAGGTAATTACTCGATCCCTATCCTTGAGTGAGCTGCGGGATATGCGAAAAGATTTTAGCTGACTTTCAGGCGAGCACATTGTCACCTGGCTGCTCCGGTGCTGGGATAACGGGGCCAGTAGCCTGGAATTAGAGGGTAGGGAAGCCAGGCAGCTGGGATCCCTGTCTAGGGAAGGGGGCATTGACAAGGCGATTGGGAAGAAGACCCAAGCCCTCAGCCTCTGGAAACGACTCCTGTCAGGCGTGAGGGAGAGGTACCCCTTCAGTGAGGATGTTGTATGTCAGCCAAGCAAGTGGACTACCATGGAAAGAGGTATCCAGTACCTGAGAGAATTAGCCATGCGGGAGATAATTTATTATGACTTGGACAATGCAGACTTACCCACAGACCCTGATGAGGTGCGATGCACAAGGCCCATGTGGCGGAAGTTTGTACGGAGTGCACCATCGTCATATGCCAACTCACTGGCAGTAATGGAATGGAAAGGTGAAGAGGGACCAACGGTGGATGAGGTGGCTGGCCGGCTCCGGTGATATGAAGAAAGTCTCTCTTCCCCCCTTATCTCAGCTGTGGAGAAACTGTCCCAGAAGGTCCAGCAACTTGAAGAGAATATGTCCTACTCCCCACCTGTACGGGCCAGCATCTCAGCTATTAGAAGCAGGCATTTCCCCACTCGAGAGAGAGAGTACAGAGGGTACACACCACGAGGCACCCTGTGGTTCTGCCTGCGTGACCAGGGAGAGGACATGAGGAAGTGGGATGGACAACCTACTTGGATCCTGAAGACACGGGTACAGGAGTTGCAAGGAAGGACAACCATAAAAGGGGATCCCTCCAGGAAAAGTGCCGCCCCAGTTTCCAGTGGGCAGTTCCCCAGACAGAGCAGAAGGCCTGATCTTGCTTCTGATCCTCTTGAAGGAACTTCCAAGTCATTTATGCAAGAAGTGAGTAATGGATACTATGACCAGGATTAGAGGGGCCCTGCCTCCAGCCAGGTGGAGGAAAGGGACAACTGGGTTTATTGGACGGTGTGGATTCGATGGCCTGGCACATCAGACCCACAGGAGTATAAGGCTCTAGTGGACACGGGTGCACAGTGCACCCTAATGCCATCAAGCTATAGAGGGGCAGAACCCATTTGTATTTCTGGGGTGACGGGGGGATCCCAAGAGTTGACTGTACTGGAGGCGGAAGTGAGCCTAACTGGGAATGAGTGGCAAAAGCATCCCATTGTGACTGGCCCAGAGGCTCCATGCATCCTTGGCATAGATTACCTCAGGAGAGGGTATTTTAAGGACCCAAAAGGGTACCGCTGGGCCTTTGGCATAGCTGCCTTGGAGACAGAGGAAGTTAAACAGTTGTCTGCCTTGCCTGGTCTCTCGGAGGATTCTTCTGTTGTGGGGTTGTTGAGGGTCGAAGAACAACAGGTGCCGATTGCTACCACAACGGTGCATCGGCGGCAGTATCGCACTAACCGAGACTCTCTGATTCCCATCCATGAGCTGATTCGTCAACTAGAGGTTCAAGGAGTGATCAGCAAGACTCACTCACCCTTTAATAGTCCCATACGGACGGTGCGAAAATCTAATGGAGAGTGGAGGCTAACTGTAGACTATCGTGGCCTGAATGAAGTCACGCCACCGCTGAGTGCTGCCGTGCCGGACATGCTAGAACTCCAGTACGAACTGGAGTCCAAGGCAGCCAAGTGGTATGCCACGATTGATATAGCGAATGCATTCTTCTCAATCCCTTTGGCAGCAGAGTGCAGGCCACAGTTTGCTTTCACTTGGAGGGGCGTCCAATACACCTGGAATCGACTGCCCCAGGGGTGGAAACACAGCCCCACCATTTGCCATGGACTGGTCCAGACTGCACTGGAACAGGGTGAAGCTCCAGAACATCTGCAATACATCGATGACATCATAGTATGGGGAAACACAGCAGAAGAAGTTTTTGAGAAAGGGAGTAAAATAGTCCAAATCCTTCTGAAAGCTGGTTTTGCCATAAAACAAAGCAAGGTCAAGGGACCTGCGCAGGAGATCCAGTTTTTAGGAATAAAATGGCAAGATGGACGCCGTCAGATCCCAATGGATGTGATCAACAAAATAGCAGCTATGTCTCCACCAACTAGTAAAAAGGAAACACAGGCTTTCTTAGGTATTGTGGGTTTTTGGAGAATGCATATCCCAGATTACAGTCAAATTGCAAGCCCTCTGTATCAAGTAACCCGGAAGAAGAATGATTTTAAATGGGGTCCTGAGCAACGACAAGCTTTTGAGCAAATCAAACAGGAAATAGTCCATGCAGTGGCCCTGGGGCCAGTCCAGGCAGGACAAGATGTTAAAAATGTGCTCTACACCGCAGCCGGGGAGAACGGCCCTACCTGGAGCCTCTGGCAGAAAGCACCAGGGGAGACTCGAGGTCGACCCCTAGGGTTTTGGAGTCGTGGATACAGAGGATCCGAAGCCCGCTACACTCCAACAGAAAAAGAGATATTGGCAGCATATGAAGGGGTTCGAGCTGCTTCGGAAGTAGTTGGTACAGAAGCACAGCTCCTCTTAGCACCTCGACTGCCGGTGCTGGGTTGGATGTTCAAAGAAAGGGTCCCCACCACACATCATGCAACCGATGCTACATGGAGTAAGTGGATTGCACTGATCACACAGCGAACTCGAATGGGAAACCCCAGTCGCCCAGGAATTCTGGAAGTGATCATGGACTGGCCAGAAAGCAAGGATTTCGGAATGTCACCAGAGGAGGAGGTGACGCGTGCAGAAGAGGCCCCACCATATAATAAACTGCCAGCAAATGAGAAGAAATATGACCTGTTCACTGATGGGTCCTGCCGTATTGTGGGAAAGCATCGAAAGTGGAAGGCTGCTGTGTGGAGTCCTACATGACGGGTTGCAGAAGCCAGTGAGGGACAGGGTGAATCGAGCCAGTTTGCAGAGGTGAAGGCTATTCAGCTGGCTTTGGACATTGCTGAGCGAGAAAAATGGCCAGTACTTTATCTCTACACTGACTCATGGATGGTGGCAAATGCTCTGTGGGGGTGGTTACAGCAGTGGAAGCAGGGCAACTGGCAGCACAGAGGCAAACCCATCTGGGCTGCTGAACTATGGAAAGATATTGCTGCCCGGATAGAGAATCTGGTTGTGAAAGTACGCCATGTAGATGCCCACGTACCGAAGAATCGGGCCACGGAGGAACATCAGAACAACCAGCAGGTGGATCGGGCTGCTAGGATTGAAGTGGCTCAGGTGGATCTGGACTGGCAACATAAGGGTGAACTATTCGTAGCTCGGTGGGCCCATGACTCCTCAGGCCATCAAGGGAGAGATGCGACATATAGATGGGCTCGTGACCGAGGGGTGGACTTGACCATGGACACTATTGCACAGATCATCCATGAATGTGAGACATGCGCTGCGATCAAACAAGCCAAGCGTTTGAAGCCTCTTTGGTATGGAGGGCGATGGCTGAAATATAACTATGGGGAGGCCTGGCAGGTTGATTATATCACACTGCCACAAACCCGTCAAGGCAAGCGCTATGTGCTCACAATGGTGGAAGCAACCACTGGATGGCTGGAAACATACCCTGTGCCCCATGCCACTGCCCGGAACACTATCCTGGGCCTTGAAAAGCAAGTCCTGTGGCGACATGGTACCCCAGAGAGAATTGAGTCGGACAACGGGACTCATTTCCGAAACAGCCTCATAGACACCTGGGCCAAAGAGCATGGTATTGAGTGGGTATATCACATCCCCTGTCACGCACCAGCCTCTGGGAAGATAGAACGATACAATGGAGTGTTAAAAACTACACTGAGAGCAATGGGTGGTGGGACTTTAAAACACTGGGATACACATTTAGCAAAAGCTACCTGGCTAGTTAACACCAGGGGATCTAACAATCGGGCTGGCCCTGCCCAATCAAAACTTCCACGTACTGTAGAAGGGGATAAAGTCCCTGTAGTGCACATGAAGAATATGCTAGGGAAGACAGTCTGGGTTAGTCCTGCCCCAGGCAAAGGCAAACCCATCCGTGGGATTGCTTTTGCCCAAGGACCTGGGTGCACTTGGTGGGTGATGCGGCAGGATGGGGAAGTCCGATGTGTACCTCATGGGGATCTGATTTTGGGCGAGAATAGCCAATGAATCAGATTGTGTGCTGTTAATTGCTAAGTAACACTGTCACTGTATGTCCTCATTGCTATAATTGCTATCAGTTGTACTACAAGTAAGGCACAGGGATGATGGGATAAGAACTGATCTCAGCAGCTGGCGCCCAGCAGTTTTCTCAAGATCTACATCTTCAGCCCACGGACTGCATGCAACAGACCAGCACCACCCAGCATCTCACCTGCCCTGAGAGACTGTTCTAACAGATGGAGCCCAAAGCCGTGGATTAAAAGAACTCAACGGACACTTTGGAGGGATGGCCCATAAACTAAGGGCATTATATGTGTGTATATATATATATATATATATAACAGGGAAAGTGGTGGCAATTCATTGGAACCTGCTGGGCATGGCATAGATGGTATGGAATAAGGGGTGGATAATGTCCTGGTTCCGGTGGAGATAGGGTTAATTTTTCCTGGTATTCCATGCCATGTGAGCCACGCCCACCCTGAGCTGCCAGGGGAGGGGGCAGGAAGTTGCTGCTTAAAAGCGGGCTGGGGCGTCCCGCGTCCGGTCTGGCCGGCGAGCGGCGGGGAGCAGCGGTTCCGTAATCGCGTTTGTATATTCCCCTATCCGTGTTGTTGTTGTTGCTTGCCTGTTCCCTTTACTGTCCTGTTAAACTGCCTTTGTCTCAACCCAAGAGTCTTGCCTTTTCTTACGATTCTTCCTGTATTAGGAAGGCGCGAGCGAGCGGCACGTGGTTCTTTATTGCCGTCTGAGGCTAAACCACGACAGAAGGGAAAATGCTGTGGCTATTCTAGAGAGGCACAGCTCACCGCGCTGTGCTGGGCCCTGGCCAGTATCTACCAGGCACTGCTCAGAATTATGCAGCACCCTCAGGGGGAAGAGATGGAGACCAGACCAGCAGCCACTGTGGCTGCTGCAACCCCTGCGACGGACACTGCGGCTACTTCAACCCCTGCGGCAGCCACTGCGGCTACTGCAACCCCTGCGGCAGCCACTGCGGCTACTCCAACCCCTGCGGCAGCCACTGCCGCTGAACCAGGGAATCAACCCGTGCCAGTATCAGTTGCCCCCATACAGAAGAAGAAGTACACAAAGAAATCAGTTCGCTTAGTAAGAGGTGATGATGAACCAGGGTCATCACGAGAGCAGGAGGAAGAGGCAGAACCAGAGGTAATTACTCGATCCCTATCCTTGAGTGAGCTGCGGGATATGCGAAAAGATTTTAGCTGACTTTCAGGCGAGCACATTGTCACCTGGCTGCTCCGGTGCTGGGATAACGGGGCCAGTAGCCTGGAATTAGAGGGTAGGGAAGCCAGGCAGCTGGGATCCCTGCCTAGGGAAGGGGGCATTGACAAGGCGATTGGGAAGAAGACCCAAGCCCTCAGCCTCTGGAAACGACTCCTGTCAGGCGTGAGGGAGAGGTACCCCTTCAGTGAGGATGTTGTATGTCAGCCAAGCAAGTGGACTACCATGGAAAGAGGTATCCAGTACCTGAGAGAATTAGCCATGCGGGAGATAATTTATTATGACTTGGACAATGCAGACTTACCCACAGACCCTGATGAGGTGCGATGCACAAGGCCCATGTGGCGGAAGTTTGTACGGAGTGCACCATCGTCATATGCCAACTCACTGGCAGTAATGGAATGGAAAGGTGAAGAGGGACCAACGGTGGATGAGGTGGCTGGCCGGCTCCGGTGATATGAAGAAAGTCTCTCTTCCCCCCTTGTCTCAGCTGTGGAGAAACTGTCCCAGAAGGTCCAGCAACTTGAAGAGAATATGTCCTACTCCCCACCTGTACGGGCCAGCATCTCAGCTATTAGAAGCAGGCATTTCCCCACTCGAGAGAGAGAGTACAGAGGGTACACACCACGAGGCACCCTGTGGTTCTGCCTGCGTGACCAGGGAGAGGACATGAGGAAGTGGGATGGACAACCTACTTGGATCCTGAAGACACGGGTACAGGAGTTGCAAGGAAGGACAACCATAAAAGGGGATCCCTCCAGGAAAAGTGCCGCCCCAGTTTCCAGTGGGCAGTTCCCCAGACAGAGCAGAAGGCCTGATCTTGCTTCTGATCCTCTTGAAGGAACTTCCAAGTCATTTATGCAAGAAGTGAGTAATGGATACTATGACCAGGATTAGAGGGGCCCTGCCTCCAGCCAGGTGGAGGAAAGGGACAACCGGGTTTATTGGACGGTGTGGATTCGATGGCCTGGCACATCAGACCCACAGGAGTATAAGGCTCTAGTGGACACGGGTGCACAGTGCACCCTAATACCATCAAGCTATAGAGGGGCAGAACCCATTTGTATTTCTGGGGTGACGGGGGGATCCCAAGAGTTGACTGTACTGGAGGCGGAAGTGAGCCTAACTGGGAATGAGTGGCAAAAGCATCCCATTGTGACTGGCCCAGAGGCTCCATGCATCCTTGGCATAGATTACCTCAGGAGAGGGTATTTTAAGGACCCAAAAGGGTACCGCTGGGCCTTTGGCATAGCTGCCTTGGAGACAGAGGAAGTTAAACAGTTGTCTGCCTTGCCTGGTCTCTCGGAGGATTCTTCTGTTGTGGGGTTGTTGAGGGTCGAAGAACAACAGGTGCCGATTGCTACCACAACGGTGCATCGGCGGCAGTATCGCACTAACCGAGACTCTCTGATTCCCATCCATGAGCTGATTCGTCAACTAGAGGTTCAAGGAGTGATCAGCAAGACTCACTCACCCTTTAATAGTCCCATACGGACGGTGCGAAAATCTAATGGAGAGTGGAGGCTAACTGTAGACTATCGTGGCCTGAATGAAGTCACGCCACCGCTGAGTGCTGCCGTGCCGGACATGCTAGAACTCCAGTACGAACTGGAGTCCAAGGCAGCCAAGTGGTATGCCACGATTGATATAGCGAATGCATTCTTCTCAATCCCTTTGGCAGCAGAGTGCAGGCCACAGTTTGCTTTCACTTGGAGGGGCGTCCAATACACCTGGAATCGACTGCCCCAGGGGTGGAAACACAGCCCCACCATTTGCCATGGACTGGTCCAGACTGCACTGGAACAGGGTGAAGCTCCAGAACATCTGCAATACATCGATGACATCATTGTATGGGGAAACACAGCAGAAGAAGTTTTTGAGAAAGGGAGTAAAATAGTCCAAATCCTTCTGAAAGCTGGTTTTGCCATAAAACGAAGTAAGGTCAAGGGACCTGCGCAGGAGATCCAGTTTTTAGGAATAAAATGGCAAGATGGACGCCGTCAGATCCCAATGGATGTGATCAACAAAATAGCAGCTATGTCTCCACCAACTAGTAAAAAGGAAACACAAGCTTTCTTAGGCATTGTGGGTTTTTGGAGAATGCATATCCCAGATTACAGTCAAATTGCAAGCCCTCTGTATCAAGTAACCCGGAAGAAGAATGATTTTAAATGGGGTCCTGAGCAACGACAAGCTTTTGAACAAATCAAACAGGAAATAGTCCATGCAGTGGCCCTGGGGACAGTCCGGGCAGGACAAGATGTTAAAAATGTGCTCTACACCGCAGCCGGGGAGAATGGCCCTACCTGGAGCCTCTGGCAGAAAGCACCAGGGGAGACTCGAGGTCGACCCCTAGGGTTTTGGAGTCGGGGATACAGAGGATCCGAAGCCCGCTACATTCCAACAGAAAAAGAGATATTGGCAGCATATGAAGGGGTTTGAGCTGCTTCGGAAGTGGTTGGCACAGAAGCCCAGCTCCTCTTAGCACCTCGACTGCCGGTGCTCGGTTGGATGTTCAAAGAAAGGGTCCCCACCACACATCATGCAACTGATGCTACATGGAGTAAGTGGATTGCACTGATCACACAGCGAACTCGAATGGGAAACCCCAGTCGCCCAGGAATTCTGGAAGTGATCATGGACTGGCCAGAAGGCAAGGATTTCGGAATATCGCCAGAGGAGGAGGTGACGCGTGCAGAAGAGGCCCCACCATATAATAAACTGCCAGAAAATGAGAAGAAATATGCCCTGTTCACTGATGGGTCCTGCCGGATTGTGGGAAAGCATCGAAAGTGGAAGGCTGCTGTGTGGAGTCCTACACGACAAGTTGCAGAAGCCAGTGAAGGACAGGGTGAATCGAGCCAGTTTGCAGAGGTGAAAGCCATTCAGCTGGCTTTGGACATTGCTGAGCGAGAAAAATGGCCAGTACTTTATCTCTACACTGACTCATGGATGGTGGCAAATGCTCTGTGGGGGTGGTTACAGCAGTGGAAGCAGGGCAACTGGCAGCGCAGAGGCAAACCCATCTGGGCTGCTGAACTATGGAAAGATATGGATTGTTAAAAACTACACTGAGAGCAATGGGTGGTGGGACTTTAAAACATTGGGATACACATCTAGCGAAAGCTACCTGGCTAGTTAACACCAGGGGATCTAACAATTGGGCTGGCCCTGCCCTATCAAAACTTCCACGTACTGTAGAAGGGGATAAAGTCCCTGTAGTGCACATGAAGAATATGCTAGGGAAGACAGTCTGGGTTAGTCCTGCCTCAGGCAAAGGCAAACCCATCCGTGGGATTGCTTTTGCCCAAGGACCTGGGTGCACTTGGTGGGTGATGCGGCAGGATGGGGAAGTCCGATGTGTACCTCATGGGGATCTGGTTTTGGGTGAGAATAGCCAATGAATCAAATTGTGTGCTGTTAATTGCTAAGTAACACTGTCACTGTATGTCCTCATTACTATAATTGCTATCAGTTGTACTATGAGTAAGGCACAGGGATGATGGGATAAGAACTGACCTCAGCAGCTGGCGCCCAGCAACTTCCTCAAGATCTACATCTTCAGCCCATGGACTGTGTGCATGAGCCACACCGGGTGCACCAGTCACAAGCTCCGAAAAATACAGCATGCAACAGACCAGCACCACCCAGCATCTCACCTGCCCTAACAGATGGAGCCCAAAGCCATGGATTACAAGAACTCAACGGACACTTTTGGAGGGATGGCCCATAAACTAAGGGCATTATATCCGCATGAATATATATGTATATATATATATGACAGGGGAGAGTGGTGGCAATTCATTGGAACATGTAAGATCTGGGCATGGCATAGATGGTATGGAATAAGGGGTGGATAATGTCCTGGTTCCAGCAGGGATAGGGTTAATTTTCCCTGGTATTCCATGCCATGTGAGCCATGCCCACCCTGAGCTGCCGGGGGAGGGGGCAGGAAGTCGCTGCTTGGAGCGGGCTGGGGCGTCCCGGGCTGGGGCGTCCCGGGTCCGGTCGGTGAGCGGCGGGGAGCGGCGGTCCCGTAATCGTGTTTGTATATGCCTCTATCCGTGTTATTGTTGTTGTTTGCCTGTTCCCTTTGCTGTTCTGTTAAACTGCCTTTGTCTCAACCCAAGAGTCTTGCCTTTTTCTTCTGATTCTTCCCGTATTGGGAAGGCGTGAGCGAGCGGCACGTGGTTCTTTGTTGCCGTCTGAGGCTAAACCACGACAGACACCATTAAGACAGGGAGTCAGAAATAATGGTCTGGTAACAATAAAGGTACCATACTCAATAAAGGACCTGTGGTCTTGGAAGGAAACAGCGGGAGTTTACAGGGAGGATCCAGAGAAGGTGGCCAAGGTATTTGAGACTATTATTAGGACCTAGGACCCTGACTGGAATGATCTGCATGTGATTTTGGAAACATTATGCCTTTGGAAAAGGGCATGATATTGATCGTAGCCCGGAAACAGGTAGAGGGGGTACATGCTAATGGAGACTTGCAGGGAACAGTGGATCAGAATTTTCCTACTACGGACGCAGGTAGGTATCAGGTGGACCCTAATCAACCGGGACCCTGGGGGCTCTTAACCAGATACCAGAGATGGTTGTTATTCGGAATGAGACATGCTATGCCAAAAGCGATTAATCGGTCAAAATTGTATGAGGTTAAACAAGAACCAAATGAATTGCCATCTGCATTTATGGAACGATTAGAGTACTGCTAGGAAATATATGAACTTGGACCCTGAGAAGTCAGAGGAGGCTATGCAATTGGCCTCTATTTTTATGGGACAATCTGCCCCGGATATACAAAAGAAACTCCAAAAGTTAGAAGGAGCAGATTCGAGGGATTTGGGAAAATCGTTGGAAGTGGCTTGGACCATCTATAATAACAGAGAAAAGAAGAGGGAGACCCATCATGTCCGCAGGGAGAATCAAAGAGAAGGGAGATTAATTGCTGCATTGATGGGAGTTGCTCCGGGAAGAATGAATGGGGCCCAGGGAAGTTGTAGCGGTGTGCTCTCCCCCTTTCCCCCCAGCTCCTGCTCAAGCCATAACCATTGGTGGGAGTTGTGATGAGTTGCACCTGGACTCTGGGGGACAGCTGGCACCACAGTCAAAACACTGTCTGGAGTGGGGACCCAGATATTTTGTTCCCATGCAAATGTGACTATAAGTCAATTATCTTACTCTATAAATAGTGGACAGCCCAAGAGCCCTTTGAGGTCTCCTGCAGGGCAGTGAGCTGCACACTAGGATCTCCCCTTGAGTGGGGACACTCAAGCATACCTTGCCATTGAATCTCATAAAACACTGTCGCATTCTCTACTAACTTTGTTAAATCACTGTTTTACATTAATAAATATTTCACTACTTCTCTCTTACAAGTGAAGTTAATCACTCTGCCCGCAACATGGTGGTAATGCCTCTGTGATAATGTATTTAAGAAGGGTAAAACTGATACACAACAGCAGCTGAAAGAGGAGTGAGAATATGCAAGATAAACAACTCTGCAGACACCAAGGTCAATGAAGAAGGGGGGAGAGGAGGAGGTGCACTAGAGGCTGGAGCAGAGATTCTCCTGCAGCCCATGGTGAAGACCATGGTGAGGCAGTCTGTCCCCCTGCAGACCATGGAGGTCCACAGTGGAGTGGATATACACCTGGACCCCACATCAGAGCAGGTGGATGCCCGAATGAGGCTGTGACCCTGTGGGAAGCCTGCGCTGGAGCAAGTTTGCTGGCAGGACCTGTGACCCCATGGGGGACCCACGCTGGAGCAGTCTGTTCCTGAAGGACTGCACCCTATGGAAGGGACCCATACTGGAGCAGTTCATGAAGAACTGCAGCCTGTGGGAAGGACCCATGTTGGAGAAGTTCATGAAGGACTGTCTCCCATGGGTGGGACTCCACACTGGAGCAGGGGAACAGTGTCAGGAGTCCTCCCCCTGAGGAGGAAGGAGCAGCAGAAACAACAGGTGATGAACTGACTGCAACCCCCATTCCCCATCCCCCTGCGCCGCTTGTTGGGAGGAGGTAGAGAAAATCGGAAGTGAAGTTGAGCCTGTAAGAAGGGAGGGGTAGGGGGGAAGGCATTTGAATATTTGGTTTTATTTATCATTATCCTTCTCTGATTTGATTTAATAGAATCACCAAGGTTGGAAGGGACCTTTCAGATCATCTATTCCAACCATCAACCTAACTCTGACAAAAAACATCACTAAACCATATTACTAAGCACCATGTCTACCCATCTTTTAAATACCTCCAGGGATGGTGCCTCAACCACTTCCCTGGGCAGCCTGTTCCAATGCTTCATAACCCTTTCAGTGTAAAAATTTTTCCTAGTATCCAGTCTAAACCTCCCCTGGAGCAACTTGAGGCCGTTTCCTCTTGTCCTATCACCTGTTACTTGGGAGAAGAGACTGACCCCCACCCTGCTACAACCTCCTTTCAGGTAGTTGTAGGGAGTGATAAGGTCTCCCCTCAGCCTCCTTTTCTCTAGGCTAAACAATCCCAGCTCCCTCAGCCGCTCCTCATAAGACTTATTCTCCAGACCCCTCACCAGCTTCATTGCCCTTCTCTGGACGTGCTCCAGCACCTCAATGTCTTTTTTGTGGTGAAGGGCCCAAAACTGGACACAGTACTGCAAATGGGGCCTCACCAGTGCCAAGTACAGGGGGACGATCACTTCCCTAGTCCTACTCACCACACTGTTCCTGATACAGGCCAGGATGCTGTTGGCCACCTTGGCATCCTGGGCACACTGGTGGCTCATATTCAGCTGGCAGTCGACCAACACCCCCAGGTCCTTTTCTGCCAGGCAGCTCTCCAGCCACTTTTCCCCAAGCTTGTAATGCTGCATGGGGTTGTTGTGACCCAAGTGCAGGACCCGGCACTTGGCCTTGTTGAACCTCATACCATTGGCCTCGGCCCATGGATCCAGCTTGTCCAGATCCCTCTACAAAGCCTTTCTACCCTCAAGCAGGTCAACACTCCCACCTAACTTGGTGTCACCTGCAGACTTACTGAGGGTGCACTCAGTCCCCTCGTCCAGATCATTGATAAAGATATTAAAGAGAACTGGCCCCAATACCAAGCCCTGGGGAACACCACTCGTGGCCAGACACCTACTGGATTTAACTCCATTCACCACCACTCTCCGGGCCTGGCCCTCCAGCCAGTTTGTAACCCAGCAAAGAGTACTCCCGTCCAAGCCATGGGCAGCCAGTTTCTCCAGGAGGATGCTGTGGGAAATAGTGTCAAAGGCCTTACTAAAGTCCAGGTACACAACATCCACAGCCTTTCCCTCATCCACCAAGTGGGTCACTTTGTCACAGAAGGAGATCAGGTTTGTCAAGCAGGACCTGCCTTTCATGAACCCATGCTGACTGGGCCTGATCACCTGGTTGTCCTGCATGTGCCATATAATGGCACTCAGGATGATCTGTTCCATAACCTTCCCAGGCTGACAGGCCTGTAATTCCCTGGATCATCCTTCTGGCCCTTCTTGTGGATGGGTGTCACATTTGCTAGACACCAGTCAACTGGGACCCCCCTGGTTTGACAGGACTGCTGGTAAATGATGAAAAGTGTCTCAATGAGCACTTCCTCCAGCTCCCTCGGTACCCTTGGGTGCATCCCATCCGGCCCCATAGACTTGTGTATGTCCAGGTGTTGGAGCAGGTCCCTCACCATCTCCCTTTGGATTATGGGGGCTTCATTCTGCTCCCCGCCCCTCTCTACTAGCTCAGGGGTCTGGGTACTCAGGGAACAACTGGTCCTACTACTAAAGACTGAGACAAAGAAGGCATTAAGTACCTCAGCCTTCTCATCCTTTGTCACTATGTTACCGCCTTCATCTGATAAAGGATGGAGATTCTCCCGAATCCTCCTTTTGTTACTGATCTATTTGTAGAAACTCTTTTTATTGTCCTTAACATCCAAAGCCAGGTTAAGCTCTAGTTGGGCTTTGGCCTTTCTAATTTTCTCCCTACATAGCCTTACAACACCTTTGTAGCCTTCCTGAGTGGCCTGCCTCTTCTTCCAAAGGCCATAAACTCTCCTTTTTTTCCCTGAGTTGTATCCATATCTCTCTGTTCAGCCAGGCTGGTCTTTTCCCCTGACAGCTCATTTTTTGGCACATGGGGACAGCCTGCTCCTGCACCTTTAAGACTTCCTTCTTGAAAGATGTCCAGCCTTCCTGGACACCTTTGCCCTTCAGGACTGCCTCCCAAGGGACTCTGTCAAGCAAGATCCTGAAAAGACCAAAGTCTGCCCTCCAGAAGTCCATGGTGGCAGTTCTGCTGAACCCCCTCCTTGCTTCTCTGAGAATCAAAAACTCTATCATTTCATGGTCACTATGCCCAAGATGGCCTCCAACCATCACATCCCCCACAAAGTCCTTCCCTGTTTACAAACAGCAGGTCCAGCAGGGCTCCTTCCCTAGTTGGCTCACTCACCAGCTGTGTCAGGGAGTTATCCTCAACACACTCCAGGAACCTCCTGTACTGTTTCCTCTCAGCTGTGTTGTGTTCCCAGCTGATATCTGGTAGGTTGAAGTCTCCCACCAGGACAAGGGCTAGTGATCTTGAGATTTCTCCCAGCTGCCTGTAGAATATTTCATCTACCTCTACATCCTGGTTGGGTGGTCTATAACAGATTCCCACAATGATATCAGCTTTGCTGGCCCTCCCCTGATTCTTATCCATAAACACTCAACCCTTTTGTTACCATCATTAAGCTCTTGACATTCATAACACTCCCTAACCTACAGAGCCACCCCACCTCCTCTCCTTCCTTGCCTGTCCCTTCTGAAGGGTTTGTAGCCATCTAATGCAGCACTCCAGTCATGTGAGTCATCCCACCATGTTTCCATGATGGCAACTACGTCATAGTTTTCCTGCTGCACAATGGCTTCCAGCTCCTCTTGTTTGTTGTCCATGCTGCATGCATTAGTGTAAAAGCACTTCAGCTGGGCTACTGGTCCTGCCACCTTTTTGTCAGAAGAAGGCTTAACTTCTACCTGACCATTCCCAGGCACAGCCATAGTTTCTAACTCATCAACGACCCTTGCATCTCTGCTGCTGGATTCATCCCCTTCCCCCTTCAAAGCTAGCTTAAAGACCATTTGATGAGCCCTGCCAACTCCTGTGCAAAGATCCTTTTCCCCTTTGAGACAGGTGTACCCCACCTGTCTCCAGTAGGCCTGATGTCATGTAAACTATCCTGTTAATTTTCCCCAAGGTCGAGTCTGTTT